>NC_045956.1:94967222-95293854 GCF_010909765.2 Amblyraja radiata | reverse complement strand
CTCCACCCCTCCACAACCCTCCCTCCCTAAACCCCCTCCACCCTCTCACCCCCTCCACCCCACCCCCCTTCCTCCCCTCCCCTCCACCGCCTCGTCTCCACCACCTCCCCTCCGTCCCCTCCCCCACCCTCTGGGTCCCCCTTGGTCTAGTATTCCTCTAAACCTATTTCAGCTCGGTTAATAACAGAAGTTCACTCTGAATCTACTGCAATCTGCTTTCAAGCTTCTGAATCTTCTGCCCAGTGGAAGAGGGAAAAGGAGGTATTCATTAGCGTGTGAGAAGCCCATGATTATGTCGACTGCTTTCCCTGGGAATATGAAGTGTATTTGGATTCAAAGTGGAGAAAGGCTGGTTTGCCTGATGAACTGGGCTGCATCCATAACTCTCTGCAAATTCTTGTGGTCTTGGGCTAAACAGTTGCCAAACCAAATTATGATGCATCCCATTAATGCATTCTCTATGGTGTTTCTGGAAATTAGTAAGTCGTAAATACTTATTGAATGCCCTTGTCTTCTGAGGACAAAGAGATGTTGGTGTGCTTCCCTGACTGAAGCGTCAATGTGGTTGACAGGGACACATTATTGGTTATATTTACGCTGAGCAACTTGTGGCTCTTGACCTACCCACATCAGCAGACCGTTGACTCCTTTCTCTTGCTTGGATTGAGGGAGAGGTTTTAATCTGAACACCATATTATTAAGTTCACATCATTGATCAGGTTTAAGCCCACTACAGTGGTGTTGTCTGCAAACTTGTCAATGAAATTAGAGCAGAATATGGTCACACAATTGTAAATGTAACATAGTAAGGGGCCGAGAAAGCAACCTTGTGGGGGCAAGAGTGATGAGAATTATTGTGGAGGACGTTTTGTTGCCTATCTTTGCTGGTTCTGGTCATTGGGTCAGAAGCTGAGCATCCAATTGCAGAGGTGGGTGCTGATTCATCAGTCCAGGAGTTTGGAGATGCGTTTGGCTGGGATTATGGTTTTGAAGACGGGGCTATAATTAATAAACAGGAGCCTAATGCCCATGTCCTTGTAATTCAGATTCAGATTCAACTTTAATTGCCATTGTCCGTGTACAGTACAGAGACAACGAAATGCATTTAGCATTTAGCATCTCTCTGGAAGAGCGACATAGCACATGATTTGAATAAATATTTACATTAGCATGTATACAGACATAGTGTTTTTCCTGTGGGAGGAGTGTCCGGGGGGGGGGGGGTGATTGGCAGTCACCGAGGTACGTTGTTGAGTAGAGTGACAGCCGCCGGGAAGAAGCTGTTCCTGCTGGTCTGGCAACGGAGAGACCTGTAGCGCCTCCCGGATGGTAGGAGGGTAAACAGTCCATGGTTGGGGTGAGAGCAGTCCTTGGCGATGCTGAGCGCCCTCCGCAGACAACGCTTGCTTTGGACAGACTCAATGGAGGGGAGCGAGGAACCGGTGATGCGTTGGGCAATTTTCACCACCCTCTGCAATGCCTTCCGGTCGGACGGCCCGGCTCGGGGCCGGGACGGCCCGGCTCGGGGCTGGAACAGGGCTTCCGTGAGGGGCTGTGATGCTCCCGGGGGGTGGCCTGGTCCGAGGAAGGAACGGTGCTCCCGTCGGAGTGGCCGAGCTCGTGGAGGTGCGGCGCTCCCAGCCCGAGGGAGGAGAGGCGCCCATGTTTGGACGGCCCAGCCCAAGGGAGGAGCGGCGTCCATGTCGGGGCTGCCCGGCCCGAGGGAAGAGCGGTGCCCATGTCGGGGCTGCCCGGCCCGAGGGAGGAGCGGCGCCAATGTCGGGGCGGCCTGGCGCGAGGCTGAGACAGTAACGGCACTCACGTGAAGGCGATCCGGCTCGGGGCTGGAACGGTGCTCCGGTGGCTGGGACGGCGTTCTGGCGGCGGTGACCTGAGTCCGGGGTTCGGCCGCGGGCCAGCGGCTGTGTCAGCAGGACTGGTGGACGGCAGCTTCGACCACCCCGGGGCCGCGGTGTTTGAGCCGCGGGACTGTTTGCTACATCGCCCGGTGGGGTATCGCCTCAGCGCAGAGAGAGAAGAGGAGGGAAGAGACTGCAGCCCTAAGACTTTTGCCTCCATCACAGTGAGAAGGTGCTATGTGGACTCACTGTGGTGGATGTTAATATGTGTTTATTGTTGTTTTTTTATTGTATTGTATGTATGTATGACTGCAGGCACGTAATTTCGTTCAGACTTCGATCTGAATGACAATAAAGGAAACCCTGTAACCCTGTAACCCCTGTAACCTGAGACAGAGCAGTTGCCATACCATACTGTGATACCGTTGGTAAGGATGCTCTCGATGGTGCAGCGGTAGAAGTTCACCAGGATCTGAGGAGACAGATGGACCTTCTTCAGTCTCCTCAGGAAGAAGAGATGCTGGTGAGCCTTCTTGATCAGAGTTGAGGTATTGTGGGTCCAAGAGAGGTCATCGGAGATGTTAACACCCAGGAACCTGAAGCTAGAAACACGTTCCACCTCCATCCCATTAATGTGGATGGGGGTGTGCGTGGCGCCCCTGGACCTCCTGAAGTCTACAATGAGCTCCTTGGTCTTCTTGGAGTTAAGGGCCAGGTTGTTGTCAGCGCACCATGCTGCTAAGTGCTGGACCTCCTCCCTGTAGGCCAACTCATCGTTGTTGCTGATGAGGCCAATCACCGTTGTATCATCTGCATACTTGATGATGGTGTTAG
Organism: Amblyraja radiata; assembly: GCF_010909765.2. NCBI lineage: Eukaryota > Metazoa > Chordata > Chondrichthyes > Rajiformes > Rajidae > Amblyraja > Amblyraja radiata. The sequence goes on along the minus strand of NC_045956.1, from coordinate 95,291,161 downwards.
TACCATGTACAGGTGTGCAGTCATAGGTGAATAGGCAGTAGAGGAGGGGGCTCAGCACACAGCCCTGTGGAACTCAGGGTGAGGGTTGAAGAGGTGTGCTTGTCTAACCTAACAGACTGTGGTCTGTTGGTTAGAAAGTTTAGTATCCAGTTGCAGAGGGAGGGATCGATGCCCAGGTTACCGAGTTTGGTGATCAGTTTAGATGGTATAATGGTGTTGAATGCTGAGCTGTAATCGATGAACAGCATTCTTACGTAAGTGTCTCTGTTGTCGAGGTGGGAGAGGGCGGAGTGAAGTGCCGTTGAGATGGCATCCTCCGTACTCCTGTTCTTGCGGTAGGCAAACTGATAGGGATCCAGTGTGGGGGGTAGGCAGCTTTTGAGGTGTGCCAGGACCAGCCTCTCGAAGCACTTGGTGATGATGGGGGTAAGTGCAACTGGGCGGAAGTCGTTGAGGCTTGCCGCAGTGAAGTGTTTTGGCACTGGCACGATGGAGGTGGTTTTAAGGCACGTGGGGACAACTGCTTGGGCAAGTGACAGGTTGAAGATGTCAGTCCAGACGTCTGTCAGCTGCGCAGCACAGGCCCTGAGCATGCGCCCGGGGATGCTGTCAGGGCCAGCAGCCTTACGTGCATTAGTCCTACTAAGTGCCACATATACGTTGTAGGGGGTGAGTGTGAGGGGTTGGTGATCGGCAGGGAGCACAGCCTTGATGGCTGTCTCTAGATTGTCCCTGTCGAAGCGGCCATAGAAGTGATTAAGCTCCTCAAGGAAGGAGGCGTCGCTGGATGTGGGGGTGGTGTTGGAGGGTCTATTGTCCGTGATGGCCTGGATGCCTTGCCACATGCGTCGTGGGTCGGAGTTGTTGTTGAAGTTGTAATCCATGTGTTTCAAGAATGAATATACAGTAGGATCAGAGAGATGTTGTCTATCATCAACCTGTTACGTCAGTAGGCAAATTGCAATGGATTAAGTTTGTCTGGGAGGCTGGAGTTGACGTGTACCATGACAAGCCTCTCAAAGCAACTCATGAGGGTGGATGTCAGGCCACTAGTCAGTAGTCATTTTGGCATGTTACCTTGCTTTTCTTTAGCACCTGGATAGTGACTGTTGTTCATAATAATACAGGGACTATACAAATACAATTTGTTAATTGTTAATTGTAAAATCTGCTGGACACCATGAGCATTATGATAGTCCTCAATCTTTTTTTAAATACATCAAATGTTTATCAGGCAAGGAATATCTTCAGAAAAGAACAGGAGAACCCCTAAGTCATCGATGCTAAGATACTAGACAGTTCCTCTGTCATGATATTGGAACTCTTTCATCAAGTTGCCTCGGAAGCACAGAGATGAAAAAAAAACAATGTCAATGTAAAACAGTCAAATTTAACAAGCAGGAATTTAAGATAGCACTCAATGCATCTTGATAGCCGACCCAAACTTTGTACCCAGCTGATTCAAAGTTACAACATGCCACTAAATGACATACTGCAACAGTTCATGAAATACGGTACAATAAAGTGCATTTTCTATATAATGACAGCTACGTGTTTAAAGTACATAAATAGATAGTGGTTCCATCGATGACGCTGCTGGAATAATACTCACAGTCCTCCACTGTTTGAAGTCCCATATGGGGAAGAATATTCTGATTAGCACAGAGGTACATTCCTCATCTTTGAATACCAATGAGGCATAATCACAACTCTGACAAACTGCATTTGTTTGGCATTCTGACCTTGAACATGATAATTAGGCCATCAAGAAGCACAATTAACAGCAAAGTATGACCTTTGTGCACCTACACATCAGAACAGCAGCTCTGACAGCCATCAGCAGGACTGGTCTGATTAAACTTTATGCTGTGTTTTGTATTCCAGAAGGATATTGAATTCATGTGCTAATTTGCTAAACCTTTTGACTCTTTGGAATACTAAACCAAAATAGTGAGCCTGGGCTTTGAATTGGCCACTGCACTCCAAAGTACAACTCCTGAAAGAGTTTCATGATCACAACACATCACAACACATTCAGCTTCAGTTGGCCACAACAAGATAGACAAATTAAGAATGGGAAGGAGTGTTTTACAGCATGAGATATTCTTGTGAGGGGGAGAATGAGGTAAGTGATCACATAATCTGCTCACTGTCAGGTCACAGTGTCATAGTGTAGCGACAAAGAGCATGCAGCATGGAAATAGGAATTTCACCCAACTTGACATGCCGACCAAATGCCCAATCTGTCCCATTTGCCTACTGGATGTTGGCCCATAACGCTCTATTCCTCCTCCAACCGTGTATCCATCCAACTCTCTTTTAAATATTGTTACTCTACCTACCAAGCCTACGTTTGGTCTTGCCGATGTACAGGAGCCCACATCGGGAACAGCGGATGAGGAAGATGAGATTAGAGGTAAACAGAGGTCTCACCGGAAAGGACCGTTGGGGTCCCTGAATACTGTCAAAGGAGGAGGTAGAGGGACAGGCGAGGCCACACGCAAATTGGAGGAACAACACCTCATATTTTGTTTGGGTCGCTTACAATCCAACACTATGAAGGCTGAATTGTCTAATTTTAAGTAACTTTTACCTACACTCCCATATACTCCCCCATAGTCCCATACCCGCTTCCTCCCAGTTTAACCAGTTCCACAACTTTCCCTCTTGAGATCACACCTTCCCTACACAACAATGGTCCTACCAGGGCACCACCACGCCTGAACTCATTTGTGGCTGGCCCTGATTGATCATGGTCTATGACCCTATTTACCTGTGACGCCACTTCCAGTAAACGTATTAATGTACACCTTTTGGGTGTGGAAGGAAACAGGAGAACCCATCTGAATCCCACAGACACAGGGAGAATTTGCACACCTCACACAGACAGCACCCGAGATCTGGATTAAGCTTGAGCCTCTGGCACTGTGTGGCAAGCTTCACCACTGTACCATCTTCTCGCACCTGACCTAGCTGTAACAGTCACGACACTGATTCAAAGAGGGGCGAGAAATGTTCACTAGCAGAAAATAAATGAAACCTTCTGTGGATGTACACATGTCAGGCGTGAATGTAGAACATCTTCTCCTTCACCTGAGTCACATACCAGGTGCAGCAACAGGGAACGAACCCAAATGAAGTTTGTACAGTGAAAATTCTCAGTGCCAGCTATTGGAACACTTCCAGAGGAACTTAGTTCAGTATCAGCCAATTGACACGGACATCAATTGGTGCAGAAAACATTGAAAATGTTAAGCTTTGTTGAACAAAGAGTAACTCAGATTTATAAATCATTGGAGCAAATTGTTCTAACTAGATCCCCAAGACACTTTTGACTTCAATGGGATTATAGGGCAATAGACATGCAATTTATTTTCAAATTAAACACTGTTGAAATTAAGGATTTGAATCATTTATATTTATTCTTAATTAACTTAACTTTTTATTATTTAACAATGCATATATATTTTTTAATATGTTAATATATTTAGTTTCAGTTTTAGTTTATTGTCACGTACCGAGGTGCAGTGAAAATCTTTTGTTGCGTGCTAACCAGTCTTCAATATTCAATCACAATAATGATGTCACAACTCTGAATGTCACAGACAATTGCAGGTTATTGAAACAGACAATAACCTTTACAGCCAGAAAATGCACAGCCTCCTCATTTAGTCTATTGTCAAAGAAGGACAAAAGATACTTCAAGGGTAGTACTTGTACAAGGTGATGTTCAGACAAAGCTGCTGGAGTTCAGTACATGGCACCCTGCGTTCATCTCAGGTAAATTCAAGCCAGGCCGCAATGCAGGTGATACATTCAGGAAATGAAACAGCTCAACACCATCTAACTGAAATGTTTTCTAACTAAAAAATCTTAAGGGTCCTGGGAAATGTTACATGGTTGTGCTCAATTCACTAAAAAGTTTAAAGTTTCCAAGTCAAAAATACAGAAGATGCTGGAAATCAAAAATCCAAGCAGAAAACGATGCATATACTCAACAGTATCTATGCAGAGTCAGGATCCTTTCTAACTTAATATCGTTTTTACATGTTTTTCTTAACTAAATTGAAATTCTTCTTACTGTAAAAAGCATTTACAGGAAAAATTGACATCATACTTCCTTTACATCAGTCAATCTTCCCTGTCCCGCCTGCAACTGGTCCAAAACGCCGCAGCGAGACTCCTGACGAGCACCCGAAAAAGGGACCACATCACCCCGATTCTGGCCTCTCTCCACTGGTTCCCAGTGCGGTTCAGAATAAATTTCAAGATCCTTCTTTATGTTTACAAAGCCCTTAATGGGCTTGCCCCCATCTACATCAAAAGTCTGCTTACCCACCACACCACCTCCAGGTCCCTCAGATCGGCCGACTTGGGGTTACTGAACATCCCGCGGCCTAGGCATAAGCTCAGGGGCGACCGCGCCTTTGCAGTTGCAGCTCCTAGACTGTGGAACAGCATCCCTCTTCCCATCAGAACTGCCCCCTCCATTGACTCTTTTAAGTCGAGATTTAAAACTCATCTTTACTCTCAAGCCTTTCTTGACGTCCTCTGAGGGAGGTCTATATGTATGTATTTATGTATGTACTTAATCTATGAACCACTGTTTTATAACGTTAGTACCTCCACCAATGTAAAGCACTTTGGTCAACAAAAGTTGTTTTTTAAACGTGCTATAGAAATAAAAGTGACTTGACTTGACTCATCAACAAAGTTACAATAGCCTGGCATCCTTGACACTTTGAGCTGAATTTTTGGACTTGGATTTTCCTCATATTCGTATCTAATACATACTTTTATTTCTTCTTTTTTTTGTAATGCTAAAAAAAAAATGCTTGCGAACTTGGTGGGTTTGAATTAAACTAGTCCAAGGGGGTCCCGTCCCCTAAACGCGTGGTTGCGGGGAGGTGGGAAGCCTGCGGCATCACACACACATTAACCATCCCCCACACACACACAGGGGGGTGTGGGGTGGGGGTGAGAGGGGGAGGGGGGTGTGGGGGATAGGGGGGGAGGGGGGGAGAGGGGGTTAAAGGAAGGAACAGGGAGGTGGAGGGGAGACGGGAAGGGGGACAGAGGGGGAGAGGGGGGAGAGGGGGGGGTGAGAAATGAAGGGGGTGAGAGAGGAAGGGGGAGAGAGAGGAGGGGGAGAGAGAGGTGGGGGAGAGAGGGGGGTAGAGGGGGAGGGGGGGAGGGAGGGGGGAGAGAGAGTAGGGGAGAGAGGAGGGGGAGAGAGGAGGGTGGGGGAGAGTGGATGGGGTAGAGAAGAGGGGGGTGAGAGGGACGAGAGTGGAGGGGGAGGAGGGGGAGGGGGAGATGGCTGGGGAGGGGTGGAGGGGGAGGGAGATATGGCTGGGGAGAGGAGGAGGGGGAGCGGAGGAGGGGGGAAGAGGAGATGGAGGGAGAAAGGAGGAGTGGGGGGGAGAGGAGGAGGGGAGCCGGGCGGGCGAGCGGGCTGCGAGCGAGCATGCTCGGGTCCCACGACGAGCGGGCTGTGGGGCCCACAACGAGCGGGCTACTGGGCCCCACGGCGAGTGAATCACAGACAAACACATAAATAAACACACAAATCCACACACAAATACATCCACATCCAAGATCAGAGTTTTAATAAGTATATGATGATGGTAAACAAATAACTTCTCCAGACATCACTTCCGGCTGCAAATCCACCACTTGCTATTGCAGACCACAACTCTGCTTCTGGCTGTACACCCACATGCACTCTGGACTCCCGGTGCATGTTCTGGATCAATGAGCGAGCCACATGTCAGTCTGTCAGGATTTCCCAAAAAGGTTAGTTGGCGGATTGTCCAAATGCAACTGCACATAAATTCTAACACCTAATACTATCTTTGTGGACAAAAAGGTGCTAGTATGCTTTTCATTCTTAGCTGTTTTTTCTTTTAATACATATTCACAGTTTAGAAAGTAACATGTTAATCAATACTGCTGTTCATGAAGTTGGGAAATATTAACTATTAACTATCAAATGACAATATTGTCAGCCCTGTCAATGACTCACTGTAGCCCGTGTTGCCCGCCGTTGACGGAAGGCATCCAAAGTCTCTGTGAACATCGCTTATTCCTTCTCAAGAACCTGCCATAGACACTGTTGGTGTCTATGGCAGGTTGTTGTCATACAAGCTGCTTAAGCTGTTTAATGGCCTGACCACCTCATTTAATTAATAGTTTTTTTTTAAACTCAAATAATATTAAAAATTCTAAAAATCTGAAAATCTTGTTTTTAACTGTTTCGAGGTGCCAGTACACTGTATCTATATGCACCATCACCCAACATCACTGCTGGACCTAAGATAATTGGAATCTAATGTTATCTGCTGGGGCAAGATGTAATTAGACATGCTCATTTCTCTATTTTAATTGTTTCCTCTGATACTTTGACTCCTCAGATTCAATTCCCATTAACATTGTCCAAAAACTATTTAGTTAGTTTAGACTACCAAACTTGAAATGGAAGCATCTCTTGTGGCTGACTACTTTTGTGTTAACATACCAAGTCAATATAATACAACATAGAACACAGAACAGTACAATGCAGGAAGAGGCCCTTCAGCCCACAATCTCCATGCTGAACATGATGCCAAATTAAACTAATCACCACTGCCTGCACATGATCAAAATCCCTCCATTCCCTGGATATCCATAAGCCTAACTATTACTACTAATTACTACTATTACCACTCGTTTACATGTCTTCAGATGCAGGAAGTAATGTTTTGATACCAAACTAAATTGTTTCCCTATCCTACCCTAGTTTTCAACTTATTGAGTCATGCAGCGTGAAAACATTCCCTTCGGCCCAACTTGCTCACACCAACCATCTACACTAGTCCCACCTGCCTACATTTGACCCATATTCCACCAACCATGTACTATCCATGTACCTGTCCAATTGTTTCTTAAACTTTGGGATAGTCCCTGCCTCAACTACCTCCACTGGCAGCTCGGTTTATACATCCACCACCCTTTGTGTGAAAAAATTACCCCTCAGATTCCGATTAAATATTTCCCACTTCACCTTAAATCTATGTCCTCTGGTTCTTGATTCACCTACTCTAGGCAAGAGATTCTGTCATCTACCTGATCTATTCCTCTCCTGATTTTATACACCTCTGTTGATTCCGGAACAAATACTATCGCCTTAGTCCGGTTCAGTCAATCACTGAAACGAACACTGGAGTCCAAACTCTTCTTTATTTGTAAATAGTACCACGGGGCCAGACTCGGATCTGCTCACTCGAGCCCTCACCAGCCTCGTATAAATAGAACAGAAGAAAGAGACAACTGGCATACCCAAACAAATTACCCACACTTTTATACCCCTAAACGGAGGCAGGGACACTAGAGGCATGGAAATGCAATGGGAGGGCCATCCCTACATGCCAATCACTTCTTACAGATATGAGATCACATTAAGAGGCACTTACTCTGCTTACTTACAAACAATGTATACAAAAAAACACAACATAGATACTATGTGTAAACACAAATTCCTTTACCCAATCACAGACCTGGGTTTAGCGTTTATTTAACATTAACCCAGACTTAGGGCTTCCTTGGAACAGAAACAGTTGGGAGCTTCTTTGCAAATCTAGACTTGATGGCAACATTTAATTCCATGAGCCTCTTGCACCTGGTGTCCCTTGGTCAGCTTGATCTTTTTCACAGAAGCCTGCCATTTCCAAAGTCTCCAAACCCCTGCATATCTACACCTCTACAAGATTACCCATCATCCTCCTGTGCTCCAAGGAATAGCATTCCAGCCTACTCAACCTCTCCCTATAGCTCACACCCTTAAGTCCTGGCAACATTCTCATTTATCTTCTCTGTCCCTTTCCAACTGGACAATATGTTTCCTGTAACATTGTGCCCAGATACCAATACTATAAACTCTTGCTCCTTTTTCTTGGCCTTTGCTAGGCATATCTTCCCTTCTCCTTACAGTTTTTTCAAGGTTTACGACTCCACTAAAGGTGTCACAGCTATCAGGTTTATGGGGAACTGCTCCATGCAGCTTTGCTAAAGGCTTCTAGATGCCAAATTGGATGGCCCATAAAGTAGGGCAGGGAATTGCCAACTTCAACCTGCTTGCCATCCATATGGTTTATGTCTGCAGCCAGTTCTATTGTACTGCTTGTTGGCTCATCTTCCCTGTCGATCGCCAGATTTCATGTGCGGCTGCTAGCAGTTATTGCTGGTGTTATGTCTAGCAGTTCGCAGACCTCTGTTTCTTAATTACACTTGTAGATTCAAAATAGTGCCTGTCAGTGGTGACATGTTGCCAGCAGCACAGCAGAATATCATCAAATATAGTAGTTCTCAACTTACCTGTATAAAAGAAACAGCAGAAACCAGCGATGCAACCAGTTTGAATTTATGTTTCACCATTTTAGGTAAATTCGCTTGCTTACATTAGATGTCAATACGTCGACACATGGCGTGGGATTTCGAAACTGCTCTGGTAGGTAGGACAGTTTTGTTTCAGGCACGGGCTGCTGCCTTGAAAATAGGTGCAGGGGGCCCGGAGAAGCTGGTGGGCGCAGCCTGTGCAGCTATCGCCATTGGAGCACCGAACGGGAGCAGGCAGGCGGACATGGTGAAGTCGACAGTGAGGCTCTGGATGGGAGCAGGAGGGCGGACTTGGTAAAACTGTCGGGCACGGCCCATACAGCTACCACCTTGAGGCTCCGACTGGGAGTTAGAAAAGCTAACGGGTGTGACCCGTGCAGCCACCGCCAGTAAGGCTCCAGATGGCAGCAGGCAGCTGGAATTGGAAAAGCTGACGGGCATGATCCATGCAACTACCACCGTGGTAGGCTCTGGAAGAGAGCAGGCAGTTGACCGTGGAGAAGGTGAGGGGCGTGAACCTTTCAGCCAAGTCCATGGAGGCTCCAGAAAGGAGCAGACGGCGGTACGCGGAGAAGCTGAAGTGCTCAACTCGTACAGCTACCTCCATTGAAGATCTGGAATGGAGCAGTCAGCAGTCACTAGCTGGCCTCACAAAGCAGCCTGTTGCTCCAGGCTTGCAGTACTGGCAGGTGTGACCTGTCCAGTGAGCCCTGGTGAGGCTCCGAAGGAGCAGCTGGCCAAAGGAGCAGCCTGTCGATCCAGGTTGGGAGTAACTGGCAGTGTGATCTGCACAGTGAGCTCCAGCAAGGATCCAAAAAAGACAAAAGGCCACAGGAGCAGCCTGTGGAATCATGCTTGGAGTAATGGCAGGCGCGGCCTGGTCAATGAGCTCCAAAGGATCAATGAGGCTCCAAAGGAGCGTAAGGGGCCGAAGGAGCGCCCTATCTAACCTGGACTGGGAGTAACTGATAGCGTGCCCTGCACAGTAAGCTCCAGCAAGGCTCTAAAGAGGCTGTAGGCGAAAGCAACAGTCTGTCCCCTTGGACTCAGAAATGCTGGCAGGCATGTCTGGCACAGCAATATCACTTTTTGATATGTTGCAAAACTTACCTTCAGTGGCGCTGCAATTCTGCCGATGCCCATGTGCACGACTTTGGCGCCTTTTAGAGGGGGGGCATGTTTAAAATGTAATTTTTCTGCAGCCTATTCAAATCGATCTCTGTTAGGCTGTTTAGTTGCTAAAAAAAATCGCTTCGACTGCCGTTTTATTAAGCTTATTAAAATTAGCGCTGGATAATTTAATTGTTAGAGTAAATTAAAAATCATCTTCTAAAGCCATGAATGCCGACAACGGGATGGATCTCACGTAGGGGACAAGGCAAGGTAGGCTGTTTATTTTTACATTAAAAAGTACTTCTTAAGATGCCTTTAATCAAAATGTAATGCTAATTTTCGAGTATGAAAATGGCCATAACTTTTTTAACACTGAAGATATGAAAGTGAATTAGGTGTCAAATTAAACTTCTTTTTATGCTTTATCTGATGGGATAAATTGCAGGCTTGATTTTTTAAATCTCAAAATTTTGTAACATTGCTACTTTTGAGCTCTGGACGGGAGATGTTTGGCAAGTGTGGGCTGAAGATGAGGTCAGACTTGGTCTGGAATGCAACTTCGCTGAAGCTCCAACAAGGAGGGTGACCAGGGGTCAGAGATGCTGGCAAGCAAGGGATTTTTGTTTCAGGAACAGACCTTTGCTCCGAAAATAGGGGCAGCGGGTCCGGAGAAGCTGGCACAGCTTGTGCAGCTATCGCCGTGGAGGCTCCGAAAAGGAGCATGTGGCTGGAATCAATAGGCTGATGGCTCGGCCGTTGCAGTTACCATCGTTAAGGCTCTGAGAGGGAGCAGGCGGCCGGATTCAGTAAGCTGACGGCACGGCCGGTGCAGCTACTGCCATTGAGGCTCACCGCTGTTTTAGGGCTCCAAGGCAGCAGGCGACTGGTCGGGGAGAGCTGACGGGTGTGGCCATACAGCCACCTCCATTGTGGCTCAAAAAGGGAGCCAGCCAAATGCCTGTAGGAAGCAACACCTGGCTCAGGGTTGCGTTATATTCCTCCCCTCTAGACTCCGTTGAGGCTCCAGAAGGGAGCAAGCACGGACTCGGAGTCATTAGCAGGTGCGACCTGTCCAGTGAGTATATAATAGAATTGTGCTCCTAGCTCAGGATACGCTTACAGGCTGATCCAGTCAGATGCCTGTGGTAGCAACACCTGGCTCAGGGTTGTGTTATATATCTCCCGCTCAGAAGAGGGGAAGCAATACCTGGCTCAGGTTTACGTTACAATATCTCCCGCTCAGAAGAGGAGAGGCAACACCAGGTTCAGGGTTGCGTTATTTTAGCTCCCGCTCAGTAGAGGTGAGTACTGGAGATTATTACATAATTAACTCCGACTATGGGGATATCGACAAGGAATTAGAATCCCTGAACTTATGAGGGATATGCTGCAGTTTCATCACATGAAGGAGTTCTGTCACATAATTTGCCATCCCTTCGGGTATAGGAAATCCACTGGAGGAGAGCTGGCGAAGAGCATCAGTGATTTAACTTTTCATCAGCTAAGGAGGGGTATATGCTGGATATGGCTGGGAAATATGCCAGTCCAGATGAACTGCCTGACTTTGGATGTTCCAAAAGTAAATCTCACCATTTGGGATATCTCAGTGGTGATACGTGGGCATGAATTGAAATTTCAGCGTACCCGAAGACAGTTCACTGATGTCATTTCGGCATTTGCAAGGGCAGTAGATGGGTTCAGCTTTCGGTAGTGCAGAAGCTGCAGTAGCACTTCTATGTAATATGCAGTTGGAGCTAAATTGCCTTCACAAAAGGCTATAAGGCCTGAGGTCATTCCTAAAAATTTGCTCATTTATGCAGGGTCAATAACATGCAGCCTGCAAAGTATCTCTTTGGAGAGGACTTATGTTAGCAAGTTTAAGACTTGCAGGAAGAATTTTAGGCGGCTGCGGGGGTGGTAGAACCATCCTATGTGGGTAGGGCTTCAGTATTCCGGGGCATACCACCTCTATATATAACTAACGGCAGGAATCGTTACTCTGAGGCTGGTTGGAACACCAGGCCTACACTATTCAGACCTAGCCAGAGGCTTTTAGGCCCAGGGCCATCGTGCTCACCTTTGTGAAGAGAATGTGTTGCGCACACTGGCGACTGAGATAGGTCGTTCCAGGCAGAGGACTGCTGCGGCAGCAACTACTGGTTCAGGTTTGCATTATGATATTTTCCACTCTGAGGGTGGCTCTGACTGTGAGGAGTTGACAGGGAACTCATATTCCCACACCAAGTGGATGCTACGCTTCAATTCTAGTCATAACAATACCGTTTATTTGTCATTTGAACCTCACATGAAGTTCAAACAAAATTTGGTTTCTGCAGTCATACAAGAAAAGAACCAAGACACACACCAACACAATTTACACAAACATCCATCACAGTGAATCTCCTCCTCACTGTGATGGAAGACAAAGTCTCTCCCCTGCTCTCCATTCTTCTCCCGATGTCAAAGTCAAAGTCAAAGTCAAAGCCCCCGGCAGTCGCTAGCAAGTCCCGCGGCTGTTTAAGCCGCGCAGGACAATGTAAGGCCCCGCTCCAGGTCACCTTCAACCCCACAATTCGGGCGGGAGAAGTTGCCGTTGCTGGTGCTCCGTAAAGCGGTCTCCCACCGGGGACCCGCGAGCTCCTGGTGTCACCATCCACCGGAGTCGGGTCGCAACAGAGTGCCACCACATCTCTCCACGCTCCGAAGCCGGCCAGCTCCACGATGGTAGGTCTGCAGCTCCGCCAGCTCCGTGACTTGAGCACCCAGCTTGCTCCGGTTGGAGGCCACTCCACGGTGCAAGGCCCCAACGACAATGGAGACCCGACAGGGAAAAGGTCGGGTCCCCATACAGGGATGAGATTTTAAAGTTTCCCCCACCCACCCATCCCCCGCCCCCCACACATACACAGTCCATAACCCACTACAAACTATACCCTCAACAGGACAATAAAATAAAAAAAGACAGACGGTTTGCAGAGGCCGCTACGACGTCGGTCGCGCCGCTCACTTCCGCTTCGCATAAGGATCTGGTGTATGTTCTGATTCTGTCAGACACTGGAGGTTTTGCAGGTTAATGCCATCAGTTGAGGCAAAATCAAAGTCGAAAGGCTTTAACCCAGAAAGTTTTGAAAATTCTCAGGAGAAGGAAAATGTAGCATGCCAAATCAGGTTAGGATTTTGCTAATCCAATGATGTGTTTGGTTAACCAGTTTAAGATGGATAATTGTCATTCAGCAATTTAGCTGATTCAGAGGATTTAAGGCCTCAATCGATCTTGAAGATGCCTACTTTTCCATATCTATACACGAGAGGCACAGATATATCTGGTGTTTTTTGATGCCAAAGCCAGTGGTGGAAATTTTAGGCTCTACCTAGGGGTTCTGGCCTAGCCTATTTATAAAGATTCTAAAGTTAATTCTGACCTACTCAGATCAAAAGGGCATTGTGTCATGGAGTTTATAGATGGCATGCTTTTGTAGCTGATAAGACTCGGGGGTTTTATCAGTAGATGCCTCTTATGATATTAAAGATGAGGCAACATGGATTTTAATAGTGCCAAGTTGGCCTACTCATTCAGGGCGTCCATTGTAAAAGGCGGCTGAAAGAAGCTCCTACTTACTCAAAGTCACGAGTGGTGGCTATTTCAGCCTATTTCTTGTGTAGCTCGCTCTGCGCGGTTGTATGGGTAGTTTGTGAAGAGACACAGGTGAGCTACTTTTAAACAGAAGTAGCAGAGGTTTGTGGTTCTTTCAGTATGGGCTTCGAGAAGCGATTATGTTATTGCACAATTGACACTGCTGATGCTGCTTTGTCATTCTCTTTAGTACTATAAGTGGGACAATAAATGATTGCTTATTCACCCACTGTTGACTAACGTTATGCAAGGTGTCTTTTATATGAACACTTTTATATGAATACTAGACTAAGTGGGACCCGTTGGGTCCCAGCATTACACGGGAGGGCTGGTCACCAACGCAATATTCCACCTCTCCACCAATTCCAATATTGCTCGCCAGTGGGGGGGGGGGGGGGCTTTATGTTGTGCTAGTATGGGTGTAGCGGGCCAAATGGATTCTTGGGCTGGCAGCCAACTGTTGCAACGATTTTAAAAGCCAAGCCAAGGCAAACAATTGGGCAGCAGCCACCCGACAACCAAAATTCATTTTGTGAACACAAAATTTCTATTAAAAAAAAGGCGAGGCAAGCCATTGGGCAGCAGCCACCCGACAACCAAAATTCATTTTGTGAACACAAAATTGTTAAAAAGGCGAGGCAAAGAATTGGGCAGCAGCCACCTTACAACCGCATCGCGGGGACTCACCGTGGAGTAGACGTGCGTTCAGTGTTATTCGCAGCTCAGAGAGCCGTGACCCTCTCGCTTCCTGGGTCTGGCAGAGACTGAGTGTGGGACTACACTTGTGGGTTTTATAGTCCCTCCCTCTGCTGCCAGCGGGGGCAGCAGAGAGAATGGGGAATTTTATTAAAACATTAATATCTCTCTGATTTTTTATCGATGGGAAAAATCCTCTGGTTCAGGAAGGCGGAGGGGGGCTCTGAGCGAGGTGGCCAAAAATGACGGCCGTAGGTGGTGGCGTTCTCTTGGAAATCGCAGCACAGATCGCAAAAACCGGTCAAGATCAGACCTTTAGTAATATAGATTTGCACCAAGGCAAAATCCTTCTATGTGAATACTTGGCCAATAAACTTACTCACTTACTCTAAAACCTAAACTCACAATAGAGTGGAATGTGTATTAGTAAAAATTAGTATGCAGATATTCATCTACTGTATTCCTAAACTGAACAGTACCTTTTAAGTTAATTATGCTGTTAGCAACTGATTTCAGCACAATGAGCACAGCCTTTACTCAATCTCCGACTGCATCTCTGGGTCATATAGGGTGTAGGTTGTTATAGGAATTATCTCATAATCATAATGATTCACGTAGTCACTCACGTGACTTCGATATAAAAGAGAAAGATTAAACAAGAACTTACCGTTTGAAATTTGATCTTTATATTATGAGAACATGAAGTGAGGGACTACGTGCCCTCCACTCCCAACCCTGATTCTCATAAAGATCATTTGGTAAGTCAAGGGTTATTAATCTTTCTATGGTTTAAGTTCGTGCAAGTGGTCTGTGGTTTCATACAGTTGCTCTGAAGGTTGACGCACATGCGGTCTGGCGGGCTCTTCACGTAGTCCCTCACTTCAACTTCTCATAAAATAAAGATCAAACTTCAAACGGTAAGTTTAGTTTAATCTTTCTATTGTAGACTGCAGCTCAGCTACCAACCAGTAGGATTTTGAAGAAGGCTGCTGTTTCAAGGTGGGCATCAGCCGTGCCGTCCTGTGGAGGATGCCCGGCTTCTACCAGGACTTGTTGAGAATCTGGAATGTGGTTGCTGTCGACCGGGCCCCCGTCCGTCGGCAGAGGGTGACGGCCCGGGCGTGAGAGCAGCCGGCCCTTGTCCGGCCCATACGGGTGTCAGGGGGACTGAAACATGTGGAGTACGTTCAGCCGGAACCCCGCTCAGCCGGAAATGCTCGTCGGACCCAGGCACCGTAATCTATCCCAAGAGCCGGTCCCACACAACTTGAGCCGCATTTCCTCGCCACCCTTCATCTGGGGCAGTGGCGTAGCATGGGGGGCGGGGGGGGGGGGGGGCAGAGGGGCGGTTGCCCCGGGCGCTAAATTTTTAGGGGCGCAATAAAATTGTTGGATAATTTTTTTTAATAAAATGGCAAAAAAAATTGTTCTAAAGGCATGCTGTACCTCTTTAGCAGCCTTCCCCTGAATTATTGTAATAAAATGTAATTTTTTTTGCCATTTTATAATTTTATTTATCTAACGCCCCTAAAAATGTATCCAACAATTTTAACCAACCAGCGATCTCTGCGCTGAGGCCGCTGCCGCTGTCCCAGCCGCCGCTGTCGTCCACTGGGCCCGTGGTCGGGTCGAGTGACCGCTGCCGCCGGAACGTGCCCCAGCTCCGAGTTCTGGTCGCCGCCGTCCCAGCTCCGAGGCGAGGTCGCCGCTGCCGCTGCTCCAGCTCCGATGCCGTGTGGCTGCTGTCGCTGTCCCCGCTCCGAGGCCAGGCCGCCGATGTCACTGTCCCCGCTCCGAGGCCAGGTCGCCGCTGTCGCCGCCCCAGCTCCGAGGCCAGGCCCTCCCAGCCGCTGCCGCCGCCGTCTCAGCTCCGATGCCGGGCGGCCGCTGCCGCTGTCCCAGCTCCGAGGCCAGAATGCCGCTGCCGCCATCCCAGCCGCTGCCACTGTCCCAGCTCCGAGGCCAGGCTGCCGCTGCCGCCATCCCAGCCGCTGCCGCTGTCCCAGCTCCGAGGCCAGGCCGCCGCTGTCAAAGCCGCCGCTGCCCAGCAACGAGTTCTGGTCGCCGCTGCCGCTGCCGCTGTCCCGGCTGCCGCTGCCCAGCTCCGAGTTCTGGTCGCTGCTGCCGCTGTCGCCGTCACTGCCGCTGTCGCCGCTGCTGCCGCTGCTGCCGATGCCGGGCGGCTGCTGCCGCTGTACCAGCTCCGAGGCCAGGCCGCCGCTGCCGCTGTCAAAGTCGCCGCTGCCGCTGCCCAGCTCCGAGTTCTGGTCGCTGCTGCCGCTGCCCAGCTCCGAGTACTGGTCGCCGCTGCCGCTGCCGCTGCCGCTGCCGCTGTACCCGCTACCGCTGCCCCAGCTCCGAGTACTGGTCGCCTCTGCCGCTGCCCAGCTCCGAGTACTGGTCGCCGCTGCCACTGCCGCTGTCCCCGCTACAGCTGCCCCAGCTCCGAGGCCGCCAGCTCCGCCATTAGGCCTCGGCGCAGGCGGAGACGGGGAATACGACAAAAGAAGTCGCATCCCCCGAAGGAAGGGACCAAAAACCGCTAATGAGGAGGCACAATATTTTAAACTGCCCCGGGCACTCAAAACCCACCCTACGCCACTGATCTGGGGTGAAGGGTACTGCACCGAGGAGTCAACTGCAACCTGTTTCTCTCGCAGTTCACAGACTCGCCAGCTGTCTGCCACTTTTGCAGGCTGGAAGAGTCTGTGTACCACGTGTATGTGGAGTTTTGAGGCTGCAGCCCCTGTTCCATTATCTTGCCTTCTGCCTGCATTTCTCACCCACCATCCTCATCTTTGGCCACCCTGTGCGTAGGGTAGAGAGTATGGCCGAAGATGTCCTGGTTGGGTTGATCCTGGGCGTGGCCAAGCTGGCCATCCGCGAGTCACGGCACCAGGTGGAAGAGGGCTATGTCCGAGCCTACTGCCTGCCCCTTTTCCGGGTGTTGGGTATTATGTTGGTGGGTTCTGTTTTTTTTAAATTGTATGGTATATATTATTTTAATATTTGAATAAATATTTTTGATTAAAGAAATGCTTTAAAAAAAGCTGGATACCAAGCGACTTCCTCAACCACAGACCACAGTCTGTTCAAATTGGCAGAAATACTTCTTGTTCATTAACAATCAGTATGAGAGCACTTCAAGGCTGTGTGCTCAGCCCCTGCTCTACTCACTCTATGCGCATGAGCCGGACACAGTGCAAACGCCATCTTCAAGTTCGCCGATGACACCACGGTTGTTGGAAGGAATACAGATGGAGATGAGGCAGAGTATTGAAGTGAGATCGACCGATTGACCAAATGATGCCAGCACAACAACCTAGTTCTCAATATCAGTAAAACCAATGAACTGATTGTGGACTTTGGAGGAGAAAGGATGAGGACCCACAATCTTCAAAACTTCAGATTCCTGGGCGTGCATATTCCCAAAGATCTTTCATGGACCCAGCACACTGATGCAATTATAAATCAAGCACATCAACGCCTCTACTTCCTGAGAACATTAAGGAGATTCGGTATGTCAAAGAGGATTCTCTTAAACTTCTACAGGAGTACAGTAGAGAGATATTGATTGGTTGCATCATGGCCTGGTTCGGCAACTTGAAAGTCCAGGAGCGGAAAAGACTACAAAAAGTTGTGAACACTGCCTTGTCCATCACCAGCTCTGACCTCCCCACCATCGAAGGGATTTATCGGAGTCGCTGCCTCAAAAAGGCAGCCAGCATCATCAGAGACACACACACACACACACACACACACACACACACACACACACACACACACACACACACACACACACACACACACACATATAAATATATATATATATGTGTGTGTTTGCGTGTGTGTGTGTGTCTGTGTAGTTGTGGGTATGTGCATATGTACACACTGAACTTTACTTTTCTCTCTCGTTTATTATATTGTTTACAGTGTACTATGTTTACATTTTCTATTGTGCTGCAGCAAGTAAGAATTTCATTGTTCTATCTGGGACATATGACAATAAAACACTCTTGACTCTTGACTCTCATCTACACTTTATATTGCATTTATTTTCAAACTACAAACCCTATGGTGTTGAATGATACAATATATGTTTCTACAAAAAATAATAATCCACCAGTGAATTATGCAGTACAATAAGTACCAATGGTACATATAGCCCAACATATTTATTTTCATAGACACAAAAAGCTGGAGTAACTCAGCTAGACAGGCATCATCTCTGGACAGAAGGAATGGGTGATGTTTCGGGTCGAGACTCAAAACGTTACCCATTCCTTCTCTCCAGTGATGCTGCCTGTCCAAGGTACACAAAATTGCTGGAGGAACTCAGCGGGTGCAGCAGCATCTATGGAGCGAAGGAAATAGGCGACGTTTCGGGCCGAAACCCTTCTTCAGACGTGTCCAGCCCAGTTACTCCGGCTTTTTGTGTCTATCTTTGGTTTAAACCAGCATCTGCAGTTCCTTCCTACACATTTCTTTTCATTCTTGCAATAATACAACAGGTAGTCTACACTTGTTAAAATCCATCTGCACCCATCCCAAGAATGGGTTCTTTATGGATATATCAGAGGCTTGCAAACCTCCTGAATCTAATTCATACTTGAGGGACATTGAAGAATGATACTACATGGTAGATAGCAGACTTTGAGATGTTTGTACTTTGTGCTGGAAATTTTAGTCAAGGGGGTGCAAATTCAGCAAGATGCACTGCTTGCACAGAGGGCCAGGAGGTCCATCAAAAATGCCACAATGAAAAGCGATATGTAAATGGCTAAAGGGCTTGATTCAAGCTCTGAGATGCTGCAGATGCATGGTCACTGAGGATGCTGCAAAAGCAGCATTTTAGCTTAATGAAGCTTGACTCATCGAGTAAGATATTTTTAGTTATTCTGTCTCCGTCATATCCTGGATGGAATGGTGGACAGCAAGTTATTTTTTGAGAAGTTGAACCAGGGCAGGACCTACACATTGAATGGCAGGGCTCAAATTAGATAGAGTGGTCAAGAAGGCTGTTGTTACATGGACCATTTTTAGTTAGACTGTGGGTCCCTACCTGAAACACTTTCTGTATTTTCCACCAACAATGCCTGATCAGCAGTTACACCAGCACTCATGTTTTTTTTGGGTAAGATAATAAGATCGTACGTGATCAGAGCAGAATTAGGCCATTTGGCCCATCAAGTCGACTCCGCCATTCAATCATGGCTGATCTATCTCTGACCCCTAACTACATTCTCCTGCCTTCTTCCCATAACCTCTGACACCTGTACCAATGAAGATTCTATCTATCTCTGCCTTAAATATATCAACTGACTTGGCCTCCACAGCCTTATGTGGCAGGATCAGCAGTTCCTTGTGTCCAGGTTTTAACCGTCAGACCATTTGGCAACAGCCTAGGTTTAGTAATGTGGGACCAGATGATTAAACCTTTAAGTGAATCCTCTCTCATGAGTCTCTGTATTCAGGATATATACTTTTCACAAATTACATATGTACAGTAATAAATTGGGTGAGTATCATCAATTGAGGTATTATCAGTCAGGATTCTGATAAAACATTTCAGTTATAACATTTGTAGGACATCCCTCTCGATTTTCCTTTTTCAGCACGTATTGAAAAAATAATAATTTCCATTTCCATGCATTCAAATCTTTCCATTACCTTTAATTGATCTACTAATTTTAATAAAATAAATTACAAATCAGTATTTCCAGAAGACTGTAAAGCTGGATCATTTATCAACCTTAAAATCATTCTTCAACATTCATACTACAAACTAAGTTCAAATCTCATGAATTAGTTAACGTTCATTAGCAAGACTAACTTTGTAGATGTGTTTAAATTTATAAAGGTTCAGAGCATCCCACCAAACATAAACTTAACTCTTGTAGACTGGCTTTTACTTCCCATTCATGAATAGAAAGCCTCCGTCATATCCTGGATGGAATGGTGGACAGCAAGTTGTTTTTTGAGAAGTTAAACCAGGGCAGGACCTACACATTGAATGGCAGGGCTCAAGGTAGATAGAGTGGTGAAGAAGGCTGTTGTTACATGGGCCATCATTAGTCAGGGTATTGTAGAGACATTGTGACATTATGTTGCAGTAATACAAGACATTAGTGAGGCCGCACTTGTAGTACTGTGATCGGCTTTGGTCACCCTGCTATTGGAAGAATGTCATTAAGCTGTAAAGAGTGCAGAGAAAATGAATAAGATGTCACCATGACTTGAGGAGCATGTTGGGCTGGTTAGGAGTTTATCCCTTGTAGCGCCTGAGGATGATCTTATAGAGGTGTATACAATAGTGAGGAGAATAGATAGAGGGAATGCATAGACTCTTTTACCCGGTGTAGGGTAAATAAACAAAATCAAGAGGATATATGCTAAAGGTGACAAGATTTGATACAAACCTGGTTGTATTTTCACTCAGAGGGTGGTAGGTATATTGAACAACCTGTCAGAGAAGGTAGCTGAGGTAGATACCATAACTACATTTAAAAGACGCTTGGACAGGTGCATGTGTAGAAAGGAACTGCAGATCCTGATTTATACCAAAGATAGCCACAAAATGCTGGAGTAACTCAACGGGTCAGGCAGCTCCTTGGGGAAAAAGGATGGGTGACGTTTCACATCAGGACCTTTCTTCAGACTGAAAGACCCATTGAGTTACTCCAACACTTAGAGTCTATTGCCAGGTACGTACATGGATAGGAAAGGTGTAGGGAGTGTGAAAATCCCTCCTCCCTAGTGTGCCACTCTGATCCTCGTTAATGGCAGGCATGACAGGAGGAGGAACTGGAGGCATTAGGGAAAGCGTCTGCCAGGTCAGAAGATGCCCAGCGTCCTGGACAGGCTCTGGACAGGCTCTGGACTGAGCTGAAGCCACAGTCTGAAGAGCAACAAATGTGTCCAATTAGCAGCGATTAGATTGGCAGACTGGCACCTTGTTAACCTCACTCCTTAAAATCCTTGGCAATTCATAATAGGGGGAAGGAGAAAGGAGGAAAGGAGGAATGGAAGAAAGGAGGGAGGAGGGGGAAAGGAGGAAGGAGAGAGGTGCCCCCTACTAGCTGTGTTTCCCGTTTGCAAGCTTGGAGGAAGATTGAGTGGCTGGGACAAGCTCAAGACTGCCAGCACCCCATGTTCAAGGCTAAGACTGAGTTGCTGGGACAGGCCCGGGAGATGATGATGAAGGAATGTGCTCCCACATGGAGTGCAAAGACTGAGCTATCAGCTCAAGTCTGAAATTACCAGTGCCTCCCCCTGTTCGAAGACAAGACTGAGCAGCCGTGACATACCTAAGGCCATCAGCACCTCCTCTTGAGGCAAGAGTGAGCTGCTGGAACAAGCCTAAGACCACCAGCACCTCCTTTATGAGGCCAAGACTGAGGTGCTCGGAGAAGCCCAAAACTGCCAGTGCGCTTTTCTTTCGAGGCCATGACTGAGCCATCGGGACAAGTCCAAGACTGTCGGCGCACCACTTCAAGACCAAGACTATGCCTTTGGGACAAGGATGAGATTGCTTGAGCCTCCTCGCTTGCCCACAGACAATGAGGGGCTGCGCCCCCATGGGAACTCAGACCTTCTTGTCACTATTGTCCTTCAGTATAAATAAACAGTTTTATGTGAGTTTACCCTACCATGAGTGTGGTGGTGTAGTTATTGTTGGCAAGGCATCTCCCCCGACATCACTAAGGATATGGACCAAATGTGGGCAAATAGGACTGGCTGTGGGGCGACTTGGTCAGCATGGACAAGTTGGGCTTAAGAGCCTGCTTCCGTGTTGTGTGACTCTATGATGGAGTGAGTTGGATCCAAGGAAGATAAGGGCCACCATCCTTCACTAACACAGGCAGAGAGCTACAATCATGACCTCATGCTTGCTGAACTATTTCATTTCTCATATTATAAATTCCTTAGAGGAAGGTGCTACTTATGAGGCCAGCATTACTTCAAAATGCCTTTGAATTCAATGGTTTGTTGCATCAATTAAGATTAGGTGATAGTTAAAAGTTAATTATATATTGGCCAAACACATACTTTAAAACAATCCCGTGTTATAATGGTCATCCACACTGATAAAAATCTTTTATTCAATACCATTTTAATATATGAATTTAAATTTTCTAGCTACTATAGTGGGATTCATCCTCACCACCATATTCATAAGTTCGTAAATTCATACGACATAAGCAAAATAAGGCATTATGGCTGATTGAGTCTACTCCGCCATTCAATTAATAACTGATCAATCTTTCCCTCTCAACCCCATTCTCCTACCTTCTCCCTATAACCCTCGGCACCCTTCCTGATCAAGAATATATCAATCTCCGCCTTACAACTGCCCATAGACTTTGATAAGGAGAACATTGATGTGCCTTCCTGAGTCCCCATTCGCTGCGATGGTATTTCAGTCACAGTCACAGAGGTCGACGTCAGAAGATCCTTCAGGGAGGTGAACGCTCGGAAAGCTCCTGGACCTGATGGTATGCCGGCCGTGTTCTAAAAACCTGTGCGGACCAATTGGCTGTAGTTTTACAGACATTTTCAGCCTCTCACTTCTGAGGTCTGAGGTTCCCACCTGCTTTAAAAGGGCATCAATAATACCCAATGCCCAAGAAGAGCAAGGTGACGTGCCTCAATGACTATCGACTAGTGGCACAAACGTCTGTGGTGATGAAGTGCTTTCAGAGGTTGATTATGAGGCAGATCAGCTCTTACCTCGACAAGAACCTCGACCCACTGCAGTTCGCTTACCGCCGCAACAGATCAATGGTGGATGCGATTTCACTGGCTCTCCACTCGGCTTGGACCACTTGGACAACAGAAACTCATATGTCAAGCTGTTCCACATTGACTACAGCTCGGCGTTTAACACAATCATCCCCTCTAAGCTGGTTACCAAGCTCTCAGATCTGGGTCTCTGCGCATCCCTCGGCAATTGGATCATCGACTTTCTCATCCACAGACCACAGTCTGTCCATATTGGTGGAAATGTCTCATCCTCGATAACAATCAGCACGGGAGCACCTCAAGGCTGCGTGCTCAGCCCCCTGCTGTACTCACTCTATACTCATGACTGTGTGAACATAGGACATAGGACACTCTATACTCAGGACATAGTGCGAACTCCATCATCAAGTTCGCCGACAACACCACTGTTGTGGGACGAATCACTGATGGTGACGAGTCAGAGTATAGAAGTGAGATCGAACAATTGACCAAATGGTGTCAGCACAATAACCTGGCTCTCAAC
Organism: Amblyraja radiata; assembly: GCF_010909765.2. NCBI lineage: Eukaryota > Metazoa > Chordata > Chondrichthyes > Rajiformes > Rajidae > Amblyraja > Amblyraja radiata. The sequence goes on along the minus strand of NC_045956.1, from coordinate 95,268,080 downwards.
ACCAGCAAAACCAAGGAGCTGATTGTGGACTTTGGAAGGGGTAGGATAGGGACCCACAATCCCACTTATATGGTGGAAAGGGTCAAGAACTTCAAATTCCTAGGCGTGCATATTTCCGAAGATCTTTCCTGGTCCTAATTATAAATAAAACACATCAGCGCCTCTACTTCCTGAGAAGATTGTGGAGATCAGTATGTCAACGAGAACTCTCTCGAACTTCTACTGGTGCACAGTAGAGAGCATACTGACTGGTTGCATCATGGCTTGGTTCGGCAACTTGAGCATTGAGGAGCGGAAAAGAATGCATAAAGTTGTGACCACTGCCCAGTCCATCATTGGCTCTGACCTCCCTACCATTGAAGGAATCTATTGCAGTTGCTGCCTCAAAAAGGCTGCCAACATCATCAAGGATCCACACCATCCTGGCCACTCACTCGTCTCTCCGCTGCCATCAGGTAGAAGTTACAGGAGCCTGAAATCTGGTACATCCAGATTCAGGAACAGCTACTTCCCCACAGCCATCAAGCTGTTAAACACGCCATCAAACAAACTCTGAACTATAACAGCTTATTGCACTTTATCTGTTTATTTATGTGTATATATATATGGTCTATACTATATAGACACACTGAACTGTTCTGTATTTATGCTTAAAATACTCTGTTGTGCTGCAGCAAGCTAGAATTTCATTGTTCTATCTGGGACACATGACAATAAACTCTCTTGACGACTTGACTCTTGATGACTTGGTCTCCACATCAGTCTATGGCAATGAATTCCACAGATTCATGATCATCCTCTGACTAAATAAATTATTTCTCATCTCCTTTCTAAAGTTACATAATTTTATTCTGAAACTGCCATCTTGTTCTAATCTCTCCAACTAGTGAAAACATCCTCTCCGCATCCACTTTATCCAGGCCTTTCACTATCCGTTACATTTCAATGAGGTTACCCCCTCATCCTTCTAAACTCCAGCGACTACAGGCCCAGTGCCGTCAAATGCTCATCATATGTAAATTTAATCATTCCCGGGTTCATTCTTATAAAATCCCGTACCTTGGACCCATCTAAATCCCTTTGCACCTCCGATTTCTGAGTATTGATGTTCCAACCCTCTGACATCATCATTTTTGTTAAACATGAAGTACTCGATTAACACAGGTCAGGCAACATCTCTGAATTCCTCCACAGTTATTCTAGCACTCAAAATGTTAGCATCTGCAGTCCTTGTGCCACGATTATAGTTGGTGATTTCCTCCTTGAAGAAACTTACCTTCTCTTTTTTGGATGTATGATCGTCAGAGAAATGTTTGTCTTAGATGCTTGGTCTTCCAAGCTAAAGCCCCTGCTTTGGCAAGATTGCCTCATCTTCATGCTTTTTCCTCCTTTTACATACCTGTCTCCCTGGGATTAATCCTGACTATGGGTTTGCTGTACGGAGTTTGTATCTTCTCCCTGTGACTGCATGGTTTTCTCCGGGTGCACTGGTTTCCTTCCACATTCCAAAGAAGTGCAGGTTAATGGGTTAATTGGCTTCTGTAAATTGTCCCTAGTGTGCAGGATGCAAATCTGGGATAACATAGAACTAGTTTACAGGTGATCATTCGTTGGCACGGACTTGGTTGGCCAAAGGGCCTGTTTCTACACTGTATCTCTACTAAAACTAAACTAAATTAAAAACTAATAGGTTAAAGCTATCCGTAGAAGATTCCCAACTCCTAACCTCGCCTATCAATATCACCCTTAGATGCTGCCTGATCCATTGAGCTACTCCAGCAGTTTGTGTTCTGTGCAAGATTCCAACATTTGCAATTCTTTATATCTAGGTAAAGGTTGTATCACTCAGTGCTCTTGAAAGTTCCAACTTTCCATTTTAAATTCAAATAAAAACTCAAGTAGTTAATGAACTCTTTAAACAGTGAAGGTAGTGGGAGTTTTAATTGCTGGCTGGACCAGGTTTTCTGTAGGTGGTTCATATATGCAAATAAGTGTGACACGAGGATTGCACCTTCAATTGCCTTCTTACTTGCGATGTGCATGAGCAACATGCATAGAACTGTGAATTTAATTAAACAAGTATTGAGGTATATTACAATACTGATTCACCATTGAAATTCAAAGCAAATTAACAGCAAAATGGTGCAAAAAACCTGCTACAAGATCTAATGTTGGCATCTCTGTCTTTACCCAGAATCCAATGATATACAGTAACTCCTTGTAGATGTCTCATTGAATGTTCCAAACAATCCATTTGTTCTCCAAGTCTAAATTATAATCCAGTTAAAACAAATTGGCCTAATACTTTGAATGTGACCATTGAAAGTATGTCGAGTTAATTCACATCAAGTTTCTTGTCAAATGCACCAGTGAGGTGAGATAGGGGTACAATGAAAATCATGCTTTCAGTAGTATCACAGGTACATAGATAGTTTGTTTTAATGTTCTTCTGTTTGTTTTATGTGGGGGGGGGGAGGGGTGGTGGGGGTGGGGCGGAGGGGAAAACTTTTTTTTCAGGTTCTTACCTTCCCGGAGATGTGATCAAGTTTCGGATCACATTCTCCGGGCTCTGCGGCCTACCATCGCTGGAGCTGGAAGCCGCCTCGGACTGTCGTGAGCCCCACCGCGGGGCGCGGACTTACCATCAGAACGGATCCCTTGCCTGGGATCACTCCCACCGTGGCCAGCGGACTTTCCATCAAGGGCTCGCAGTCTCGGGTGAGGCTAGTCGGTAGCTCCAATGCCGCAGAAGGTTCGTCCAACCCCGACACGAGGTTCGATCACCCGACGCGGGGGAGCAGACATCCCCCCGATGCGGGAGCTGAACGCCTCGGCGCGGAGGGCCCGAACGCCGCCGGCTACGGGTCTCAAGACCATCCGGTCAACGGGGGGCTCGAGGCCCCGGACCAAGGAAGAACAACAAGCGAAGGACTTGAACTTTATTTCCGCCTTCCATCACAGTGAGGAATGTTTACGAGTCACTGTGATGGATGTTTATGTTAACATGTGTTTTTTAAGTCTGTTGCTTTTTTTAGTTGTATGACTGACCTGGCCAGTGAATTTCACTACACCAATTGGTGTATGTGACAATAAATGAACCTTATGAACCTTATGAGTGAACATTTGCAATTAATTGCCTGAGCTTCCTCAGGTCTCCAGTTTATAGGTAGACTCCATACCTATGATGGCTGCTATGGTTGATATGAGCATACAAAGCAGTTTCAAAGATAAGCTGGATTGTTCTGAACGTCAGGTCAAGATAAATCCTCACAATGTCTTCTAACAGGATCCATGGTTCCAGGTAACTACTTTATGAGCTGTCTCTCATTATTATTGTCAATTCAATTCCAATATTGTGCCCAGCCAATGGACATTTCTGAGCACTGTACTGACAATTCATGCACTACATTAGGTCTCAGGTGACAATATGTTCCTCAAAACACTTCCTCCCTTTCATATTAAACCAATTTCCTCTTACCTCTGTGGCCTGATGTTGAATTTAAAAGAAGCAATATGCTTTTCTGATGATTCAGTTGCAATTTAGAATACAGGTATTGTGAAGCCAGCACACAGAGGAGAAAAATACATAACTTTCATCCACTTCTGTGGAGCTGACTGACCAATTGAAGAATGGAAGAACTGGATAGTGATAAATTAACTAGGGAGGGTATGAAAGTTGATCTGCAATGGCTCCGAACAATATTCTGGAGCAACATCTTCAGAGTGTCTGAGTCATTTTTGAATGACTTTAAGAAATGTCTGTGAAAACTGATGCTAAAAACGTCCAAACTTTAGCATACTGGAAACTCTGAACCAGTGCATACAAATTCACAGATCTAGTTGCAAAATGACTGCATTTTTCTCATTTCAAAATTTAAAGTAGATCCTGAGCTTGTTTCAGATTGTTCTCAGAGCTATCATGAAAATGCTCCTAACCAATTTGGTGATGGCTTGAATACTAATGCAAAACAAATGGAAGTCTCCTCACTGCGAATCTGATCAGACCTAGCTGTCCCCGATTGGCGCCGTCCTGTAGGGGGTATGGCTGCCTAGCCTGCAGCTGTCTGTTTTTTTCATCTCTTTTTCTTATTTTTAGTTAGTTTAGTGTTTGTTTTGAGGAGTTCTAGCTTTTTTATGTGTGGGGGAGGGGGGGGCGGGAGGGGGAAACTAATTTTCAGGGTCCCTACCTGGTCGGAGATGCAACTTTTCTCCGGGCTGCAGCTTCTACCCGTCCCCGCGGCCTACCAGCGGGCCTGGAGCAGCGTCTCCTGAGGGGACCGCCTGGAGCTTCGGCATCGGCGGCGGAACCGACTCAGCAGTGGCGGCGGCGGCACCGGCTCAGAGGCGGAACCGGCTCGGCGGCGGCGGCGACGGCACAGGCTCAGCGGCGGCGGCGGCACCGGCGGCAGCGGCACTGGCGGCGGCAGCACCGGCTCAGCAGCGGCAGCGCCGGCGGCAGCGGTACCGGCTCGTCATCGGTGGCGGTGGAGCTGCGGTTCGGAGGACGGCGGTGCAGCGCTGGAGCGCCATTGCGGGGCTGGCGGTGACTTCGCTGAAACTCCGGTAACTGGAGCTGGGTCCGTTGCGGAGCTGCGGGTCTGTGGAGCGGCTGCGGGCGGCGTCGCTGAACTTTCCATCGGGAGCCTGGGATCTCTTGATGAGATCGCCAGTTGAGCTCCATTCGGCACGGCCCTGTCGGCTCCGGAAGCCACGGTCTCGAGTAAGGAGGCCCGACTATGGGTGGACATGGGGATGGGACTGGACTTTGTGCCTTTCCCCACAATGGGAACCATTGTGGGGGGATGTTTTGATGTTGAAACTATCTATTACTGTCATGTTGTATTCTTTTTTTTATGTGCTGCATGGCAAAAAGACTTTCACTACACCTAAAGGTGTATGTGACCAAATAAAATTTGAACTTGAACTTGATTATATGTAATCTTCTTCAGCCCTGGAATCATTCAATTGTATATTTAATCTGTTTCTCTTTCTACAGATGCTGCCTGATTTGTTGAATGGTTCAAGCATTTGTCTTTAATTGGATAGATACTTGAATTGAGGAGGGCTGGAAGCAGGTAGGGATTCAGGAGCCAGAGGGAAAGAGATGCAATATGGGGCTTGTGGACCTCTTTTGAAGAGTACAGGCATAATTTTGAAGGAACAATTGGCCACCTTCCAGGTAGTGGTGACTCAGTGGTTACAAGTGACAGTAAAATGAACACAGCTGTTCCAAAATATAAGTGACCCATTCTCCTCTCTCTTGTGGCTGGGGTTAGCGAAAAATGGCGAATCTCTCACAGGCCAAGCCATTTTTAAAAAAGTATTAAATATTTGTTTTAATTTTGTGCATTTCTTCTGAAAAAAACCCATTAAGGAATATGTATATCCATCTTCCCCTTTCATTCAACTAGAGAGTGTCAGGTTTTATGACTGCACATTTGCACTCTTATCTGACTACTGTGACCATTCTACTTTATGAAAGGTAAGCCAGGGTTACCACCACTGATTCCATGTAGAGATACGAGGCAAGGACAACGTAAATTCACTCACAACATCATTTACTTGCAATTCAGTCGCTGTCAGTAAACTGCAAAAACTCACTATGTGAGGCCCACACATTAACTCCAATAGCCACTTTAGCAAAATATCAGATGCATTAGAGTGTCCTTGAAGACAAGGTCTGATGGGAGGAGATAAAACAGGAATATTTAAATACCATAGTCTAAATAATCAATGAGCATAAAACACATATTGTTTTCCCTTTGTTTTCTGTTCACTTTATTTGACAGCAACCTAACACAAAGTATTCTTCTCTTTTAACTCAAAATGTTCATCATGAAGGTTTAGAATTTGTGACGGTCGCTTAAAAAACCCACTCAGCCTGAATGTAAGGTGCATTCAGACCCAACCATTGTATTTCTACATACAGTGCATTCAGAAAGTATTCAGACACCTTCACTTTTTCCACATTTTGTTGCATTACAGCCTTATTCTAAAATGGTTTAAATTCATTTTTTTATCATCAATCTACACACAATACGCCATAATAAAAAAGTGAGAAACAGGTGTTTAGAAATGTTTGCAAAGTAATTAAAAAGAAATAACTGAAATATTACATTTACATAAGTATTAAGACCTTTTACTCAGTACTTTGTTGAGGCGCCTTTGGCAGCGATTACAGCCTCGTCTTCTTGGGTATGATGCTACAAGCTTGGCACACCTGTACTTGGGTAATTTCTCCAATTCTTCTCTGCAGATCCTCTCAAGCTCTGTCAGGTTGGATGGGGAGCGTCAATGCACAGCTATTTTCAGTTCCCTCCAGAGATGTTCGATTGGGTTCAAGTCCAGGCTCTGGCTGGGCCACTCAAGGACATTCACAAACTTGACACAAAGCCAATACTGCATTGTCGTGGCTGTGTGCTTAGGGTTGTTGTCCTGTTGGAAGGTGAACCTCTGCCCCAGTCTGAGGTCCAGAATGCTCTGGAGCAGCTATTCAACAAGGATCTCTCTGTACTTTGCTCCGTTCATATTTCCCTCGATCCTGACTAGTCTCCCAGTTCCTGCCACTGAAAAACATCCCCACAGCATGATGCTGCCACCACCATGCTTCACCATAGGTATGGTATTGGCCAGGTGATGAGCGGTGCCTGGTTTCCTCCAGATGTGACGCTTGGCATTCAGGCCAAAGAGTTCAATCTTGGTTTCATCAGACTAGTTGGTTGGGGGCGCTGTCCTGTGCATGGCTGCCCAGCCAGCAGCTGTCTGTCTCTTCATATTTTTATTTTTATTTTTAGTTAGTTAAGGTATTTTGTTTGGAGGTCTAAACTTTTTTATGTGGGGTGTGGGGGGGGGGAAACTATCCTTCAGGGTCCCTACCTGGTCGGAGGCAGCTTTTCACCGGGCTGCAGCGGCCTACCAGCGGGCCTGGAGCGGCGTTTCCTGTCGGGGACTGCCCAGTACCACGGCTTCGGCGACGGCACAGCGCTGGAGCGCTATTGCGGAGCGGGCGATGCCTTGCCCGGGTCGCCACGCTGGAACCAGCGTATGCTGGGACCAGCGATAAAAAACATCGCGGAGCTGCGGGTCTGAGGAGCGGCCAACTGCGGGCGGCGGCGCTGACTTTACATCGGGAGCCTGGGATCTCTCGACGAGATCACCAGTTGTGGAGCTCCATCCGGCGCGGCCTTGTTGGCTTCGGAAGGTGCGGTCTCCAGTACCGAAGCGGCCGTTCCAGGGTTCCCATGCCGCTTGTGAGGATTCTCCCGACGCCGGAGCACCACCACCCAGCGAGAATGGCCTGGAACATCGGGCCTCCGTGGAGGCAACTGTGGAGGCCTCAATAGGTCCGACTATGGGTGAACTGGGGATGGGGACTGGACTTTGTGCCTTCCCTCATAATGGGTACCATTGTGGGGGGATGTTTTTATGTTTAAATGTCTTTATTATTGTTATGTCTGTATTCTTTCTTTATGTGCTGCACGGAGAGGACGCTGGCGCTGTTTGTTCGCCGCTTCTCCGTTTGCTATTGTCTGTTACTATTGTAAAGCGACTTTGAGTCTTAGAAAAGCGCTATAAAAATTAAATGTATTATATTATTATTAGAGAATCTTGTTTCTCATGCCTTTTGGCAAACTCCAAGTGGGCTGTCATGTGCTTTTTACTGAGGAGTGGCTTCAGTCTGGCCACTCTACCATAAAGGCTTGATTGGTGGCGTGCTGCAGATATCATTTCCTTCTGGAAGGTTCTCCCATCTCTACAAAGGAACTCTGGAGCTCTGTCAGAATGACCATCAGGTTCTTGGTCACCTCCCTGACCAAGGCCCTTCTCCCCCGATTGCTCAGTTTGGCTGGGCGGCCAACTGTATGAAGAGTCCTGGTGGTTCCAAAGTTCTTCCATTTATTAATGACAGAGGCCACTTTGCTCTTGGGGACCTGCAATGCTGCATAAATTGTTTTATACCCTTCCCCAGATCTGTGTCACGACACAATCCTGTCTTGGAGGTCTACGGACAATTCCTTCATCTTCATGGAATGGTTTTTGCTCTGACATGCAATGCCAACTGCGGGACCTTATATAGACAGGTGTGTGCCTTTCCAAATCTTGTACAATCAATTTAATTTACCACTGGTGGACTCCAATCAAGTTGTAGAAACATCTCAAGGATAATCAATGGAAACAGGATGCACCTCAGCTCAATTTTGAGTGTTATAGCAAAGGGTCTGAACACTTATGTAAATGGGATATTTCAGTTATTTATTTTTAATTACTTTGTAAACATTTCTAAACACCTGTTTTCGCTTCTTCATTCTGGGATATTGTGAGTAGATTAATGATTAAAAAAATGAATTTAATCGATTTCAAAATAAGGCTGTAACGTAACAAAATGTGGAAAATGTGAAGGGGTCTGAATACTTTCTGAATGTACTGTATTCTCAAAGATTACAGCAAAGACACATCCAAATAAAAGAAAAGAAAATGCTGGAAACATGGCAGATCAGACACTATCAGTGGAAGTAGAAACAGAGTTAGCACTTCCAGTTAAAGAACTATCCACCCACCGCTCCCCCTCCCCCTATCAACACAATCAAAATCGAAAAAAAGAGGAAAGGCAAGTTTACTTCTGGAAAATATTTCTAAAAATAATCAATACAACATATTTAAATCTTTAATTATTAACAATAAATAAAATGAATTAAAAGCTCTAACTTACTTTCCCTATTCCCCAATCAAATTACTAGGGTCTCCGATCCCACACCAGTTCTGATCTGGCAGGAGAAAAAGGAAAGCAAATTGCCAGGGAATCTAAGCACAACTAAATTGCACTCTTGGCCTGAACATGAAGGCTAGCAACAATGAATAGCAACAGATGCAACGGCATCTGTCACACAGTAAGACCAGGACTTGCAGTGGGTACATAAGTCCTTGGTTTAATTGCATGGGAATAGTTGAACACCAGTGTTTCACTTTGAAACCATTTGTCTATTTTAAGGAGATTTGGTTCATTGTTATTTTAACCTCATTCCATCTCCAAGTGTCTTGCTAATTTATGTCTTAGAGATTCTGTTAAAGCGCTATCGATACTCCAGAAGCTGAGAAATCACTACATATAAGTATGGCTTTAGAGGGAAGCTGTTCCTAAACCAAGCTCCTTCAGTCTATCCACATAACTGAAGTTCTTCATCCCTGGAATCCTTTTAACAAGTTTCTTCTGCAGCCTCACCAAAGCCTCACCACACAATACTCCAGTTGTGGCCAAACCTCTCTTTTCCAAAACGGTGCATGTGACAACTCCCAAATTACACAATATTTGCATTGGCATGCATGTCTACAGCACTCAAATAGAATAAACGACTCCTCGTAATATTAAATATTTTACAAGAGGTGAGGTAAACAAATGAAAACTGATTGTGCAGTGATTTTATATAGCAGTGTGATGAGCTGCCAAGTAATAGGATGTAAATTTCTGCTTTTTATTCTCTGTGAAGTTGGTGTGCAGTTTTAACAACGAGATCAGGCAAAGCCAAATGAATATGATCATTTTGTGTGGGTCAACTGTTATTAAAACTGGCTGTTTTTTAATTTTTCATTGAATCCTGTATTTTTTTCTAATAATCTCTTGATTCGCAAAATCAGTTTTATCGTCAGGTAACATAAAGAAAAAAATCTACCCCAATTACTTAAGAGATGATGGAAAGCAGACACGTTAATGATATGGAAATAAAACAGCAGACTCCTAAAAGATAAAATGAAATAAATAATGAATTAATTACACCAGAGGATAAAAAAACGAATAACAAAATTGTGTAATGCGAGATGATCATGTGTAACACATGCCTGAACTTTCTAATACTTATTTTCGAGGGGATCTAACACATTCATTTTCAAATGTGCAATACATCTGTTAAAATAACAGAATGAAGAATTTCAAGCAAGTTCATAGCTGTTCACACATTTCAGCATCTCAAACTGTTGACTTATTAGAGCTCGACGTAATTTATACTTAGAAATTGAATTTCACCTATTAATGGTGCACTAAATCTCAGGGAGATGCAGGAAAGATTTATTAAAATGATTCCAGGGATGAGGATCTTGAGTTATGGGGATAACATGAAGAAGCTGGGATTGTTCTCTTTGATATAGCTATGTCTGAGATAAGGTATTTAAAATCCCAGGCCAAGTAGATTGAGAGAGACTGTTCCCTTTGGCAGGAGAGTGAAAATATCCTTCATGTGCCTTGCACCAGGGAAGGAATATAATGGGCCCTGTGTGGTTCCTGGGACAGGGACAATAGAATGCAGCTGCTGGTGCTTTGATGTGCAGCAATTACAGGAGGGCATCAGTTCTTAAAGGCACACTCCCCACGTTGGCAACACATCATTATATTTGTTGTGGTGGAGCAGAGAATGGCAAGGATATATGAAGAAAGAATAACAGGGGGTAGGGAGATGGACATAGAGGGGATGGGGAGAAGGAAATAGAGCAGGTAGGGAGAAGGAAATGCAGGGGGTCATGTACAGAAGCCAGTTAACCTAAAAACCTGTACGTCTTTGGACTGTGGGAGGAAACCTCAGCACATGGAGAAAACACACGCAGTCACAGGGAGAATGTACAAACACCATACAGACAGCACCCAAACCCAGATCTCTGGCGCTGTAAGGCAGCAACTCTACCACTGTGCCGCCATGCTGCCCCGCACCAGCATCAGCATCATCCATTGGATATTTGGTATGAGGGAGGATCAAGCAGGATAGGCACGTCTTTACGAAAGGGATGATTAACGCTGAGACAGTCAAAGCGCTGTAAGGTCTGCTGGCTTGAATGAATGACAACTTTTTCAGGCAGAGGGTGGTATGAAACAATCTGTCAGAGGAGGTAGTTGAAGCAGGTACATTGGACAGGTACATGGATAGGAAAGGTTTGGAGAGATGTGGGCCAAACGCAGGCAGGCGGGACTAATGTAGATGGGGTATCTTGGTTGACATGGGCAAGTTGGGATGAAGGGTCTGTTCTGTGCTGTATGACTCTATGATTCTATGCCAAAGAAGGAAACCCTTCATTGTGCTTTCTCACAAAGCTGTGGGAGGCCACCATACCATGTCTACTACCCTGGAGGCGATCTCCACATCTTTGACAAAGGCATGATGGCAATTGTATTACAGGGAGCAATATAGGCATCAAGCCTTCTTGCTATGTAGCTTCATTCTGAACCATCAAAGGAATTGTCTTAATGTTCTACAGGAACACCAGTGCACAACCAGGGAGCAGAGTGAGGAGAGAGGAGGTTGCTGCTCTCAATGGAGTCAATGATACAACCCACAAGCAGCTTGCCGTTCTCGGCGAACAACAGGATGGTGCATGCCAGCAACCAGCTGTTCTCCATGAGCAGAGAGACACTGCAGAGAGCAGACTGCACGCATGAACGGGCAAAGAGATGACACCAGTAAGCAGAGGGCTTTCCTGCAGGAGCAGGGTGATGGCAAGGGGAGCTCTTCTGCAGGAGCAGGGAATTGAGCTCCCCACACTACCACCTCAGCTCACTCACCTCTTCACCATGGGTGAAGTTCTGCTCAGATTGAGCAGAAGGCCAATCCTGAGAGAAGAGCGAAGGCTGCAGTAACAAGGCACCAGTTAATCAGAGACTGTTATCTGGCTTAACTCCAGACTTGCAGATTGAAAAATCATGTAATTGCATATTATAGTCATCTACCCAGTCACCTGTGAGTTTGTATGGTGGGCTGGTTCCAGCTTTGATGTGAACCTTCACTGAATCACCAGTTCAGCTTCCCATTCACACTCACCCGTGCCCCACAGCCAGTCATCACAGTCTGCTTATCAATTGGCCTTGAGCAGTAGTCTGAAACCAGTGCGTCTATGGCAAGAATTCCTCATGGGGCATTTAGGAAAACTGTATGAATACAAAGTGAAAAGGAGAAGCCTTCCAGAAATGGAATTAGAGTGATAGAGAAAACATTGTAATGCCAAGGCACCAACATATGCCTATAAGGCAGTTGTAGATGCATTCCAGACCATCACCCCAAAACCAGTCTCCTCCTCGTCACCCCATCCCCCCCTCCCCCCCCCCCCCATCGACTCCATCTACATATCATGCTGCCAATATAATCAAGGACTATTTACACCCCAGTCATTCCTTCTTACTCCTCTGCCATCGAGTAGTTGATACAAAAGCTTGACCATATTCTCCACTGTAATCATAATGACGAATGATCCTATCATAAGCTGAGGGTGCAGTCCTGAGCTCCCACTTATCTCATTGCAGCTATTGCACAATTTATAATCTGCTCTTTCAAGGTTTTGCACTCTGTTTATTTTTCACCTTGCACTACCTATTGTAATTCTGTATAGTTTGATTGTCTTCATGTATGGTATGATTTGACTGCATAACATACAAAACAATGTTTTTTCCTGCCTCTCAGTACATCAATACCATTACAAAAAAACTTTACAGTACAATACTAGGATTTTCCATCAAGGTATCATTTGTTGTATATTTGTTTTGAATCATTCTTAAAGCTCCAACACATTTCACAGAGTGATACAGCGTGGAAACAGGCTGTTTGGCCCAACTTGCCCACACCAGCCAACATGTCCCAGCTATACTAATCCCACATGTTGCATTTGGTCCATATCCCTCCAAACCTGTCCTATCCATGTTCCTGTCAAACTGCTTATTAAATATTGTGATAGTCCCTGCCTCAACTACCTCCTCTGGCAACTTGTTCCTTTGTGTGAAAAAGTTACCCCTCAAATGCCTATTAAATATTTTCCCCTTCACCTTTAACCTGTGTCCTCTGGCCTTAAACCTACTGTATGTCCTCTGGTCAACATTTTGCCACCTCCAATGGGATCCCACTACTGGCCACATCTTCCCATCTCCACCCATTTCTGCTTTCCGCAGAGACTGTTCCCTCCGCAACTCCCTGGTCAACTCATCCCTTCCCACCCAAACCACCCCCTCCCCTGGTACTGTCCACTGCAACCGCTGGAGATGCAACACCAGTCCCTTTACCTCCCCCCTCGACTCCATCCAAGGAACCTGGCAGTCTTTTTAGGTGAGGCAGAGGTTCACTCCTCCAACCTCATCTAGTGTGTCTTCTGTTCCAGGTGTCAATTTCTGTATATCAGCGAGACCAAGCGCAAGCTTGGCGATCATTTCGCTGAACACCTCTGTTCAGTCTGCCTTAACGTACCTTATCTCCTGGTTGCTCAGCGCTTTAACTCCCTCTCCCATTCCCAATCTGACCTTTCTGTCCTGGGCCTCCTCCATTGTTAGAGTGAGGCCCAGTGCAAATTGGGATAATATTTCACTTGGATAGCTTACACCCTAGCGGTATGAACATTGACTTCTCTATCTTCAAATAGACCTTGCTTTCCCTCTCTTCCCAGTTCTCCCACCAGTCTTAGTATCTCTGACCACTTTCTATTTCTGTCACACCCACTACCCTGACATCAGTCTGAAGTCTCGACCCGAAACGTCACCCATTCGTCACGTCACGTCACCGTGGCGTGCTATGGCCAAGTCCACATGCTGCTTGATGTGTGCTTGAACTCATCCCTGAACCAACACAAGCGATAAAAACTCATGCGACCTTGATGCTTGAGTGACCCACATCATATCTGCACTCATCTGCGTTTGAAGGAGTATAGGCTGATGTCACATGTTAGTGAAACATAATCTTTGTCCCTCAGGATCCAACTGTCAAGGCAACTCTGATCCCTAATAATGCCAGACGGTGCAAACTCCCTCAGGGTGATCAATTCATGAGTTCCTACTGGAAAGATTATACAAGGGAGGCACAGTGGCATAGCCTGTACGGCTGCTGCTCACAAGACCAGCAATCCAGAGTTCAATCCCAATTGGTGGGGTTGTCGGTGCAGAGTTTACATTCTCTCTGTGACCGTGGATTTCTCTCAGGTGCTGGTTTCCTCCCATATCCTAAAGCAACACAGGTTCATGGATTAATTGGCCACTATAATTTGCCCTAATGTATAGGTGAATGGTAGCATCTGGGTGGTGGGAGTGGGACTGAGGAGGGAGGTTAGGGGTTGAATGCAGGCAAAACAATAGGATGTGTGAATCAGCTTCATGATCAGCCCAGATATGACTTTATGATGTGACATTCACCTTCAAGATATTCTTCTGATTATAACCAATGAGACAAACATGGAGGAAGTGCAAACCTTTCCCATATGTAAAGGGGAGTGTGTGTGCGTGTGTGGTGTGTGTGTGGTGTGTGTGTGTGTGTGTGTGTGTGTGTGTGTGTGTGGTGTGTGTGTGGTGTGTGTGTGTCTGTGTGTCTCTTTCTCTGTCTCTGTGTGTGTATGTGCCTCTGTCTATATCTGTGTGTCTATGTGTCTGTGTGTCCTCCTTCCCTGATTAATGGTGCCAGCAGGAAGTTACCAATGCCAGCAAACCCTTGAGCCTCCTATGCCACCTGCCCCTCCACTAAAGTCAAAGTAGATGAAATAATCTCTTCACAAAAACATTGCCTGAGTGGCAGCTTTGGTGCAAAAAAGTCTAGCTAGAATGCGCTGTCTGTGTGAGGATGCTCTGGGAATTTGGATCTTCACTATTAGCTGCGTATTTGGCTGCTGCCCTAATAATCGCGAGCCATCCAGAGTGTCCAGCCATGGCTACAATGATGCATTGAAGTCTGTGATGTGACCATCAAGCCATCCAGTGAATGATTATCCGTGCGGCTGAAGGTTTCAAAAAACACTCCATGGTTAGTTTTAGACAGTGCGATTGCTTTGTGAGAGCTATTTGAGCAGTTTGCATTCAGTTGCAAAGCCACCCATTCTGGTCTCCCAATGTCAAGAGTGTCCTTTTACAAAGAGAGAAAAGTAACAGATTAATGTCACTTGATCCTCACTCAAGTGGCATAGGCCCACAATGATGATCTATAGAACTACAATAATTTCAATCAGTGTGTTTCGGTTTCTTCACGTGAATGTCTGCTGGAAAAAAAAGTCTTTGAATTTCCATGTCAGTCTCTATCGAAATTGAATTATTATTAATGTATAACACCATATGTACATGAACAGAAGTATAAGCACACATAAAGGGGAGAGGGAGAGGGAGAGGGAGAGGGAGAGGGAGAGGGAGAGGGAGAGGGAGAGGGAGAGGGAGAGGGAGAGGGAGAGGGAGAGGGAGAGGGAGAGGGAGAGGGAGAGGGAGAGGGAGAGGGAGAGGGAGAGGGAGAGGGAGAGGGAGAGGGAGAGGGAGAGGGAGAGGGAGAGGGAGAGGGAGAGGGAGAGGGAGAGGGAGAGGGAGAGGGACAGGGAGAGGGAGAGGGAGAGGGAGAGGGAGAGGGACAGGGAGAGGGAGAGGGAGAGGGAGAGGGAGAGAGAGAGAGAGATGATTTAAAGAATGGACGTATTCAATCGTGAAGAAAGCCTTTACATTCTATTTCGAGAGTCTGCACCTCTGAAAGAATGTTGAGTGCTTTTAGATAGGATGGTGCCAGATGTCAAAAACAGAAACCCTGCATTCATTCAATGAGGATCATAAAGGAGAGCTCTTCAATGATTACTGCCATGCTATGTGACCCCCAGGTCAACCTCGCAGCCTGTTACTGCTGCCAGCCTTTTATCTGATAACAGTTTTCTTCGTCTGAGACTAAAAGCATTTGTGAAATAATGGTAAATGGAGATACATTAAAGATAAGAGAGAGAGAGAGGGGGAAGCAATGAAATCCTGAAAGGGAAATGGGGGAGTTAGGGAAGAAATCGATAAAAAACAGATGAAGCAGAAAGACAAGATGAATAATGCAAAATAAAGGAGATGGATGAGAAAAGATCAGGATTGATTGAGATAAGTTTATAAAGTGTCTTACTTTGAAATATTTCAAAACTATTCACTAACACTTTGATAAGCTTGCTCAGAAGAGGGCCATTAGTTCTCAGTGCAAGATTTAGTACCCAAGCTATAAAGCAGCAATAACATGACCAGAGCCCTGATTCATTCTAGGACAGTTCTTTTCACTACCTTGTGTTGTTATTTTAAAATCTTAAACATGAGAAGGTTCAAAATTAGAAATTGAACAACATTCATGCCATATTGTGCTGAATATTCCTATCCCAGCAGAGGGAGATTGCAACAAGGTTTTCATTGCCTCCCTGTTCCTGGCAAGAACCGAATACACCAACCTGTGTTGGTGCTCAGCAATTACAGAAAATGGACTGTTAATTGGAACAGAGCCCAGATTAACTGAGAGAAGCAGGTGGGCAACACAGTAAACCTATTTCGTCCACATCTCAAGAGTTATTGTTTGTGCCAGTGCAGGAAAGTGGTACAAAATAAATCAATCAATATTTTACTGAATAGTAATGCACCTGGACTTCATCAGGGCATTTGATAGGGTTCTGCATGTTTGACTGCACTGGAAGGTTAGATTGCATGAGATCCAGGGAGAGCTAGCTTTTTGGATACAGGATACTTCCATGGTGCAGGGAAGCACAGGGTGATATGCAAGGTTGTTTTTCAGGCTGGAGGCTTCTGACTAGTGGAGTGCATCAGGAATCAGTGCAGGCTGTTTTTCAGCTAAATCAACAATTTGGTTGAGCATATACAAGGCACCATGTAAGTTTGCACATGACACCAAAATAGGTCACATTGTAGACAGTGAAGATGGTTGTCAACAATTACAATGGGATGTTTATCAGCGAGGCAAGTGTGCAGAGGATTTGCTAAAGGAATTAATTTTAGGTATAATGATAATTTGGGTATAATATAATTTTGGGTATATAAAAGTAGTTTATTTTGGGCAAGAGTGAGGTGTTGCATTTTGGGAAGTAAAATTAGGACAGGACCTTTAGAGTGAATGGTTGAGGTCTGGAGAGTGTTATAGAGCAGAGGGATCTAGGAATGCATGTACACAGCTCGCTGAAAATAGCATCACAGTAGATAGGGTGGTAAAGAATTTTGGTACATTGACCTTCATCAGTTAGGGTACAGAGTATACAAGGTGGGATGGTACATTACAATTGTACAAGACATTGGTGTGGGTGAATTTGGAATATTGTGTTCAGTTTTGTTCACGCTGCTATGGGGAGAAGGCAGGCATGGGTTACTGATTGGGAATGATCAGCCATGATCACAATGAATGGCGGTGCTGGCTCGAAGGGCCAAATGACCTCCACCTGAACCTATTGTTTATTGTCTATGGAAAGTATGTCATTAAGCTGGAAAGAGGGCAGAGAAGATTTGCAAGATACAAGATACAAGATACATTTATTTGTCATATTTATTTACAAGGATGTTGCTGGGTCTTACGTGCCTGAGCTATAGGGAGAGATTAGGCAGGTGAGGACTTTATTCCTTGGATCGCAGGTGACTGAAGGGTGAACTTATAGAGGTGTATAAAATTATGAGGAAATAGATAGGGTTAATGTATTTTACCTAGGGTAGAGGAATCTGGGATTGGAAGACAGAGGTAAGAGGAGAAAGACCTCAGCCTGATAGATCATAAAGAATTAGGATCAGCTTAGGTAAAGCTGAGAAGCATCAGAAATCAATGTTGTGGGTGGCCATAGACTTCTGCACAGCATTTACGGTGCAGGGCATGGGATCAATAAAGACATTCCTGATGCACGTAATTTACTAATCAAAGGGGACATTAACAGACAGGTCAAATCAAATTAGTACTAAAAATATAGAGGATGAATTCCTGGAGTGAACATGAGGTGGGTTTCTAGATTAGTAGGTTCAAGATTTAATCAAGTAAGGTTATTTTAGATTGCACCATAGAAAACAGGTGCAGGAGTAGGCCATTCGGCCCTAAGGAGCCAGCACTCCCATTCATTGTGATCATGACTGATCGTCCCCTATCAATAACCCGTGCCTGCCTTCTCCCCATACCCCTTGACTCCACTAACCCCTAGAGCTCTATCTAACTATCTCTTAAATACATCCAGTAACTTGGCCTCCAATGGCCTCTGTGGCAGGGAATTCCATAAATTCACAACTCTCTGGGTGAAAAACATTGGGAACATTTTTCCAGCATCTCGCTGGTCCAGTCCTTTTTATAATTTTATATGTTTCTATAAGATCCCCCCTCATCCATCTAAACTCCAGTGAATACAGGCCTAGTCTTTTCAATCTTTCCTCATATGACAGTCCCGCCATCCCAGGGAACAATCTCGTGAACCTACGCTGCACTGCCGCAATCACAAGGATATCCTTCCTCAAATTAGGAGACCAAAACTGTACACAATACTCCAGATGTGGTCTCACTAGAGCCCTATACAACTGCAGAAGAACCTCTTTACTCCTATACTGAAATCCTCTTTTTATGAAGGCCAACATTCCATTAGCTTTCTTCACTGCCTGCTGTACCTGCACGCCAACTTTCAGTGACCGGTGTACAAGGATGCCCAGGTCTCGCTGTACCTCCCCCTTGCCAAACCTAACCCCATTGAGATAATAATCTGCCCCCTTGTTTTGCCACCAAAGTGGATAACCTCACATTTATCTATATTATACTGCATCTGCCACGTATCTGCCCACTCACTCAACCTGTCCAGGTCACCCTGCAACCTCCTAACATCCTTTTCACAGCTCACACTGCCACCCAGCTCTGTGTCAACCGCAAACTTGCTAGTGTTGCTACTAATTCCCTCTTCCAAATCATTAATATATATGGTAAACTTATGCGGCCCCAACACCGAGCCTTGCGGCACTCCACTCGCCACTGCCTGCCATTTTGAAAATAACCCGTTTACTCCTACTCTTTACTTCCGGTCTGCCAACCAATTTTCTATCCATGTCAACACACTACCCCCAATACCATGTGCTCTAATTTTAGTCACCAGTCTCCCGTGCGGGACCATATCAAAGGCTTTCTGAAAGTCTAGATACACTACATCCACTGACACCCCTTCATCCATTTTACTTGTCACATCCTCAAAAAATTCCAGAAGATTAGTCAAGCATGATTTCCCTTTCATAAATCCATGTTGACTTGGACTAATCCTTTTACTGCTATCCAAATGCCCCATTATTACCTCTTTAATAATTGACTCCAGCATCTTTCTCACCACCGAAGTCAGGCTAATTGGTCTGTAATTCCCCATTTTCTCTCTCGCTCCTTTCTTGAAAAGTGGGATAACATTAGCTATCTTCCAATCTACAGGAACTGATCCTGAATCTATTGAACATTGGAAAATGATCACAAATGCATCCACTATTTCTAGAGCCACCTCCCTGAGGACCCTGGGATGTAGACCATCTGGCCCAGGGGATTTATCATCCTTCAGTCCCATTAGCCTACCCAATACTATTTCTCGCCTAATGAAAATGTCTTTCAGTTCCTCTACCCCCTTAGATCCTCTGTCCTCCAGCACATCTGGGAGACTGTTTGTGTCTTCCTTAGTGAAGACAGATCCGAAGTACCTATTAAACTCTTCTGCCATTTCCTTGTTGCCCATAATAATTTCACCCGTGTCTGCCTTCAAGGGACCTACATTTGACTTTGCTACTCTTTTTCCCTTAACATATCTAAAGAAGCTTTTACTGTCCTTCTTTATATTCCTGGCCAGCTTCCCCTCGTACTTTATCTTTTCAGCCCGTATTGCCCGTTTTGTTTCCTTCTGTTGTCCTATGAAAGTTTCCCAATCCTCTGGCTTCCGGCTACTCTTTGCTGTGTTATACATCTTTTATTTTAGTTTTATTCTATCCCTAACTTCTCTTGTCAGCCACGGTTGCCTTCTCCTCCCATTAGAATCTTTCTTCCTTTTTGGAATGAAATGATCCTGCGTCTTCCGGATTATGCCCAGAAATTCCTGCCATTGCTGTTCCACCATCATTCCTGCTAGGATCCCTTTCCAGTCTACTTTGGCCAGCTCCCCTCTCATGCCTTCATAGTCCCCTTTGTTTAACTGCATCACTGGCACTTCCGATTTAAACTTCTCCTTCTCAAATTGCAGATTAAAACTAATCATATTATGATCACTACCTCCAAGCCATTCCTTTACCTCGAGTTCTCTTATCATATCTGGTTCATTGGACAACACTAAATCCAGAATTGCCTTTTCTCTGGTCGGCTCCATTACAAGCTGCTCTAAGAATCCATCTCGGAGGCACTCTACAAACTCTCTTTCTTGGGGTCCTGAACCAACCTGTTTTTCCCAGTCTACATGCATATTGAAATCCCCCATCAACACAGTGGCATTACCTTTGTTACATGCCAATTTTAACTCCTGCTGCAACTTACACCCTACACCCGGGCTACTATTTGGGGATCTGTGAATAACACCAATTAATGTCTTCTTGCCTTTACAATTCCTCAACTCAATCCACAGTGACTCTACCTCGTCAGTCCCTCGGTCTTCCCTCGCAAGGGACTGAATTCCATCCATCACCAGCAGAGCTACCCCCCCCCCCCCCTGCCCACCTGGCTGTCCTTTCTATAGGATGTATAACCCTGAATATTAAGTTCCCAGGCCCGATCCTCCTGCAGCCACGTCTCAGTAATCCCCACAATGTCATATCTACCAACCTCTAACTGAGCCTCAAGCTCATCTACTTTACTTCTTATACTCAGAGCTCCCGTGGATTTTGAAGCACCAGCAACAAAGAGAAGCAGGAGAAAGCACTGATTGGCTCTTGCCCGAGTGGGAGGAAAGTTAGAAGTGAGTCAGAGGGGGAAAAGTTGAAAAGTAACCAATAGAGGGTTAATTAATCAACTTTTTGTAAAGGCAGCCTTAGGAAAAAAATTACCATAATATGATGCAATTTTACGTTAACTGAACAGGGATATAATTCATCAGGACATTGTGGAAGCCATGGTTTATAATCTAACCAAAAGAAACAATTAAGTTATGAGAGACTCGTTGCATGTGGTAAATTGGGGAATTACATTAATGGGTCTGACTGTGAGCGTTATAACTAGAATTTTTTTTAAATAGTAAGTTGTTTGCAAAAGGTATGCAATACTTTCAGGCACTAAAGCATAAGAGGAAAAGTGAACCAACTACAAATCACAGGGCTAATTAAAGATGCATTGGCACCTTGATTAACATGCAGGATGGGTTCCCAAAAAATGAGAGAGCTGATGGAATCAAGGCTAAAAGGGGACATTATAGTAACGTACATAAACGTGGTGCTGTGCCAGCAACCTGGCAGAACCCCCATGTTGAAAAACGAAAACAAAGTCCTGGGGGAACTCAGCACATCTGGTAGCATCTGTGGAGAGAATAGCCAGACAATATTGTGAGTAGCGCTGC
Organism: Amblyraja radiata; assembly: GCF_010909765.2. Lineage (NCBI taxonomy): Eukaryota > Metazoa > Chordata > Chondrichthyes > Rajiformes > Rajidae > Amblyraja > Amblyraja radiata. The sequence continues at coordinate 95,246,837 of NC_045956.1, read as the reverse complement.
GAGTCGGCTGCCTTGCCAGCAGCGTGTTCGTTATTTCGCCTTTTTTTGTTTTTTGTTGTGTCTAATGTTAGTTTAGCCTGGTTACTTTGGCATCATGGCGCTGTGGTCTGCGTAGCTTCTAGCCGTGGGCGGGGCATGGACTTACCATCCGGAGCCTGGGATCCATTGTCGGGATCGCCGGAGAAGAGCTCCGACCACCAGCCTGTGGCCTATAACATCCTGAAGCTCCGGTCTCCCGTAGGAAAGTGCCGAATCTGGCACTCCAAGTGTGTTTGTCCATCCCGACGTCGGAGTTTTTATCATCCGGACGAGAGGGCCTGTACATCGGGCCGTCCGTAGCTGCGACTACGGAGGGTTCATGGCCCCGACCATGGTTGAACAAACAGAGGACTGACTGAACTTTGTTGCCTTCCACCACAGTGAAGAATGCTGTGGTGGATTGTGTTAAATTCTATTGTATATTGTGTTTTCTTTTTTAAGTGTATCGTTGCTGGCAAATTCATTCTCTGCACCTTCGGGTGCATGTGACGAATAAAATTGACTTTGACTTTGAGTAAGAACCTTTTACAGATTGATGGGGTGGTGGAGGAGCTGGGGAGAAAAAGCTGAAAAAGAATGATGAGGATGTAGTGGATCCTGGCAAGTGAAAGGTGGAAATAGATGAGGGTGGTGATTGGCAAATAGGTGGAATATGTGACAAAGGTGAAAAGGAGACAAAATGGTGTCAGATAAGGAAAGGAGGAGTGAAATCTAAAGCCGGAGAGAGGGATATATATGTGGATGGGGACAGCGGGAAGGCTAAGAGGGGGAATAAATGGGAAATATGGGACCAGGATGGGAGGTAAACATACAGAGGGTGACTGGGGTGGTGGTGGTGGGAAAATGTGCACTGGGCTGGAGGATCTGGGGAAGGAGAGGAGTGTGAAATTGGAGAATTCAACATTGTAATTGCCTAAGTGGAATATGAGATGCTGTACTTTGAGTTTACATATGGCAACATTCTGACAATGGAGGAGGCCAAGGACAGAAAGGTCAGTCTGGGAATAGTAACGGGAGTTAAAATTTGTTCACAACGGGGAGATGCAGCAGGCCTTCGCAGACCAAGAACAAGTGTTGTGTAAAATGTTTGCATAGTCTGATCTTGGGTTTGCCGATTTAAAAAAGGCCACATGAAGACCACTGCGTACAATAAACAAGGTGGGAAGATGTGCACATGTCTCATCTGGAAGGGCTGCTGAGGTCCCTGGTTGAAATTGAGAGAGGGTGTGTAGGGGCATCTCCGACAATGGCAGAAGAAAGGGGAGCGGATGGTTTGGGATGGAAAAGATGAGTGAACCAAGAAGTTATGGAGAGAGTGGTCTCGATGGAAAATGGGAAAGGGTGGGTAGCGAAGGATGTGACTGGTACAGGAAACTACAGGTGCGATCTTATCAAGGCCCTATATCAAGGCCATGTCAAATGAAACGAGATTGAGTAAGCTTCTACTCTCTAAAATTTAAATGATAGAAAGCTGACCTTATACTCAACAGGATAAACTCAGGAGTTCATAAGGGACCTAAGACTCAGTGACACTGTCTTAAAATAAAAAGTAAGCCAAGATGTGGAAACAAGGAACTGCAGATGCTGGATAATCGAGGAACCTGATGACTAGAGCCAGGATTTTGCCATAAATGCCATGTGCCTTTTCATGCCTTTTTTGATGATTTCAGGAAGATAATGACTTTTTCACGATTGAGTGCCTAAATCAGCCTTTTTTTTTTGCCATTTTAATGTAATTTACAAGAAAATTTACAGCACCAGGGCGAAACCTGGCTGTAAGTGGGTGTTAAGCGGTGATTGGAGAGGGGTGCGTGGGAAAGGGTCCAGTCTTTGCAGACTGGAGTCATGCTTTAAGTAGGTGTGAAGTGTTGGTTGGGGATGGGTGCGGGGTACCAGGGTTAGGTTTCTGTTTATAGAACCTGCAGTAGAACTCGTTCAGGTCATTGGTCAGCGGGGGTTTTCCCTCTTGTAGCTTGTGATTTCTTGCAAGCCCGTCCACACTGAAGAAGAGTCATTTGCTGAGAACTTGCTCCTCAGCTTCTCAGAGTACTTTTCCTTGGCAGTTCTGATTCCTCTTCTCAGTTTATACTTGGCCTGCCTGTAGAGGTCTGCATCCCCGCTCCTGTAGGATCTACCCCTGCAAGCGTCAAAATACCTAAAGTCAAGTCAATGCCTTGTAAAAAACTGAACGATTTGGTGAGAGTGTACGGGAGTGATATATTCTCTACAGACAACTGTGTGCAGTTTTGCAAAGCATGTGAGAAAGCAGTGAATCATGAGAATAAATATTTCGTCTCCCAGCATGTACTGAAGTCACAAGTCGACGGCAGAGAAACTGAAGATAGGAAATATGCAAGCTTGTCTCCTCACAACATTTACTGCTGGCTCCAATCACAAATCTGAGTTTTCGATTGATCTGTGCAAAGCATTCTTTGATGCTGGAATTCCACTGTGGAAATTGGAAAACTAATCTCTCAGAGGTTTTTTAGGGAAATACACAAAGGAACCTATACCGAGCGAGTCATCATTACAGAAGATCCAAATACACAGGACAAGATGTTAAGAAGTCCCTTGTGCCAATAGGTGGGGAGCATTTCACGACATTCGTTGATTGTTGAGAGTGATAGACGCTCAACATCGGTGGGGGGCGGGGGGGGGATACGTATATCTTGGCCTGGGTAACCTTCAGAACAGTTGGGCACAGGACACATCATCAGTAGTGTACCCTTGCATCACTGGGTGTTTCGGCCTTTTAACAATATACACCCTCCACAAGGGCGGCCCGCTGCAGGATGATCAGCCCTCAGCGCGTGTCCCATGTCAAACCGTTCCAAAGATTCACCCTGACGTACTTGGGGCCCAGCATGGGTCTTTCCGCTTGAGCCAAATCCACCGGCTGCTTCTTTCAGCCGCCTCTGAGAGTGATCTTATGGTCTTCCGCAGAGCCTGACCGTGGATTCCAAGCTCCTTCAGCAGTCTGATGGTAGATGATGCAACAAATCCTCTGCATCCCACTTCAACTGGATAGACTTTGGTGTTCCAGCCACGCTGCGTTGCCTGCTGCAAGCTCTGCGTAGCGCAGCTTCTTACGCTCATAGGCCTCCTCAACAGAGTTCTCCCATAGAACTGTGAGCTCTATGATGTAAGCAGTCTTCTGTGAAGGGGACCAGAATACCAAGTCTGGCCTGAGGTTGGTGGAAGCAATTTCAGGTGGAAAAATTAGTTGTCGGCCGATGTCCGCCAGCATCCTCCAGTCGCGGGCCCTGCATAGGTTTCCTTCTTCTGATCTGGTGGAAGGATGTTTAGATGTTTTCTGTCCTTCTCGGACAAAGGTTGTTGCCCTTAGGGGGAGGGGGTTGCTTGCTCTCGGAGGCAAGGAGTTGGTCGCACACCGCCTGTTCTCAAGGGCTGATGCCAGGCTTTTTAGTACCTGATTATGCCGCCACGTGTATCTCCCTTGCGTGAGGCTGGTCTTGCAGCCTACCATGATGTGTTTGAGGGTCGCTGGAGTTGGGCAGAGGGCACAGGTTGGATCCTCGCCGTACCACTGATGGAGGTTCTTTGGTGATGGAAGCACGTCATAAGTCGCTCTGATGATGAAGCTGATCTTGCTTGCTTCCATTTCCCATAGTTCTTTCCAGCTGATCTTCCTCCGCTCCACACCTTCCCACTGCATCCATTGCCCCTGTTTGGCAAGAGAGACCGCCTTTGCACTTCTTGCGGCCTCCTCTTGTCGCCGCACCTCCTCGACCACCAATGTCCTCCGCTCTGATGTTGTGGCCTTTCGCCAAGTTGGTTTACTTGTCATAAGGCCAAAGCCTACTCTTCCCTGCTGGACTTGCCCCACGATGTCTTTGTGCCTCAGGGCTGATGAAGCTTGCTGTACTGCATCAGATGGTGTCCACTTCCGGCCAGTTACTAGGGGCGGCGCAACAGCACTGATGGTCTTGTCTCTAGAGTCCCTCAGTGTCATCTGGAGTCTTACTTTAGAACACTTGTATTCCTCTGTTAGACTTGTGAGAGGTAGTTCCAGGACCCCTTTGCCATATAGGCCGATGTTAGTTAGACATCGAGCCATTTCTTCGCGTATGAAGTTATGGTTCGCTCCATCTTCTCCACAGTTGTTATTGGGGCTTCATAAACGGTCAGTGGCCACATTGTCCGAGGAAGGAGTCCAAACTGTAGGCACCAGAGCTTCAGTTTCCCAGGCAGTAGGGTCTGATTGATGTTCTCCAGGCCGTTGACAATTTCTTGCCTTAGTTGTTGCACCTGCTCTTTGTCCTTGAGACTTGCGTTGTACCATCTGCCCAGGCTTTTAACTGGCTGCTCAGACACTGTTGGTATTGGGTCGTCACCGATGCAGAACCTTGTGTCTCTAAGCACCCCCTTGACTATGGAGATGCTTCGAGATTTACTTGGTTTGATTTTCATTCGGGCCCACTTGATGTTCTCCTGCAGCTTTCCAAGTAGCCGCTTGGTGCATGCTGCAGTAGTGGTTAGTGTTGTCATGTCGTCCATGTATGCCCTGATGGGTGGCAGACGGAGCCCAGCCCTGGTTCGTTCACCGCCCACCACCCATTTTGAGGCCCTGATGATGACTTCCATGGCCATTGTAAAGGCCAAGGGTGAGACTGTGCAGCCTGCCATGATGCCTACTTCCAAGCGCTGCCATGTTGTACTGAAGTCAGCTGTTGTGAAGCATAGCTGCAGGTCTTGGAAATAGCTCTTGACCAGTGTGGTGATGAGCTCTGGTACATGGAAAAAGGCAAAAGATTCCCAAAGGAGTTCATGGGGAACTGAACCAAATGCATTGGCCAGATCAAGGAAGATCACATGTAGGTCTCTCTTCTCCTTCTTAGCTGCTTGGATCTGGTGCCAGATCATGCTTGTATGCTCCAAGCAGCCCGAAAATCCTGGAATTCCTGCTTTCTGTACAGATGTATCAATGTACTTGTTTGTTACCAGATAGGTGGACAGCCTTTGTGATACAATGCTGAAAAAGAGCATTGAGCGAGTCATCATTACAGAAAAATTATGTTGACAGCAACTTCAACATTGCTTTGCAGAGATGAAGTTACATGCTTCAAAATATGGATCTCAATATATGAGATAACCAATGCTGTGGGGAGATATGTTGCCAATGTGGTCATCGGTAAACTGGAGGCAGGTCAACCATCAAAGGAGTATTTCTTGACTTGGAAGTATTGGAGAAGTCAAAAAGCACAACTATTGCTCAGTTGTTTACATCTTCACTTGCTGTTCTTTGTACTTAAAGTTCCTGGTGATGTAGGTAAAGACATACAAGGAAAATGTGAGAGGGGGATTTTAGCTAACAAAGATCTTGAAGAAATACAAAACATAGCTAAATTTCTCAAAGGTAGATATCAACATGAATGTAGAGTTTGTAGCTTGTTTCAGGAATGCACCAGTGACCTCAGCTGGGGTAGAAATAAGTTTTTCCCAACTGAAGCATATTCTGTCTGACAGACGGCATAGTTTAACACCAGATAATTTGAAAAAAAATGCTAGTAGTTATGTGCAACCAGGCAATAATGTAGTATACCTTTATAATTATCATTTTTAACCATGGAAATACATGCCTTTTTATGCCTTTTTTGTCAATAAATGCTTTTCTCGTGCCTTTTTGTAATTTTATTTTGCCTTTTTGCCTGCCTATTTCAGAGATTTTTAGCACCTAAACATCCTGGCTCCACTGATGACTCATGTATTCAGTCTTAGTTGGCTATTTCTATACACTTTGTACTTATTCTGAGATTGTACTTATGTATAGTAATGATTTTTTGGCCTGCATGCAAAAAAAAGAATTGCACATGTGATAATACACATACGGTACATGTGATAATACACAACCATTGAATGATTGAACCACTGAAGATACAAAATGCTGCAGGAACTCAGCATGTCAGGTAGCATCTCTGGAGAACATGGATGGGTAATGTTTTGGGTCGGTCCTGAAGAGTAACCTGCTGAGTTACTCCGGCTTTTGGTGTCTTACCTTGAACAAATAAGTCATTTAAGATGGAAAAAGGAGGAAAAAAAAATTCATTTAGAGGGTAATGAATTTTTGGAATTGTTATTTGTTACGTTCTTCTACTGTCAGTTGTTTCATGTTCCAAGCAGGCCCACCACTGAAGCACTAGAGAGAGAGGCATTATGTGAACAAATTGTGATTTTTTTTACCAGGAGTTACCAGGAGTTCACAATTCATATTTGTGCCTCAGCAGCTGGCTGCCCCAATAACAATAAACAGGGCTATGGGTGAATAACCTCTTTCAAAATCAGGAAGGTGCAATGCCATTTCAGCAAAGAGGATTAGATGAGCTTTATATCATTGAGGGCACTCTGCATGTTGCCTGGGTTAATGCATCATTTGCAATGGAATAACAGTAACCATTTTTGAAGCTGCAAAGCTTTTCAATTGCATAGATAATAAAAATCAAGCAGTATATGATTGATCATTTGGATTTTTTTTTTAAAGCATTCAAATGAAGTAACTTTTGGTTAAGTGTTTAATGTTTAATGTATGCAGTGGATGTGAGCCAAATGGAACTCAATCTCAAAAGCAACCTCAATTGTATTAGTTTAAGGAAATTTAAATAATTTTACACTTTGTTCCACTTATGTTATTTCTGGATTGGGTCAAACAGTTCCTTTAAAAACGACATTATATAAGCAAGTTACTCATCACATAAAATGATTTTATTGATGAGGTTCAGCATAATTTTCTTGCATTTTTAAATACATCAGGTCTATTTGGCTCTGCACTTAATTCACGGTCATCATCTTTTTTTAGCCAATTTCTCTGAAGGTGAAGCAGTAGCTCGTTATATGAATTGACTGGGGTCACCAATAGGTCTCATTTTGTGTTTAACTATGTAAGGAATGATTGACAGACCACTCAGCTGAACAAAAAGTCGAATTTTAAACTTGAAAATATATCAGTCCAATAATTACAATGAAATTCAGGGGAGGGATTAGGTCAGTGCATTTTTGTTTAGTGTGCAAAAATTCAAACATGAACTCATATTTAAAATGGTTTATAAGCAGTACAACAATGTTTTAGCAGTAACTCAAATAAAGTGCAACAATAATGCCATTATATATTTCACCCTCCAAACTTTAGAAGCTTAAACTTGAAGAATATGTTGGTGTATTATTACAATGGAAACTAACATTGAACCTAAGAGGACATGAGTATCAGAAAGTAGGAGTAAGAGTAAGCAAGGGCCTGCTTGCCTTCATTGATGGGGGCATTGAGTATAAACGTCAGGAAGTCATGCTGCAGTTGTACCAAATGTTAACAGGTCAACCAATGGAGTATTTTGTGAACTTCTGATTGCCACACTACATAAAGGGGAGGCTGCAGAGAAGGAAACATAAAACATATAGAACATACAATAGTACAGCACAGGAACGGGCCCTGTGCTAAACATGATGCCTAGTTAAACTTACCTCACCTGCCTCTACATGATCCATATCCCTCTATTTCCTGTACTTCCATGTACGTATCCACAAGCCTCTTAAATACCACTATCATATCTGCCTTCACCATAACCCCAGGCAATGCATTCCAGGCCCACCATTTTCTTTGAAAAAAAAACACCCTGTACATCTCCAAATATAAACAGCTGCTATCCAAAGGTCCAGGTCACTGATCTTGAGAGTGTCTATCACTGATCTAGAGAAATGCGGGTGGACTTTCCACGACAGCTGTGGAATTTATATTCAAATTTTTTTTAAATTCAGGAATTAGTGATAGAAAAAAAAGCTGATCTTAGGCTTGGCGAACAAAAAAAATGCCCATTAATTGTAAAATAGAAAAACTGTTTCCCAAAAAGGGCAGTCACGGTGGTGCAGTGGTCGAGTTGCTGCCTTACAGCGAATGCCGTGCCAGAGACCCGGGTTCAGTCCTGACTACTGGTGCTGTCTGTACGGAGTTTGTACGTTCTCCCCATGACCTGCGTGGGTTTCCTCCGAGATCTTCGGTTTCCTCCCACACTCCAAAGACGTACATGTTTGTAGGTTAATTGGCTTGGTAAATGAAAAAATTGTCCCTAGTGTGTGTAGGATAGTGTTAAAGTGCGGGAATCACTGGTCGGCTCAGACCTGGTGGGCCGAAGGGCCTGTTTCAGCGCTGTGTCTCTAAACTAAACTTTGCCAAAAAGGAAATGTTTATCCTTTACTAGTCTAATCCTTTAATTTGTATCAGACCCACATGGGCACATTTTCCTTTTAGCTGCCCTCTAAAATAGAAACATTGAAACATAGAAAACAGGTGCAGGAGTAGGCCATTTGGCCCTTTGAGCCAGCACCATCATTCAATATGGTCATAGCTGATCATCCATAATCAGTACCCCGCTCCTGCTTTCTCCCCATATCCCTTGATTCCGTTAGCCCAAAGAGCTACAGTATATCCAACTATCTCTTGAATGCATCCAGTGAATTGGCCCCCACTGCCTATTGTGGCAGAGAATTCCACAGGTTCACAACTCTCTGGGTGAAAACGTTTTTCCTCATCTTGGTCCTAAATGGCCTACTCCTTATTCTTAAATTGTAACCCCTGGCCCCCTCAACATCGAAAAAATGCTTCCTGCATCTTGCCTCTCCAATCCCTTAAGAATTTTATATGCTTTTATATCCCGTCTCATCCTAAATTCCAGTGAATATAAGCCCAGTCAATCCATTCTTTGGATAAATACTGGCATAACCATTACATCCCTTTGTAAAACAGGAATTCCGATATCTACTAGATACTATCTAGATACTACTTCACAGTAGAGATATATAAAATAAGAGAGTACAGATTTAGGGCATTGGGTATTAGAGGGGATCTGATGAATAGCTTACGCCCAGAGTGTGACTACATATTAGAATTCCTGAGTGGGTGGTGGATGAACATCATTTAAGAAATAGGTGGAAGAGTACTTGAATCACCAAGATTAAATTGGAATTAATTGTTGTATGCACAAGTACATTGAGGTAGGGGTACAATGAAAATAATCTGACTGTCAGCAGCATCATTGGCACATGGACTCAAACCCACAAAATCAAATTATACATAAATTATCCATAAATGACACATACATTGTTTTAAAGGAGAGTAAACAACACACACATACAAGACATTATTGCAAAACACAATTAAATAAACAAGTCCATGTTAGTGCAAGTGATCCATTATTGAGATTGGGCTAGGGTTGTGCATGTTGTTTAAGAATTTGATAGCTGCAGGAAAGTGAATGGCACGATGGGGCAGCGTTAGAGTTGCTGGCTTGCAGCCTCAGAGACCCGGGTTCGAGCCTGACTATGTGTGCCGCCTGTATGGAGTTTGACGTTCTCCCTGTGACCATGCAGGTTTTCTCCAGGCACTCCAGTTTCCAAAGACATAAAGGCTTGTTGTCTTGGTTGGCTTTTGTAAATTGCCCCTTGTATATAGGATAATGCTAGGTCGACATGAGATGATTGCTGGTCGACACGGCATCGTTGGGCCAAAGGGTTGTTTCCACGCTGTATTTCTTAGGCCTAAAGTCCGAAGTAAAAAAAGTAGCTGCTCTAATTCTGGTGGTGTATGGCGTCAGTCTTCTGTACCTCCTCCCTAATGGAAGCAGTGAGGATAGGTCATGACCTGGCTGGCATCTTGTTAATCATAGTTGCTTTCTTGAGGCAGCGCCTCATGTAAATGTTTTCGACAGAGGAGTGTACTGTGGACCAGGCTGATTTGACCATTCTCTGTAGCTTCTATCGTTTCTGTGCATTGGATTTGCTTTACCAGGCCATTATGCAACCAATCAGTATATTTTCTACTCTGTAGAAGTTTGTTAGAGCATTTGGAGACATACTGAATATCTTTAAACATCCAAGAAAGTGGAGGTTCTAGCATTCCTTCTTCATGATTACCTGGAAGGCTACCGAACATGTTCAGGTAAATGGGATTAGTATAGATAGATATTTCATTGAGAACTGGAGGAAATCGACAGGTCAAATAGCATCTGTTGGGAGCATCATTTCATTGGAATTGAAACATCAACAATTCCTTTCTCTCCATAGATGCTGCTAAGTTCCTGCAGCAGTTTGTTTATTTGCTCCAAATTCCAGTATCTGGAGCCTCATATGTCTTAATAGACACTTGATGGTAAGCATGGCCACAGTGGGTCGAGGGTCCTGCATCTGTGCTGTATGTCTCTATGACAAACAGACATGAAATGCTTCTACAATGTTCATTAACACCGTGCTTATTTACAAAAATGTGCTGACTCTGTGCTCTGATAATTGCATAACATGTGCTGATATCCTTCATTTGATAATGTCTTCTATTAAATTATTCCATGCAAATTATTCTTGAAGTAATTCACCTACTGAGGGTAAACTTCTGCTGGTCCTCCAGGCAGCAAGTTGCTGTTTCTCCCTCAGTGTCTTCCTTCTCCCATATGCTGCATGTATCACTAAATATTTCCTTTGCAAACTTGAAACCTTGCTAGATAGGATGCCTATGACAGGTGAAGTGACAGATGATATGTGCAGCCAAGTGGCAGGTTCGAAGTCTTCGGACTTGCTCCTGACAGACCTTTGGGAACAATGAAAGAAAAATGATGAACAAGTATTGTCACAGCACAAGAGCAACACATTTCTTGTAAACGTGACTTGCCATTACATGGCAGATATAGAGCCAAGTTGGCATACAAAGTAGCTAAACGTAAGAATGATTCTAGGAAAAGAATAAGCAATGATAATGAAAATTACATAGAACCTAGGAAATACCTACACCTTCAACATAGCCTTCTCTGGATGTCTCTATTAAGTACAAGACACATGTACAGTACGAGCTGTTATTTACACAAAGATGTGGAGGGTGATATTGGTGGGGGGGGGGGGGGGGGGAATGTTAAACATTTAAACATTTACCTGTCTAAATGTTTCTTAAACATTGCTTCTTCAACATTCTTTCTTTTAACTTGCAAACTGGCAATATTATTAAACCTTGAAGAGCACACATATTGCAGATATCTTCCATGCTTCCTAATATATGAACACCAGACAGTGTTATATCCTCACGCCTTGCAATCCTGTGACTCACATGCAATCCTATCCCCTTAATATTCCCCGAGTCATACTTTTGGCTGCCAATCTCTGAAATTCTCCCCCTGGTGCCTCTGTACCCATCTGTCCTAACACCAACGTCCGCATCCAAAGTTTCTGCCTGCAAAGTTCCTGTATGGTTTGGCATCAAACTTTTGAAGATGATGCTCTGGATATTTTGCTATGTTAATTGACAGTTCTAAGTAGTTTTGTTGCTTCATTGACCATGCTGTATACAGATGACTGACAGTCAAGTCTAGATTAATGAGTCAAAGCTTATGATTGGAATATTTTAGTTGATATTTTGCTTGGTTGCCAGAAGATTTGTGGTGACATTTACTGCATTATGCCAAAGGAATTCCAAGTGATAGTCAAAGCCCATCTGTTTGCAATGAAAGTTAATGTTGCATTCAATTGGATAAATAGAGGGTGAAACCAAACTGGAAAACTTTCAAATTTTCAAAATCTCCAGAATCTCCAAAATCTCCATGGTGAGACAGTGCCCATTTTGTCCAAAATCTCTTACATGTGCAAAATCTCTAATATGCATGATCTTCTACTCTTGACGCACCCAATTCTGATCCACTATACCACTTTGGCCTCCAAAAACATCCCGCCCAGGCCTTTCACAATGGAAGTGCACTCCTCTCTCTTCCATCGGTACTTTCCTTCAATTCTTCTTCTGGTCCAACATGGAATCCCTGGTACAAATTTCCAATGTTAAAAATTAAGGCACAGTAGAGGTTTCTGCATCATCAGGTATCTAACTTGTTTCCTTCATAGTCAGTACATACCCTTCAAAATTCCCAATCCAGGCAGGAAAGCTGAATGTGTAAATTAACAGACTTGGTGGACTTGGAATGTAAGACCTTCTCATAATTTGTTTCCAGCGCAGTGGCATTCCTGTTAACAACTGTGGAAACTTCAAAATGATACAAATGAATATCCAGAGAGATTAAGCAGGATTTCTGGATTTAGTGCACAGGCAACATAAACTCGGCTTTGTTTTCTTGAAGAGTGCATGATCCAGGCTTTTCAAATGCGGACAGGCAGGGATGATCTAGAGATAAATGGGTTCTCCGATTTGAATATCGAGTGCAGAACCTGAAGACAAAGTTTTAAAATTAGCTAGCGTGAAGAGGCATTAGGGATTAGAAATTTTTATTTTTTTTCCCTTTCTCACTCTTTATTGAATTAGGTAAAGCTGACTTCCGAGAAATGCAATTGATGCCATGCTGTTTAATTGCTTTAAAACACGTTGGGTAATTTATCAGACTAGGAATCAGAATTAAAATAAAAGGGATGGCATATATTTCCATTATAGGGTAAAGGAAGACATGTCCCCCGAATGTACATTGACACTTTTGGTGCTGAAGAACTGTTATTTGTCACAAATAAATGAACAATACTGAATAGTGAAGATGTGAGGCTAGATGTTTAAGAGGACATTTCGTTATAATTGTTGCTATTTTGCATGTGATTTTTTTCTTGAGGAATCATACGTCTTGATAGATTGCATGTGAGCAATGAAGCGTAGGCCTGAAAGCAGTCTCGTCTCATTTTTCATGGATTCTCACTGGCGGGAGTTAATTTGGCAAAAGTGATCTGAAGATTTTATTCGAAAGGTACAGGCTATTTTTTTATGTGGGCGCTGAATATTTGGGGTTACGGAGCAATTGGTTCGCATTCAACAAGTCCCGATCCAAATACTTTAAACAATAGTTCAGGATAGGGGAATCAAGAACCAGAGGATATAGATTTAAGGTGAGAGGGGAAAGTTTTAATAGGACAACTTTTTCACTCAGAGCTTAGTGGGTGCATGGAACGGGCCCGCCAGAGGAGGTAGTTGAGGCAGGTATTATAAGAGCATTTAAAAGATACTTGGACGGGCACATGGAGAGGAAAAGTTTAGAAGGATATGGGCTAAACGCAAGAAAATGGAACATCTAGATGGGACATCTTGATCGGCATGGACAAATTGGGCTGAAGGGCCTGTCTTAATGCTGTATGACTCTCTATGACTCCATTTTTCAGATACAATGTTTTTCCTGGTGCCTCTTTATTAACTAGGACAAATAATTTACATCAGTGCTTTCACTTCTATGAAATAAAAAAGAAACAATGCTGTGCTTGCCAAGTGAAATTTGGGTGATAAAACAACTTTTGAAAGGGAACATAAATATTAAGAAAATGATTAATATAGTTGCTTATAACCAAGAGAAAAGAACACAATGTTCTACTCTACAATAGGGCAGGGAGCCAAATTCCTCTGATAAAAAGCACAAGACTAAACGTCACTGCCTCCTGCTATGTCAGCTGGGAAAACAAAATAAGACAATGGTATTCAATCAATCATGGGGTTGAGTGGTTCGATCCTCTGGAGCTTATGATTTTGAAATGTAGCCAATTTTATGAAGAAATGTAAACTCCTCTCCTCATCCAATAATTCATGTAAAAGCACTGTAAAGTGCAATCAGTGATTGAACAGAAGCTAAATTAAATACCACCAGCTCATTGCAACGGCAAGAGCCAATTCAATTGTACATGTTTCTAGGGGCCACCAAGAACAAAGTGGGACCCGGTGATGTGGTGGTGGTGGAGGGGGGGCAAGAGCAAAGGGGAATCATCGGGACTCCAATGAGTACTTTTGTCACTTCATTGGTGCCAGAATACATGGTGACTCTTGGCGTACTTTGTGTATTATATGCAAAAACAAATAATTTTACTGTACCTTGGTACATGTGACAATAAAGTATAATTGAATCAGTATTCCAGAGGCTGACTGATGAACACATTGGTCAGTTCAGTCCATGGCTTTAACTATCAGGTTTAGTGTGATGCACAACACTTGTATTCATCTCATCCTTTTTCAGGATTGCAAATGACACACTTAATCAAAAATGTTATTTGCCCATGGGCACTTGAGAGATTTGTTGTATTTTCTTCCTAGTGGAGAATGACTTGCATGTCAAACTATTATGTTCCAAGCAGGTTACCACCCAAGCAGGTTACCACAGAGCCCACAGCGGAGGTATAAAATGTATAAAATATCCACAGATGTTTTATGTAGCAGGGTTAAAATGTTAATCTCCATCCCAGCCACATGTCTGCTCAGTTCTATCAGACCATTAACTTTCCCGAATTTTAGAGTCTAATCGTTGGTGGCCACACAATCACTCTGGCCCAAATCCATTTCACCAATGTGTGTTTATTATGTGACCAATAAAGATCATTTAGGCAGCTCTATAATTCATTTTGCACTGATCGTTTGCATTAGGTTGATTGCAAGAAAGGGGTATCAAGCTTTGGCACTGCCTCGTGACTTCCTTAATCAGAACTACAATCCAAATACAGAATTCCATTAAAAAAATATAATCAGGGATAGGCTAATTGGTCCCTCCTGCTTGCTACACCATTCAGTAAGATCATATTTATAGAGTCATAGAATCATAAAGTGTGACCCAACTTGCTCATGCCGACCCTTGCATCCCACCTGCCTGCATTTGGCCCATAACCTTATAAGCCTATCTTATCCATGTACCTGTTCAAATGTATTTTCAACATAGTGATAGTATCTGCCTCAACTACTTGCTCCTTATACCCACCACCCTTTGTATAAAAATAATTTGCCCCTCAGGTTCCTATTTAATCTTTTTTTTCCCTCACCTTAATCCTATGTCCTCTGGTTCTAGATTCCTTTACTCGGGTTTACCCCATTTATTCCCCTCATGGTCTTGTACACTTCTAGAATATCACCCCTCATCCACCTGCGCTCCATGGGATAAAGTCCTAGCCTGCTCAACCTTTCTTTGTAGCTCAAGCCCTCAAGTCAAGGCAATATCCTCATCGGGTATATTTTCACCTGAATACCAAATTCCTGCACTTGCAACACATTCCTTGATTTCTTTAACATCCACAAATTTATGGATTATTGTCTTAAATAAACTCAGTGACTGAGCCTCTAAGGGCCTCTTCAGTAAATAATTCTAAAAATATATTATCATCTGGGTGAAGCAATCCCTTCTTAACACTGATCTGAATAACCATCCTCTTAATTTGAGTTTTTCACTCTTGGCTCTTGACACCCCATCCAATGGATGTATCAAATATGCATCTATTCTCATAGGCCTCTTAATAATTTCAAATGGATCACTTCTCATTCTGCCAAGCCCATGAGAGTATCAATTCAGCGGTTTAATCTCTACTCAAATAACAAACCTACCTACCTACCATGCCAGAATTCAATCTGATAAATCTTCATTGCACTCCATCTATCATAAGAAAAATTTTCCTTTAATTAGTGAAACCTGACCTGCACATTTTCTAAATGCACTCATCAGTACTGTCTTTAATTGAAGGAAAATATCTCTACACTTATTCTCAAATTCTATTGCAACCAAGTCCACCAAACTGATTGCTTTCTTAATTGCTGCATCCTAATTGTTGCATGCTAACCTGGCTTCAAATCCTTCTGAATGCCATCGCCTTTCAATCTCTTACTATTTAATAAAAAACACTTCACTTTCTATCTTTTCTACAGAACCTTTGCCGAGGAGATGAGACAATAGGACACATCATATTACTTTAAGACATGTCATTGTCGAAAGACTTCTTCAATTCTTTGACAATTTCAATGCTTGCTAGCGTCTCTGTATTCTCTGAAAAGAAAACTACCACTGCAGAACACTTGGCTGGATTGTCTTGGACCTATCTCACCACTCATGGTGCCTATCCTTCTGTACTCTTCTGTTCCAGAGATGGAAGTGTTGCTGAAGTGACCTTCTGCATCCGAGATGCATTCTGTGACACAGAGCTGCTCGGTGCTGTATGTGAGCTCAGGATCTGATTCCTGAGGCCCTCTAACCTGATTATGGCCAATAGTCAGTCAATTTTATTTGTCACATACGCCCGAAGGTGCAGTGAAATGAATTTGCCAATTAAAAAAGAACACATAAAACACAGGAATTAAAGTAAGAACTTTGAATTTAATTTGAATTGCCACTTTTGAATTTTCATCATTTACTAAAATGGTGTCGTGGTTGTTATATGCAGGATTTTTTTTCCACATTCTAAATTTGTACCTTAGGTGCAGTTAAACCACTTAACAGTTCACCGGGATTCTACACCAAGATCACTACCATATCTCTAATTTGTTAGATGATATGAATAAACAGTTTTAGGTGTAAACTAGTTTCCCCAACGCGCGTTTGCCCGGGGGGGGGGGGGGGGGGGGGGGGGGAGCTGCGGCATCACACTCACACTAACCACCTCCCAAACACACAGGTGGGCGGAGGAGGGGAGGGGGAGACGGGGTGGGGAGAGGGGAGGGTGAGAAGAGGGGTGAGGGGGAGGAGGAAACGGGAGAGATTTGGGAGGGAGTGGAGAGCGGGGTAGGGGGAGTGAGAGGGGGATGGGAAGGGGGAGGAGAGTGGGGAGTGGGAAGAGAGTGGGGAGGGCAGGAAGAGGGGGAGAGGGGTAGGGGGGTGGGAAAGGGGCAGCGGGGAGTGGTGCAAGAGAGAGGGGAAGGGGGTGGGGGAGGGATGGGGCAGAAGAGGGTTGGGAGATGGGGGAGAGAGGAGGTGGGAGGGGAGGAGGGAGAGGGTGGGAGGGAAGGAGGGACAGAGGTGAGGAGAGAGGGAGATGTAGAGGGGTGAGAGAGGGGCGAAGGGGAGGATGAGAGTGGGATGGTGGAGGGGGAGAGAGGGGTGGGGGAAGGGGAGAGAGGGAGGAGGGAGGGGGAGGAGGAGAAGGGGAAGAGGAGAGAGGGGGAAGAGTGTGGAGGGAGGGGAAGAGTGGTAGGAGGCAGGGGAAGAGTGGAATGGGAGGGGGAGAGGGGTAGGGGGGAGAGAGGGGAAATAGTGGTGAGGGAGAGGGGAGGGTAAGAGTGCGGAAGAGGGGCAGAAGGGTAGGGAGAGTGGTGGAAGAGGCAGAGATCGGTAGGGAGGAGAGGTGGGGGGAGAGAGGGGTGGGGGTTGGGGTGGTAGGGGAGGAGGGAGAGGGGAGAGAGGGGGAAAGGGAGGAGGAGAGAGGGGTGCGGGAGGGGGTGAGAGAAAGTGGGGGGAGGGGGGAAAGAGGGTGGGGGAGGGGGAGAGGAGAGAAGGAGGGGGGAGATGGAGGGGAGGGAGGAGGGAAAGGGGGAAGAGTGCGGAGGGAGGGGGAGACGGGTAGGGGGAGAGAGGGGGAAGAGTGTGGAGGGAGGGGGAGAGTGGAGAGAGGGGTTAGAGTGGGGAGAGTGTGGAGGGAGAGGGATGGGAGGGTGGAGAGAGAGAGGGGTGGGGAGGGAGATGGGTGGGGGTGGGGGGAGATAAGTGGAAGAATGGGGAGGGAGGGTGAGAGGTGTAGGGGGGAGTGGTGGAAGTGGGAGAGAGGGAGGGGAGAGGGGTAGAGGGAGTGGTGGAAGAGGGACAGAGGGGTAGGGGCGGGGGGAGAGATGGAGGGGGGTGGGGAGAGAGGGATGGGGGTGGGGGCAGAAGGGGGAGGAGAGGGGTGAGGAGGGAGATGAAGAGGTGGAGAGAGAGGTGGGGGAGGGGGCGGTGGTGAGAGGGGTGGAGGAAGGGGAGAGAGGGAGGAGGTGGTGAAGAGTGGGGAGGGAGGGGGAGAGGGGTAGGGGGGTGGTGGATGAGGGACAGGGGTAGGGGGCAGGGGGAGAGATGGAGGGGGTGGGGGTGAGAGAGTGAAGGGGGGTGGGTGAGTGAGGGATGGGGGTGAGGGCAGGAGGGGGAGAGAGGGGTGGGGGCGGGGTGGAGGTGGGGGAGAGAGGGGTGGGGGAAGGGGAGACAGGGAGGAGGAGGGGGAGTAGGGAAGGGAAGGAGGATGGAGAGGGGGTAGAGAGAGAGGTGGGGGACGGGAGGAGGGAGGGATGGGGATGGGAGAGGTGTGGGGGAGGGGGAGAGGGTGGGGAGGGGAGAGATGGGGTTGGGGAGGGAGGGAGAAGAGTGGAGGGAGGGAGAGTGGGAAGGGGGGGGAGAGAAGTGGAAGAGTGGGGAGGGAGGGAGGGAGGGGGAGAGGGGTAGGGGGAGTGGTGGAAGAGGGACAGGGGAGGGAGGGGTAAGAGTGTGGAGGGAGGGGGAGAGGGAGATGGGGGAAGGGGGTGGGGGAGAGAGGGAAAGGGGTGGAAGGAGGAGGGGAGGAGAGGGAGAGGGGTGAGGAGAGGGAGATGGAGAGGGGTGAGGAGAGGGAGATGGAGAGGGGGAGAGAGGGATGGGGAGGGGAAGAGAAGGATGGGGAGGGGGAGAGAGGTGGGAGAGGGGGGAGCGATGGGGTAGGGGAGGGAGGGATAAGAGTCTGGAGGGAGGGGGAGAGCGGTGGGGGATGAGAGGGGAAAGTGGTGACGCGCTTCGACACAGGCTGCGGGGGTGGGGGGAGGGGAAGGGGCTGGTGCAAAGGCATATGTAAATGAATCCATTCCGATTGGACATCTGTGAGCATTGGGCATTGTGACATCGCACGATGGAACATTCACCAACATTCTATGGGTGAGAAGCCGTTTTTTTTGTTTTTTTTGGGGGGGGGGGGGGGGGGGAGAGAAGGATTTGATTAAAAATGTGTGCATAAACACAACAACATTTAATGAGGAGTGGATACTGAAAAGTGAAATCTCTGCGTCTGACGTTGGCGTGGCAATGAATCAAAGGCTGGCAGCCACAAGTCAGGCAGAAGGTCGGCAGGCAGCGGCAGCCACAGACTTTTATATAATAACTAGACCAAGTGCAGACCCGTTGGGTCTGTTTCCCCAACGGCGTATGCGGGGGGGGGGGGGGGGCAGCGGCATTCCACTCACACTAACCACCCCCCAAACACACAGGTGGGGGTAGGAGGGGAGAGGGAGACGGGGTGGTGAGAGGGGTGTTTGAGAAGAGGGGAGGGAGGGGAGAGGAGTAGGAGGAAACGGGAGAGATTTGTGAGGGAAAGGAGAGCGGGGTATGGGGTGAGAGAGGGGGATGGGGTGAGAGTTGTGAGGGAGGGGGGGATGGGGAGGGAGGATGAGGGGGAGGAGGGGGAGAAGGATGAGGAGAGGGAGATGGAGAGAGGGGAGGAGAGAGGGGTGGGGGAGAGATGTGTGGGGGTAGGGGAGAGAGGAGGAAGAGAGTGGAGGGGGAAGAGTGGGGAGGGGGAAGGGGTGGGGAGAGAGGGAAGGGGTGGGAGAGAGAGGGGAAGGGGAGTGGGGGAAGAAAGGGATGGGGGTGGGAGGACGAGGGGAGGAGAGGGGTGAGGAGAGGGAGAGGAGAGAGGGGTGGGGGAGGGGGAGGAGAGAGGGATGGGGGAGGGGAAGAGAGGTGCGGGGGAGGGGCGGAGGGAGGGGAGGAGGGAGATGGGGTAGAGGGGTGGGGGAGAGGGAAGGTGAGTGGGAGAGAGAGGGAGGGGGAGGAGAGGGAGAGGGGTGAAGAGAGGGAGAGGGGGAGGAGAGAGGGATGGGAGGGGAGAGAGGTGGGGGAGGGGGTGAGGGATGGGGAGGGAGGGGAGGAGGAAGATGGGGTAGGGGGGGAGGGGGAAGGGTGTAAAGGGATGGGGAGAGAGGTGGGGGAGAGAGGGGAAAGAGTGGGGAGGGAGAGTGTGAGGGAGTGGGGGAGCGAAGTGGAAGAGTGGGGAGGGTGGCGGAGAGGTGTAGGGGGAGTGGTGGAAGAGGGACAGAGTGGTAGGGGAAGGGGGCGGGGGAGAGGGAAGGGGGTGGGGTAGAGAGTGAAGGGGCGTGGGGGAGAGAGGGATGGGTGGGAGAGGGAGAGGGGTGATGAAGGTAACATAGAAACATAGAAATTAGGTGCAGGAGTAGGTCATTCGGCCCTTCGAGCCTGCACCGCCATTCAATATGATCATGGCTGATCATCCAACTAAGTATCCTGTACCTGCCTTCTCTCCATACCCCCTGCTCCCTTTAGCCACAAGGGCCACATCTAACTCCCTCTTAAATATAGCCAATGAACTGGCCTCAACTACCTCCTGTGGCAGAGAATTCCACAGTTCCCTGAAAGTGGAATCTCATGTAGATAGGGTGGTAAAGAAAGCTTTTGGTGTGCTGGCCTTTATAAATCAGAGCATTGAGTATAGAAGTTGGGATGTAATGTTAAAATTGTACAAGGCATTGGTGAGGCCAATTCTGGAGTATGGTGTACAATTTTGGTCGCCTAATTCTAGGAAGGATGTCAACAAAATAGAGTACAGAGGAGATTTACTAGAATGTTGCCTGGGTTTCAGCAACTAAGTTACAGAGAAAGGTTGAACAAGTTAGGGCTTTATTCTTTGGAGCACAGAAGGTTAAGGGGGGACTTGATAGAGGTCTTTAAAATGATGAGAGGGATAGACAGAGTTGACGTGGATAAGATTTTCCCACTGAGAGTAGGGAAGATTCAAACAAGGGGACATGACTTGAGAATTAAGGGACAGAAGTTTAGGGGTAACATGAGGGGGAACTTCTTTACTCAGAGAGTGGTGGCTGTGTGGAATGAGCTTCCAGTGAAGGTGGTGGAGGCAGGTTTGTTTTTATCATTTAAAAATAAATTGGATAGTTATATGGACGGGAAAGGAATGGAGGGTTATGGTCTGAGCGCAGGCATATGGGACTAGGGGAGAATACGCGTTCGGCATGGACTAGAAGGGTTGAGATGGCCTGTTTCCGTGCTGTAATTGTTATATGGTTATATGGTTATATGATTCACCACTCTCTGTGTTAAAAATGTTTTTCTCATCTCGGTCCTAGAAGATTTCCCCCTTATCCTTAAACTGTGACCCCTTGTTCTGGACTTCCCCAACATCGGGAACAATCTTCCTGCGTCTAGCCTGTCCAATCCCTTAAGAATTTTGTACGTTTCTATAAGATCCTCCCTCAATCTTCTAAATTCTAGCGAGTACAAGCCGAGTCTATCCAGTCTTTCTTCATATGAAAGTAGTGACATCCCAGTAATCAGTCTGGTAAACCTTCTCTGTACTCCCTCTATGGCAAGAATGTATTTGGCAAGGGAGATGGAGAGGGGGGAAGAGAGAGGGGATGGGGTTCTCGGCGATTCTGCGTCTGGTGTCGGCGTAGCAACAAATCAAAGGCAGAAAGCCGGCCGGCAGACAGCCGGCCGGCAGGCAGCCGGCAGCCGGCAGCTGGCGGTAGGCAGGCGGGAGCCGCAGACTGTTATATAATAATAGAATAGGATAGATAGATAGATAGACAGATAGATAGATAGATAGATAGATAGATAGATAGATAGATAGATAGATAGATAGATAGATAGATAGATAGATAGATAGATAGATAGATAGATAGATAGATAGATAGATAGATAGATAGATAGATAGATAGATATTAACACCAATAGTGGTTGAGTTGGGATTGGGATTAGGAAGCAAAAGTTCTTACAAATTGAGATGGAAGCCCAATTCACCTTTGCTATAATAATCAATTTCAGGAACATTAGCACAACAGAATATTGGTAAGAAAATGGCAAAATCTTTTTTTCCATGCATGACATTGACACCTGCAAAGTGGCAGGGAAATTATAACAAGTTAGGTAGACCCGTTTCCCGTGTCAGTCCTTTGTGATTATTTTCCCTAAAACCTTGAAACTACAAAGTGTCCTTAATGGTAAAGCATTTTAAACATTCTGAGTGTGTGTGTGAAGGTTCTTTAAGAGTACGTATTTTGATAATTGCTCAGAGATTATTTCCAACTACATTTGTGGTTTATAATAACAAATGGAAAATTGTCATAATTTGAATAATTTAAGCATTAAATGATTTCTGTTATTTCTGCACATCATTCTTCTTTACAACAAGATAGCATGAAAATATATGAGTTCATTACACATAATTTCAAGCTGTTTTCAAATGGGCTATGATGAAATTAAACCACACAAGAAATCTTACGAAGCTTGGTCAAAACAACTCAATCAGGCAGAATGCATATAATATTAACCGGCATCTAATATACCAGACGATGGGATCAATAATGGAATTACAGAATATCAGTGGATCAAAAGAGAGAGATAATACTATGCAAACGATTAATGAATAAGAGCAGCAGGGTTACGTCAATGGAATGGATGACAGATAATCATCCAATTCCTTTTAAAATAATGAAATGACCTAGCAGGAACCATTACTATGGGGAGTCTATCCCATAAGTTCATGATTTTGTGACGAGCAAAATAATAATCTAATCTTTATTATTATCTGCAGTTTATTCATTCAATTTCCATATCCTTAGGATCTAAAATCACATTCTAAATTAAGTAGATAGCTTACAGAGAAAACAGCCTTTCTAGTCACATAAGACCCTGGATTCTACCCAAACTTATTTATCCTTTTGCTGATAAAGACATGCTTGCTGACAAATTCATCCTCGGTCTGTAGTACTAAACACACTAAAGTAAAACT
The DNA here is from genome assembly GCF_010909765.2 of Amblyraja radiata. NCBI lineage: Eukaryota > Metazoa > Chordata > Chondrichthyes > Rajiformes > Rajidae > Amblyraja > Amblyraja radiata. The sequence continues at coordinate 95,224,343 of NC_045956.1, read as the reverse complement.
CCATCAATCCTTTATTGTTTTGTTCTTTTCATCCGCATACATCAATACTCTGTATTTTCAACAAAAGCTTTACTAAGGGTATTGTAGAAACAATGTTTTTTTTTTAATTTTTGTATTTATATTTGTTGCAAAACATTACTAGGGACACAATATACATATCTTTCAGATGCTGGTTCTAGTCAAAATATCTCTTCCTAACTTGTTTGGTTTGGTCATACAGCTTCAATGGCAATAATTGCAGGGAATTCTGCTGACTGATTAACACACAACAAAAGCTTTTCGCTGTACCTTGGTATATGTGACAATAAACAAAACTAAACTAAACTAATTTCTGCTCTCACGAAAAGCAAGTCATGTCACGGCAACTTAAGTTTAATGTCATATGCATTAGTATGATAAGGTACAGGTACAATGAAAAATCTTGTTCCCAGCAGCATCACAAACACATAGACTCAGCCAAGCACACAAACAAATTAAACATAAATTATACATAAATTTCAAGTGACCGTTTTAAAGGAAGGAAGACCATGAAAAAAATAAATATATATATTAATGTGTCATATTGTTCTTGAGGTCAGATTAGGGATGTGCAGGTTGATTCAAGAACCTGGTAGTTTTGAATCCATTGGTGTGGGACATTAGGCCTCTAAACCTTCTGTCTGATAATGACAGAGAGAAGATGGCACAGCCAAGATGATGGGGATCCTTGATGATAGATGTCGTCTTCTTGAGGCAGCGTTTCATGTTGATGCATTTGATGAAGGGGAGGCCGGAGCCTGTTATGGACTGGGATGATTCCAGAACATTTAGCAATTGATGATAATCCTTAATTGATAATCATGGATGTTTGTTTTTCCCTGACGATTGTAGTTATCGGAAATGAAATCAAGCAAAGTGAATGGAATCAGAATGCTGATTGTCATTGGTTTGCTTTGAAGATCATTTAGGTCCATTGAGCTGAACATGTTATATATGAGACATTTGTCTGTTGTGTCTTACACTGTGTTAAAAAAAAGTCCAATATCAACTCAAGGAACAGCATCTCATCTTTCAACTAATTACCTTAATGCCCTCAGAACTTAAAAATTGCATTCAACAATTTCAAATAACAAGCCCTTTCAAACGCCATTGGAACCAGTAATTTCTGATGAAATGGAATCAATGAAAATTGAATTATTCTGTTTTATTTTTCTCCAGATAATTAGTAACATGGTGTCAGGACAATAATCTGAACCTAAATGTCAGCAAGATTAATGAGCTAATTATCAACTTCAGGAAGCTTGGTGGAGTACGTACTCAATCAGCATCAATGATGACCAAGTGGAAATGTTGAGAGCTTCAAGACCCATAACATTAATATTTTCTAACGATCTGTTGTTTACGAACCACATTGATGTGGCGGTCAAGTAGGCACACCAATATCTCTATTTCCTGAGGAAACAAAGGAGATTTGGCATGTCTCTCTGACCTCTACAAACTTCTTTGCACCATAGAAAGCATACCATCGGGTTTTATCACAAGTTGTTTGATAGCAAGAAATTGTTGAGAGTAGTAGTAGCCCAGTCCATCACACTGACCAGATTCCCCAACATTGACCACATCTATACTTCACGCCGCCAACATATTGAAAGTTTTGTCCAACCCAGTCATTCATTCTTCTCTCTGCTTTTATCCAACAGAAGGTACAGCAGCTTGAAAACGACCACCACTAGACTCAGGAACAGCATCTTCCTCTGTTATCAGGCTTCTGAACAGTTCTTCCCCAGAAATACACTGGACCGAGGATCTAGTAGGAGGGAGGAACTGAAGGGAATCCATCTTAGTCAGGAAATTATATCAGGAAACTCCCAGGAGCTTATGGTCAGCATCCCAGAGTACTCAAGGAGGTGGCCCTAGAAATCATGGATGCATTGGTGATCATTTTCCAATGTTCTCTCAACCCTGGATCAGTTCCTGTGGACTGAAGGGTAGTCAATGCAACTCTACTTTTTAAGAAAGTAGGGAGAGAAAAAACAGGGAATTATAGACCAATTAGCATTACAGGTCTGATGGCTGACCTGCTGAGTTCTACCTGCAGTTTGGAGGGGAATGGACGGGCAACTACATCGGTAGTGGGGAAGCTGCTTGAGTCGATTTTTAAAGATGTTATTGCAACGCATTTGGTATGCGGTGACTGGATGGTCAAAGTCAGCATGGATTTATGAAGGGGAAATCATGCTTGACAAATCTTCTGGAATTTTTTGAGGATTTAAAAAGTAGAATGAATAAGGCGGATCCATGTGGTGTATCTGGACTTTCAAAAAGCCTTTGACAAGGTCCCACACAAGAGATTAGTGTGCTAAATTAGAGCACGTGGTATTGGGGGTAGGGTATTGACATGGATAGAGAACTGGTTGGCCGAAGCAAAGAGTAGGAATTAACAGGTCCTTTTCAGAATGGCTGGCAGTGACTAGTGGATGACACAAGGCTCGGTTATTTACAATATGTAGTAACAATTTATATGAGGGAATTAAATGTGACATCTCCAAGTTTGCAGATGACACAAAGCTGGGTGGCAGTGTGAGCTGCGATGAGAGTGCTATGAGGCTGCAGGGTGACTTGCATAGGTTGGGTGAGTGGGCAGATGCATGGCAGGTGCAGGATAATGTGGATACATGTGAGGTTATCCACTTTGGATAGGAAGGCAGATTATTAACTGAATGGTCTCAATTAGGAAAAGGCAAGGTGCAACCTGATCTGGGTGTGCTTCTACATCAGTCACTGAAAGTAAACATAGTATATGCTTACAGAAAGTAAACATACTGAATAGTATTTTGGCCTTAATTCCTACTGCAGTTGTATAGGGCCCTGGTGAGACTGCACCTGGAGTATTGTGTGCAATTTTGGTCTCCTAATTTGAGGAAGGACATTGTTGCTATTGGGGGAGTGATGCGCAGGTTCGCCAGGTTAATTCCCGGGATGGCGGGACTGACATATGATGAAAGAAGGGGTCGACTGGGCTTATTTTCATTGGAATTTAGAAGGATGAGAGGATATCTTGTAGAGACATATACAATTCTTAAGGGATTGGACAGGCTAGATGCAGGTAAAATGTTCCTGATGTGGGGGGGCAGGGGGGGGGGGGGGTCAAGAACCAGGGGTTACAGTTTAAGAATAAGGGTTAGGCCATTTAGGACAGAGATAAGGAAAAACATTTTCACCCAGAGAGTTGTGAATCTGTGGAATTCTCTGCCACAGAAGAGAGTGGAGGCCAATTCACTGGATGTTTTCAAGAGAGAGTTACATTTAGCTCTTAGAGCTAAAAGAATCAAGGGATATGGGGAAAAAGCAGGAATGGAGTACTGATTTTAGATAATTAGCCATGATCAAATTGACTGGCTCTAAGGGCCGAATGGCCTACTCCTGCACCTATATTTCTATGTTCTCAAGTCCAGCCTGATTCTCCTGTACTTTAGAGACAACTTTGGACTGTATCTATAGAACTGATTTACTACAATGCAGGTGAACTATATACTGCACTCAATATCTTCTTCTTTACTCAATCTATTGAATTTGAGTTTGACGATTGAATTTATGTATAATATCTAATCTGATTGAATAGCATGCAAAACAAAACTTTTCACCGTACCTCGGTATGTGACAATAATAAACAAAACGTATTTCTAGTATTGTTTTGTTTTTCTTTCAGTTTTCCATCATCAGCAATGCTTTACTTTTCCATTATTTTATATCACATTTCTATCATTCATTTTTTTTAAATTTCTCTTTCTTTTCTATTCATTTCCTCGTATTTACATTGTCCCAAGACAGATCATATGTTCTCTCTCATTCCCACTTGTCGTTTGGCACAAATCACTGCTGCAGCAGAGTAAAGCAATGTTTCTGAACGAAAAAAGAAGCAGTAAGTGACAAAACATGAAATAAAATCTACTGGAAGCAAATGGGAAGTTGCACTTGTTTTGATGAGTTGAATGCTCTCCTGATTTAACCTTCATTGCCGAAGGCACCTTCAAAAAGAACAGCTAAAATGTACTAAACAAGTTAAAAAGTCTCCCATAACTGTATTGCTGATCATTTTATTATGTCTGAAATCTTTCAATCAATGCTGCAGGATAACTCACTTTCTGTCTAATTTCCTAATTTTCCTCCTTCGCAGACCAATTTCCGTCTGGGGATGAATAAATTAGCATATCGTATCGTATTGTATCATACTTCAGGCCCTCAAACCTTTTACCCCTCGTAGTTCCTTTTTTTAACATTGGTAATTTTCTCCAATTATCAGCCAAGCATAACCACTTTGAGTGCCTTTCACATCCATGCAGCTTCAGACTACTGATCGCCGTAACGCATAATATCCAGCCGATGATATGACTATAATGATAGTTTTTAAAACATTGTTATTTCTGTTTAAGGTTCACATAAATCTTCTTCCTTTACCCTACTATGTTTAAATTAGTCCTCAGCTCAATATTGTACAAATGTCAAAATTATGGAAAAGCTAACCTCTTCCAGTTTTTCCTTACAAGGCTAATTTCCTGATTATACCTTTGTTTGGCTTTTATTTCATTCCACATTTATGATATATGAGGAATTTTATGAAAATAATGTAATATTTATTCAATCTGAAGCTTTTGTTCATGCCAAGAAATAGATTTTCAAGTTATTTGGATACAAACCAAAAACAATATAAATGTAATTCTATATGACACAATGATAAGACCACACTCAGCCTATTAGATGTGTCCACACTGCAGCACTACTGATTGTTAGGGGACCACCACAGGAAAACTCATTCCTACAACAACAAGTAGGAGTCAAATTAAGTTGAGTTCATGATCATATGCACATGTATGGTGAGATATAGAAGCTCGGAGGTCGGAGAGAAGCAGCAGCCAGCAGCGAGAGTGAATATTAATAATAATAATAATAATAATGGATGGGATTTATATAGCGCCTTTCTAATACTCAAGGCGCTTTACATCGCATTATTTATTCACTCCTCAGTCACACTCGGTGGTGGTAAGCTACTTCTGTAGCCACAGCTGCCCTGGGGCAGACTGACGGGAGCGTGGCTGCCAATCTGCGCCTACGGCCCCTCCGACCACCACCAATCACTCACACACATTCACACACATTCACACACAGGCAAAGGTGGGTGAAGTGTCTTGCCCAAGGACACAACGACAGTATGCACTCCAAGCGGGATTCGAACCGGCTACCTTCCGGTTGCCAGTCGAACACTTAGCCCATTGTGCCATCTGTCGTCCCGAGAAATATTGGCTGGAAGTAGGTGAGTCAGAGGGAAAGAAGATTTTAAAAAGAGCGCCAAAGGCCCAGGTTGGAGTAATTTACAAATTAGCCCTAAAGTAGTTGATTACGTAACAGATAAAGAGGTGCAGCTGTTGCGGAGCAGCCCTGTTGGCAGCGGCCTTGTTGAGGTGTAGTGCCTTGGTGAGTAAAGTGTGAGTCTTCGGCGAGGAAGCTGAGGCAAGGTGGCTACACTTGATCGAAAATTGTGATTTGTGATTTTTGTACACTGAAGAAATGGCAGGCAAGTTGGTGCAGTGTGTTTCATGCAGAATGTGGGAAGTTAGGGACAGCGCTGGAGCTTCTGGAAACGACACCTACTTAAATTGGGTCCAGGTGCAGCTCCTGAATTGATGTGTTGGGGAGCTGGATGACCTCAGGGCCATCCAGGAAAACAAGAGTTTCCTGGGCAGGACCTACAGTGAGGTTGTCACGCCAAGGATACAGAAAGAGCGAAGGTGGGTGGCTGTGAGAAAGGGGAGTAAACGTGGAGTGCAGGAGACCCTAGTGGCTGTACCTAATGAAAACAGGTACACCCTCTTGGGAGCTGTTGGGGCAGACGACGCTTCCAGTCCGAGCAGTGGACAGGTCGGTGGCTTCAATCCTAGCGATGAGACTCGACTGGCGAGACCGACATTGAGCAGAGCCATAGTGGTGGGTGACCCCATTGTCCGAGGCGCAGACAGGAGATTCTGTGGCAGCAGGAGAGACTCGAGGATGGTCTGATGCCTCTCTGGTGCCAGGGTTCAAGATGTCTCGGACCAACTAATGAACATCCTCGAGAGGGAAGGTGAGCAGCCGGAAGTAGTTGTTCATGTGGGCACAAACAACATTGGGAAGACGAGGAAGGAGGTTCTGCACACGAGTTTAGAGAGTTAGGAAGAAGAATGAAAAGCAGGACTTCTAGGGTGGTTATCTCTGGATTGCTTCCTGTACCTCGTGCTGGTGAGGGCAGGTACAGGGAGATAGGGTATCTGAATGTGTGGCTGGGGGGCTGGTGCAGAGAGCAGGGATTTAGATTTATAGACTACTGGGACTCTTCTGGGGTATGGGTAAACTGTACAAAAGGGACGGGTTACACCTTAACTGGAGGGGGACCAATGTTCTGGCAGGCAGGTTTGCTAGTGCAACACGGGTGGGATTAAACTAAATAGCGGGGGGAGGGGTTAACAAATTTGGAGTATAAAGATGGAGTTAAAGGGGAAGTGATTACACTCGAATTAATGGGAAGGAAAGTTCGAGAAGGGATAAGAGAGTAAGGTCAGGGGCAACAGTGTGAGAGGGGAGGCGAATACCGAAGTTAAAGTGTTGTATATGAATGCGCAAAGTATAAGAAATAAAGTGGATGAGCTTGAGGCTCAGTTGGAAATTGGCAAGTATAATGTTGTTGGAATTACAGAGACATGGCTGCACGAGGGCCTGGGCTGGGAACTGAATATTCAAGGGTATACGTCCTATTGAAAAGACAGACAGGTGGTTAGAGGGGATGGGGTAGCTCTGCTGGCAAGGAATGAAATTCAATCCCTTGTGAGGGGTGACAGAGAATCAGGAGATGTAGAGTTAGTATGGATAGAACTGAGGAATTGCAAGGGTAAAAAGACTCTAATGGGATTTATCTACAGGCCCCCAAACAGTAGCCTGGACATAGGGTGCAAGTTGAATCAAGAGTTAAAATTTGCATGTAGCAAAGGTAATGGTGGTTATGGGACATTTCAACATGCAGGTAAACTGGGAAAATCAAGTTGGTACTGAACCCCAAGAAAGGGAGTTTGTGGAGTGTCTCCAAGATGGATTCTTACAGCAAATTGGACTGGAGTATACCAGGGAGAAGGCAAGTCTGGATTTAGTGTTGTGCAATAAACCAGATTTGATAAGGGAACTGCAATCTACCTTTTACCAAAAGGAGCCATTGGGAGGTAGTGCCCATAATATGATAAGTTTTAATCTACAATTTGAGAGGGAGAAGGGAAAATTGGAAGTGTCAGTATTACAGTTGAGCAAAGGGGACTATGGAGGCATGAGGGAGGAGCTGGCCAAAGTTGACTGCAAAGAGACCCTAGCAGGGATGACAGTGGAACACCAATGGCAGGTATTTCTGGGAATAATACAGGTGCAGGACCAGTTCATTCAAAAGAGGAAGATATATTCGAAGGGGAGTAAGAGGTGACTGTGACTGACAAGGGAAGTCAAGGACAGTATAACAATAAAAGGGAAGACGTATAAAATAGCAAAGATGAGCAGGAAGCCAGAGGATTGGAAAACTTTTAAAGGGCAACAGAAGATAACTAAAAGGGCAACACAGGGGGGAAGGATTATGAACAATGGTAAGATGGCCAAGAATATAAAGGAGGATAGTACTTCAGGTATCTTCTTTAGGTATGTGAAGAGGAAAACATTTGTTAAGACAAATGTGGGTCCCTTGAAGACAGAAACAGGTAAATTTGTTATGGGGAACAAGGAAATGGCAGACGTTGAACAGATACTTTGGATCTGTCTTCACTAAGGATGACACAAACAATCTCCCAGATGTACCAGTGGCCAGAGAACCTAGGGTGACGGAGGAACTGAAGGAAATTCACATTAGGCGGGAAATGGTGTTGGGTAGACGGACGGGACTGAAGGCTGATAAATCCCTAGGGCCTGATGGTCTGCATCCCAGGGTACTCACGGAGGTGGCTCTAGAAATCATGGATGCATTGGTGATCATTTTCCAATGTTCTATAGATTCAGGAGCAGTGCCTGTGGATTGGAGGGTAGCTAATGTTATCCCACTTTTTAAGATAGGAGGGAGAGAGAAAACAGGGAATTATAGACCAGTTAGCCTGACATCGATGGTGGGGAGGATGCTGGAGTCAATTATAAAAGATGAAATAGCGGCACATTTGGATAGCAGTAAGAGGATCGGTCGAAGTCAGCATGGATTTATGAAGGGGAAATCATGCTTGACAAATCTTCTGGAATTTTTTGAAGATGTAACCAGGAAAATGGATAAGGGAGAGCCAGTGGATGTGGTGTATCTGGACTTTCAGAAAGCCTTTGTTAAGGTCCCACATCGGAGATTAGTGGGCAAAATTAGAGCACATGGTATGGTGCTGACATGGATAGAAAATTGGTTGGCAGACAGGAAGCAAAGACTAGGGACAATAGACAATAGACAATAGGTGCAGGAGTAGGCTATTCGGCCCTTCAAGCCAGCACCGCTATTCAATGTGATCATGGCTGATCATCCCCAATCAGTATCCCGTTCCAGCTTTCTCCCCATATCTTCTGACTCCGCTATCTTTCAGAGCCCTATCTAGCTCTCTATTGAAAGTATCCAGAAAACCGGCCTCCACCACAACTCTCTGTGAAAAAAAGTGTTTCCTCATCTCTGTTCTAAATGGCTTACCCCTTATTCTTAAAATGTGGCCCCTGGTTCTGGACTCCCCCAACATCGGGAACATGTTTCCTGCCTCTAGCATGTCCAAGCCCTTAACAATCTTATATGTTTCAATAAGATGCCCTCTCATCCTTCTAAACTCCAGAGTGTTCAAGCCCAGCTGCTCCATTCTCTCAGCATATGACAGGACCGCCATCCCGGGAATTAACCTTGTAAACCTATGCTGCACTCCCTCAATTACAAGAATGTCCATCCTCAAATTAGGGGACCAAAACTGCACACAATACTCCAGGTGTGATCTCACTAGAGATCTGTACAACTGCAGAAGGACCTATTTGCTCCTATACTCAACTCCTCTTGTTATATAGGCCAACATGCCATTCGCTTTCTTCACTGCCTGCTGTACCTGCATGCTTGCTTTCATAGACTGATGAACAAGGACCCCCAGATCCCGCTGTACTTCCCCTTTTCCCAACTTGACGCCATTAAGAAAGTAATCTGCCTTCCTGTTTTGATACCAAAGTGGATAACCTCACATTTATCCACATTAAACTTCATCGGCCATACATCTGCCCACTCCCCCAACCTGTCCAAGTCACCCTGCATTCTCATAGCATCCTCATCACAGTTCACACTGCCACCCAGCTTTGTGTCATCTGCAAATTTGCTATTGTTACTTTGAATCCCTTCATCCAAATCATTGATGTATATTGTAAATAGCTGCAGTCCCCACTAGTTACTGCCTACCATTCTGAGAGATCTTCGGTTTCCTCCCACACTCCAAAGACGTACAGATTTGTAGGTTAATTGGCTTGGTAAATGTAAAAATTGTCCCTGGTGGGTGTAGGATAGTGTTGATGTGCGGGGATCGCTGGTCGACGCGGACCCGGTGGGCTGAACGGGCTGTTTCCTCTGTATCTCTAAACTAAACTAAACTAAAATAGGGGAGGTGATCAAAGCATTAAATATGTAGAATGTTTCACTAGCTTGGCTTGCAAATTTCTTCTGCTATTTTTCTTTTGACTGGATGTGTGCACTCACATGTATACATCTGGCTATTGTGATTCAATGGGGAAGATAAGGAAGTCTAACAGTGAAAGATAGGTGGGGCAACCAACTCCACATGATCGTAAATACATTAACACTTCACATTATCTTGCTCCTTCAACCTTTTCTCCAGTGGTCAAGTTAGTATGTTACTGACATGCCTTGTCACATTCTCCATCTCACCCCATTAACATCTGTGCCTGTGGATTAGAAAACGAGGGTGTAGTGTGGTGATAATAGGCTGGTTTTAACCATCTGTGACATTGCGTAGGCACTAGGAATCACATTAAGCCATCAGAAGATTTATCCAAATAATTGTTCAGCATTCCGCAAATCTAAAGCCTTTTTTTTCTTGAAAAGGTCTGAAAACATTAGCAGAAAAGTGAATCAGGATTATGCTGTTTTATCCCGTTTTTCAATCATTCAAAAAATTGCAATGATCTTTAGGTCCTCACAAGGAGATTAGCTTATATACTGTATAAGTGGTGACCTTTACTTTAAAAATATATAGTATAACGACCCATCCCTCACACTTTTAGCTCTTTATTTAGCTAATTTTATTTCAAGATCTTCTCAGCCGTTTAGTCTTTGCTTTGCTTTGTTTACATTTTGTTTACATTTGGACAATTATCTTTTTCTTTCTTTTATCTTTTTCTTTCTTTTATCTTTATCAGCTGGTTTGTAACTGTGTTGGTTTCCATTTGCGAATTTGCACTACCTGCCACATTCATCCTTGGTACCCACACTCTTGAAGCAAGCTCCTTTTCTTGAATATAATTTGAAGTTCAATGCTCCAGTTGATATCCATCCTATTGCTCATATGTTGTTCTGTTTTAGCCACTTTTAAAATTCTTATTATTTTCCTCAGTACAACTTTTTAATAGTTTAGTTTGGTTTATTATCGTCACGTGTACCGATACACAATGAAAATATTTTGTTTGCATGCTATCCAGTCAAGAGAAAAGACTATTCATGAATACAATCATTTACAGTACAAAGACAAAGGATAAAATGTACAACATTTAATGCAAAAGATAAAACATTGAAGTCCGATAAAGTCCAGGTGGTGCAGTGGTAGAGTTGCTGCTTTTCAACGCCAGTGAAATCCTGACTATGGGTGCTTGTCTGTATGGAATTTGTATGTTCTCCCTGTGGGTTTTCTCCGGGATCTCCGGTTTCCTCCCACTCTCCAAAGAAATACAGGTTTGTAGGTTAATAAGCTTCGGTAAAATTGTAAATTGTCCCTAGAGTGTGTAGGATAGTGTTAGTGTACAGGGATCGCTGGTCAGTGTAGGCTTGGTTGGCCAAAGGGCCTATTTCCGTGCTGTATCTCTAAACTAAAATAAACTAAAATAAAGAAAGTTCAAAGGTCTGCGGTGAGGTAGATGGGAGGTCTGGACCACACTAGCTGGTGAATTCTTTGGCAGCCTACTGTTTTCAGTCTCTAATATCATTCATTCTTAAATTTTCTTTCATTTTAGATACAATGGTGACACTCAAGAGGCTTTTAAATAGGCACATGGCAATGTAGGGAATGGAGGAATCTGTAACCTGTACAGGCAGATGAAATTAGTTCATCTTAACATCCTGTTTGTCACAAACATTGTGGGCTGAAGGGCCTGTTCATTCTGGGTTGTATTTTTCTCTGTTCTATGTTATATTTACATTACAAATCCCCCTTATTTCCAAACAAAAACATTTCAGATAATGTTACATCTTGTTTGGAAAATTGGCATATGGAACAATAGCCTCAATGAATTAAAACAAAACTCCCCTTTCTCATTATAAACATTTAATTAGCCTATTTTTAGATAATTAGTATCTCCTGAAATAACATTTGTTAATATCTGCCTCTATAATTTGCCTGTATATTTCCTCTTCATTTTCCATTCCACTGCTCTGGGGTCTAAATCATTTTTTACTAATTTTGCTAATCCCTTGCTACTTCTCGGCTATATCCAAAGGGATTCTGTTTATGTCCCTGGCTATTCAAATCCTTTTGTTCTAATGTTATATTGCCATCTCTATTTAATATTACTACACTTTGCTCCTTGAAAGTTCTATTCTCAAATCCTGACCCAGTTTCAAATGGGTCCTGTTACAGCTGGTAGCAAAGATGCCTTTAGTCTTTGCCCAGGTGCATAAGATAGACCCGGGGATGCCGTAAGCTAGAAAGTGAGATAAACAACAGACCTAGCGTGACCCACAACTCCTGATGCTGGTTTGTTCCTTGTGATTTGTTCCTTGTACCTTTTCACACCTCTAGTATCCCTCTCCCCTGTCTTTCAGTCTGAAGCAGGGTCTCAACCTGAAACGTCACCTGGTCCTTTTCTCCAGAGATACTGCCTGACCCGCTGAGTTACACCAGCAATATGTGTCCATCTCCATATACCATGGAACCTGCAGACTTTCTAATCATTATTTCAGTTCTGCCAGATTCTCAACACTCATGCCATTGATGTGAACCAGTTTTATGAAATGGAAATATTCATAGGTGATTATGTGAGAATAAAAATTCCAAAGAAAGGATGTACTAAAATTTGGAAAGCTTTGGGACAGGAACCAGCTTAGAGAGACACTCACACTATGAACTGTATTAATTATGTTATCTGCCATGAAGTGCAGAATACAAAACTGATGTCACTTAAATGTACCAGTCCAAATGAAATGTGAGAAAGGAGGGAACGTCTTTAATAGGTTTCTTGCAATTATATCTGTGGAAGAAAAACAGGGGATAGGCATTACCTTCTCTTGGAAAGTCAACCATTGATCGTAAAAGCAAGGTTTATGGGTATTAAAAGAGGTTGAAGGACCAAGAAGATAATTACTGAAGCTTTCAAGTAAATTGCTGGCAGCCAATCCAATGGTAGGATCATTGAAGAAGCAAGGAGAGATAAAATTAACTCAAAATATTCAGACTGATAAAGGTACTGCATGTAATAGGCAAAACTTTAGAAAAGATAACAGTACAGGTCCATAACAAAGTACAAAGGGAGAGGTCAAAGTGCTGTTCCCCAGGTCACTGTTAATTTTGTCCACTTACAGTATTAATGGCAACATCTTCACTGTATGACAGATCTTAAAGAAATGCAAGGTAGCATTAACCACTCTTGCCTCTTAGCTCTGACAATTGAGAGGGAATGCAGAACATATTTTTCAAATTTGTCTATCGACACCATTCGATTTCCATTTTATACCTGCTACCTAATGAAATACAAACCGTAATCATAACTGGGGGTTCACAAAAGGCCCACTTTTACTGTGAACGAATCAAGCAAAGCAATTTTTCTAATCTTCCTTGCTGCAATATGGCACCTTACCTCCAATAATATTCCTGCTGGAGTGGAGCTAACCTCCAGGAAATTGAGAATCTGTGTTGACTTCACTCCAGAATAAGGGCATTACAAGTTTCTCCATCGAACGCAGGTAACACTGGCACATGTGCATGGTTGGAGATCCCGTCATCGCTAACTGATTTACTGAATCATGTAAGAGAATGGGCCACACATTTAACATCAGCAAGCCAAAAGCCTTCTGCTGAAAATGCACAATACCACAGCCAGACTGTAATGGTCCACAATGGGATCCTAGATATCTCCTGGACTTCTGAGGAAAAGATCATTTATGGTAACGACCCATCACCAAACTCATTATCCGCAGGATTGCAGTGATCTCTGTTGTCCTTTATGATTCTGAGACATGGACTACTCTCAGCAGTCTCCTCAAAAGACCGGGGAGATAGTACTAATGCTATCTCTGAAAAATCTTCCAAATGTACTGGCAAGCCCACAAGAAATTGCAGAGAAATGTGGACATAGCCCAGACCATTGTCCAAACCAACTTCCCTTCCATTGACTCTATCTACACTTCACACTGTCTCAGCAAGGCTACCAGCAAAATCAAAGACGGGTCTCACCCTGGACATTCTCTTCTCATCTCTCGCATCAGATAAGAGGTACAACGTGTGAAAACGCATATCTCTAGATTCAGGGATATTTTTTTCCAAGCAGTTATCAGGCAACTGAACCATCCTATCACCATCTAGAGAGTGGGCCTGATCTTCCATCTACCTCATTGAAGATCCTTGGACTATCTTTAATCGGACTTTACTTGACTTTACCTTGCACTAAACACTAGCCTGTATCTGTTCACTGTGAATGGCTTGATTGTAATCATGTATAATCTTTCTGCCAACTGGATAGCACGTAACAAAAAAAGATTTGCACTGTACCTCGGTACATGTGACAATATATTAAACTAAACCCTTACTATATATATATATATATATATATATATTAAACTAAACCCTTACTAGTTTTATATCTCACACCAACACCACCAGCGCTGTGAGTTTACATTGTTGTCATTCCCAAGATAAGACTTCCAATATGGAAAATCTATTTTGGTCTGACACAGCAGGAAATTGGAGATAAAGTATTGATGGGCCTTAATAGGATGGATGTGGAGAGGATGTTTGGGTTCGTAGTAAAAGATAGAACTAAGAGTTACAATTTAAAAACAAAAGGTTGGCCATTTGAGACAGAGATGAATTGATATTTTGTTCCCTCACAGGGTCACAAATCTTTGGAAATCTGTTCCTCAAAGAAAATGGACATGGAATCTTTGATTATTCCTGAGAAAGGATACTGCGGGCTGGGAATGCAAGATGAATTTACAGTCAGATCAGTCAGGATCTTATGGTTTGTTAAGGTTTTGGACACGCTAGAGGCAGGAAACATGTTCCCGATGTTGGGGGAGTCCAGAACCAGGGGCCAAGTTTAAGAATAAGGAGTAAGCCATTTAGAACGGAGACAAGGAAACACCTTTTCTCACAGAGTGTGGTGAGTCTGTGGAATTCTCTGCCTCAGAGGGCGGTGGAGGCAGGTTCTCTGGATGCTTTCAAGAGAGAGCTAGATAGGGTTCTTAAAAATAGCACAGTCAGGGGATATTGGGAGAAGGCAGGAACGGGGTACTGATTGGGGATGATCAGCCATGATCACATTGAATGGGCTCGATGGGCCGAATGACCTACTCCTGCACCTATTGTCTATTGTCTATTGTCCATTGTCTTATTAAATGTCTGAGAAGGTTTGAGCAGATATCTGGCCTGCTCTTGTGCCCATTGCTAATGTTTGTATATTCAGACGTACCAATAAGACAGAGGAAATTATTCCGTCTGAATTAGTCTGAACACAAAATGTCAGGTCCCAACACAAAATGTCACCTATCCATGTTCTCCAGAATGCTACTTGACCCGTTACTCAACCACTTGTGTCTATTCTAGGAAATTATTCCCATTGATGACGTAGGAAATTTTCTCAATATCTCCTGTAACGGATTATCTCACTGCATGGGGATCACTGTCTCAACATGGAGAAGTAGCATTGGTATGGAGAACCCTGCCTCACTTCATCTGGAGTGTTCAGTGTTCCAGTGTAAAAGACTGATGATGTCTCCATTTCCCAAACTACTCATCCCACTGCTCTGTCAAACGCTTCCCACTCCAGCTCCTATAAAGGTTCTACTCCCACCGATCTGAAGTGGAAACGTCATCTTCAATCCTAAGTGACTGCATAAGAAATTGATGGTAGAATCATCGGATTTAAAGAAGGAATCATTTATAAAAAGTACATATTTAGTTACTACAATTAGAGGAAGACATAATAATAAAGATTGGAATAGTAGAAGAAGATTAAGGTAGGAAATTATGTCCAATGGCCATCAAGGAAGATTGAACTTAAATGGCAAAGAAGACAGAAATATAGACAGTAAAGTGATTTGTTTAAAGCATCTTGCATGATAAAAATCATTTTATCACGTCTTCAATATTTTTAAGCTATCATATCCAAAATAGTCCAATCACACTGCAGTCTCTCATGTATAGAAGCATATTGGTCAATCTCTATCTTTTCTCAGACTTCTATCCCTTTCTGGAAGTTATAAGCCCAGAATTATCCAGCAAGTTTGCCTCACACATGGTGCAGAACTGCACAGCCGTGCATGTGAGCTTGTGTGCATTGCAGTTCATGGCATGTTGCAACTCCGTAGATTCATGTTTGCACTCTTTCTGATGTTGGTGAAAGAAAGAAAAGAAAATGCAACAATGGTTGTCCATCGTTTTTCAAATGGCAGCTTATTAATGGTATCACTTAGGCATAGCTAAACTTCATGTCAAGGTCAAAAAGTAAATTAGCCATAGATTCTGGTGCTTGTATCTGTCAGTCAGTGTCAGGCATCAGCTGACATTCAAGAATAATGAATGAAAGATATGCAAAATTTGTTCTTTATCTCTCTGCATCATCATCTATATCTCTCATTTCCCTTATCCCTAACTAGTCTGAAGAAAGGCCTCGGCCCGAAATGTCACCCATTCCTTCTCTCCAGAGATGCTGCCCGTCCTGCTGAGATACTCCAGCTTTTTCTGTCTATGTTCGGTTTAAACCAGTATCTGCAGTTCCTTCCTGCAAACAGTATATTGTCACAAGCAGCAACAAGTTAAGCAAACACTGGATGAAATTGCACAATTACAATCAGTCTCCTGGAGTAATGATGATGAACATAAGCCGTTTACCCTAAGCACTGCTGCAAAATCTGGGCCATTGATATTCTCAGCATCTCCTGTTTTAAATTGATTTAGTATTCTCCTTCTATTTCCTCAATGTTTTCATATCCTATTGAACATTATCATCCTGCCTTGTATATCGCCTAATCACATTTCTTTTGGGCATCAGCACATTTTACACAATGCATTGCAGTCTCTTCACTGTGATTTATAATTGTTGGTAACAGTAAATGATCCAGAGCAGATTCACACATGCCTCAGTGGTTTCAATGCGCCCTAACACACACCAATTAGCATTCCCTATGCTCCACGGAACAGACCATTTTGTTGCAGTGGCAGCACACAGTATCAGAAGGAAGTATTCACAGAGGGCAGTCCTATCTGTAACAAAGAACAGAATCATATCTAACTTAATCAATGCTAATATTTGCTCAACACATAAAGAATGCAAATGACAGAAATGCAAAGATATTTGCAATTAATCCATACATATATTAGATGACATTACCTCAATGTCCTGGTTAAAAGAAAAGTGATTGTCACAAAATTACAGCAAAGGGAATGCAATGCAAACAGCTTGCGAGTAAAATTGCACACCAGGACAATGAAAGAGCTTGAACTGATATGAACTATAGGATATCATGATAGCTGCAATCTGCTGCTTTATACAAGCTTCCCTGGAATACCAAAAAAAATAGAATCAAACTTGGTTTAGGCCAGTAACCAAAATATACATTCTGCATAATGTATTGGTAAATGATTTTTCCAAGCATCTCTTAAATTAAATTTTAGATTATATAACATCCAAGTTTTCTCAGCCTCCAAACCTTAAACCAAAAAAGGCCAAAATGAATACATATCGCTCGGCCCTGAGCTGCTCACTTCACGTTCTATTGCATCTATCAATATTTAATCACCTATTACCTGATTTTAATGGCTTGCCTCTGTCATTTCTGTCAGTTCTGAAGATGCTGCCTGCAACATTTATGAGCCAACTTATTTTTTTTCTCTGTTTTTCTTCTCAACTATTTCCAATTCCCCTCCTTGTTTAAAATATTTTTTTTTATTGACAGTAATTTTTTTTTTGCATTGTGGGTGATCAGTTAAG
The DNA here is from genome assembly GCF_010909765.2 of Amblyraja radiata. Classification (NCBI taxonomy): domain Eukaryota; kingdom Metazoa; phylum Chordata; class Chondrichthyes; order Rajiformes; family Rajidae; genus Amblyraja; species Amblyraja radiata. Next base: position 95,206,940 of record NC_045956.1, on the reverse strand, counting down.
AAACTCGAGAGAATAAATTGCCCTATTGCACAATAATAGTTCTCTGCTGAGATTTCTGGAATTGTTGCATTGGTTCTACACCAGATTTTTGTCTTAAACATTGTCAGTATGACAATGGTGTCAGGGGGCAAGCCCTTTATAAGGAATGAGCAAAGGCATTAAGAAAATTAACAGGGGAAATATAAAAATCATCGCACATAGGATTAAATTCAACTCATTTGTCACCTGTTTTTTCACCCAGAGAGTTGTGAATCTGTGGAATTCTGCCACAAACGGCAGTGGAGGCCAATTCACTGGATGTTTTCAAGAGATCAGATATAGCTCTTAGGGCTAATGGAATCAAGGGATATAGGGAGAAAGCAGGAACGGCATACTGATTTTAGATGATCAGCGATGCTGGCTCAAAGGACTGAATGCCTACTGCACCTATTTTCTATGTTTCTAACTTTGTATGTTTGCAAAATACAAACACAAAAACAACAAGGAACAATGTTAGAGTAATAGAGCAATACAGTACAGAAATTGATCCTTTGGCATACTGGACTAGCTGCATTTGCCAGCATGTGGTCCTTGGGCCTCAAAATACTCCCTATCTATTTTAGCAGATACTATTCTATGAAATGTGCAAAGGTGTAATGAGAAAAAGGTAGACAGGCAGAGACTAAATGCAATTCAAATGTAAAAGTTGTTTGCAGCAGAGATAGAGAAATCCAAAACAAAGATCTAAATATTTGAAGTTATGGCCACCGACCAGATGCCATTGTGGTGGTGACGGTGGGATACGGGTCAGCTACTGGAATGCAGAAATAGATAACTTCAAGAGAACAGAGTTCCCGAAAGATTTTAACATTGAAGTTGATTTCAGAAACAAGAGATAAGGTTATGGAAATAAGTATTTATAATATGAGCATTTTAAGTCTTGAGCTTTGGAGTATCAAGAGCCAAAGTGAGTTGAGAATATAGAATTAGTAGAGGACCAGATTTGGCCAATCAATTAATGGTCAAGGAAGCAACAACTTGGGTTTCATAAATATAAATAACCACCTGGAGGAAATAAAAGGTGTCACGAAGGCAATGTTTCAGGTCTTTTCAAAACAAATATTTATATAATATGCATCAAGGAGTACTAGTAGGATTGTAGGTGTTTTCAGCACTTGAAAGGGTGAGGCAATTATAGCTCGCTCCATATTGTCTTTCCAACATAGTTCCAATTCATCTGTTAGGTAAACCAGAAGTTTCTAGCTATTTATATTCAGGAGATTAAAAAGAAAAGCATGCTCTTTCACATGTTAATGGTTGAGTGATAGTTTCATTCAACCTAAAAGCATCAGAATTACTTCTTTGCATCACTCACTTTTAATATATTAATTTGTCACGAGCAAGGCTTAACATTTATGACCCATTTCCAATTGCTCATGAAAAGATGGTGGTGAAGGATATTGAACTGCTGCAATTCGTTGTGATGTTGTTAATCTTACAGTAGTGTCAAGTAGGAAATTCCAGTATATAGATACACTCCAATGAAGGTGGATGGGTAATTTTCAAATTAAAATGTTCTTTGGAGCAATGGAACTTGAAGTCCTTGTCTGTCTATGTGCTGCTTATGATTATACCTCTAGGAGGTGTTGTCAGAGAGGCCTGGGTGAGTAAATGACACATACTAATGCCACAACGCACCATTGTTGGAGAGAGAGTGACTATTTATGGGAGGTGTCCGTTGTTGAGTTTCTTGATTGTTGTTGGAGCACTCATCCAGGTAAAGCAGACATTCAGGCACACGGCAAGGACAAATATTGCACCATGCTCTTGGCTTGACCTTATAACTATATAACACCATATAACAATTACAGCACGGAAACAGGCCATCACGGCCCTACAAGTCCGTGCCAAACACTTATTTTCCCATAGTCCTTATACAAAGTGCAAAGTCTTTGAAATGTAAATATGTGCATCAATCATCACAGGATACCCAACTGCTGACCTGCTTTTGTAGCCACATTATTTATGTAGCTAATCCAAAATAGTTTCCTGTCCAAGTGATCTGCAGGATGTTACTAGAGGGTCATGCCAATGAACAACAGGGTTGGTAATTTTATCTATCCGTTTATAAATCTGTTGAAGATAAGATAGTTCGTGCCTGGCACATTTTTTGGTGTAAATATCACTTGCCAGTCCCAGTGTTAATGTTGCCGGGGACATGTGGCATGGCCTGTTTCATTTGCTGAGGAGTTGTGAATGGAACAGAACATTGTGAAATCCCTTTATGACAGAAAGAAGATCATTGCTTAAGAAGTTGAAGATGTTTAGACCTTACACATTGGAGCAAAGTTGATTAGACCTCACAACCATCTTTTGATATGTAATGACTTCAATCGCTTTCCCCCTTGATGCTATTAAAACTTCCATTTTTGCAGTGCCCCTTGGTGCCAAGGTCATAAAACGATGCCTTGATGTCCAGGACAGTCACTGTCACCTCTCCTCTGGAATTCTGCTCTTTGGTTCAGGAGCTAAGTGGTCCTATTGCAACTCAGAAGCAAGATTGGTGAGCAGGTTATTGTAAGCTCACATGGAGTATGGTGGGTATATGGAACAAGCTGCCAGACGAAGTGGGAGAAATTGATATAATTACAATGTTTAAAAGATATTTGGGCAAGTTCATGGATAGAACATTGCACATACAGTAGAACAGTACAGCACAGGAACAGTACAGCTCAACTCATAATGTCCGTAACAATGGAATTATGGAACGGAGTTACAAATTCCCCCTGCCTGTGTATCTCAGTGCCACCTCCCCTAGTGGCAAATGATGTACCCAGTGATGGTGATTGAAGAGTTACAGATAAGGTAAGGCTCTTACAGGACCAGTTTGTGTGATTGCTCTCCCAGTTTTGACACCTGTCCACAGTATGAGAGTCCAGAGCTGTTGTAGTGTCAGCTGAATTCAAGTTGCTGAATTGTTAGTCTCGGACTTCAAATTACAATGCACTGTCTTAACATCTGACAGCATTTGCTTCGATGTGTTCATCATACAACTAGGTCTCCTGGACATAACTGAAGGCTCTAAATTCCAGCCCAAATATTTAAGGGCCAAATTCAAATGGCAAATACGAATAATGAAAGGCTTGCATAGGGTGGATGTGGAGAGGATGTTTCCACTAGAGAATCTAGGACTAGAGGTCATAGCCTCAGAATTAAGGGATGTTCCTTTAGGAAGGAAATGAGGTGGAATTTCTTTAGTCAGAGGGTGGTGGATCTGTGGAATTCTTTGCAACAGGATGCTGTGGAGGCCAAGTCAATGGATATTTTTAAAGCACAGATAGATAGATGGGGTTAAGAGGGAAAGATAGATTGGCTATGATTGAATGGCGGAGTAGACTTGATGGGCCGGATGGCCAAATTCTGCTCCTATCACTAATGAACTTATGTGCCATGTATATGATTCTGATGCCCTATTACGTGTGTGGTTTAAGCTAGTGGCACCAGTAGAGATTATTATTTGCAAGGGAGTGCATTTCACATAATTGTGGAACCAAGTACATTGACTCTTCACATAGAGTTAATGAATGTCAATAGTGGAAATATGAATTAACACAGACAGCATCGGAAATGTCCAAGTTTGGTAGCGAAGTGGAAAAAAAATTAATATTTTAAGGCAGGAACCTTTTAACAGAAATCAGTGTTTTGAACCTGTTCCACAAAATGCTCGTTGAGTCTTGATGGATGTACAAGAAATGTAGTTCTTGTGATTGACCAGGATTCACCTGAAACAAGTAGTGTTCTCTGATGAAAAAACTAATTACAAACTAATTAATTTACTCAGTTCTAGATTTCTAGTATTCATTATTGGCCAACAGCAGAATCAAAAGCTAGAATGCTAAAATATATAAATAATTTTCCTGCTGAGAAGCAATTTTGTTTCTTCTTGTTTTATTCAATCTCCAGCAAACTGCCGCACAAACTTAATAACCATCCAGTATGATTGTTTGAACTTAAAATATTTAAAGATGCTTACATAATATTTATGAAAACTTTCCAATTGTTCTTTATTTTGAAAAGTGATTATAAACCAGGTAGATTATAAACTAGGTAATTATCATAATTAAATACACTTTCAAAATGTTCATAGTTTTTAGCTCTTGTGAACACATGGTTAAGTGAAATAAGCTTGTGGCAGCTTTCCCACTCAAATTTAATTTAATTATTAAAATTTAATACTGCAGATATTGTAATGTCAAAAAACATACTCAGGTAGAGGAAGTATAGAAGATTTATGGTGGCATATAAACTGTGTAGCTAAATCAACGTGGCCTTCATACATTCGTTTGCAGAAATTGAACTTGGCACTAATAGCTGTCTTTATTTACACACCAATGCTCAAACCAATAAGCTGGTTAAATTGAGAATCAGCACATATTCACCACTTAAACATAATTGGTGCTGAAAATGAATAGAATAATGGCCACAGAGAGGGGAAAAAATCTTATTTTCCTTTTATTCAAGTTATCTTCTACTCAATTGGTTCTTGGAGGGTATTAAAATTTGGTGTGTGCCAAGCAACCCATCAAAGTCAATCACATGTTGAAGTATCTGTTAGGCAATGACATATTCATTTTAGAAGTTGGATAGAAAAATAGATAAACTGCACATATCACAGATTCAAAAACATTACCTTCACCTGATTCCAAACTCACTCCTTCCTAGATATTCAGGCAGATCTTCTGCCAAGATCCCAATACACCAAACAGCTGATATATCCACAACCAAACAATTCTAATGCATGATATCTATGCTGTCCTTTTGGATTATATGAGGTGTATCTTTGCAGATATCCCATTTCTTAGGCTGAGAAATCCACTGACTGAATCCAAGCAAGGTCAACCGAGTGAAAGGACATTTGGTGCAACACAACAATGGGGACAAAAATATAGCTGTCAGAAGAAAGGTCGGTAAATATTTTTAAGGTTTCAATTTAGTTTGTTTACTCCCGTATTTATTGCCATCCATGCAGCTTGCACTTGCAAAGTTACTGGTTGATCTCTTTAGTTACCAAACAAGGACGAGCTCCAAACAAAACATCAGTAAGTGCTGCCACCTCACAGTTCCAAGGACCCTAGATTGTTACTGACCTCGTTCACTGACAATGTAAAATTGGTACATTTTCTCTGAGACAATGTGGGTTTCTTCCAGTCACTTGGTTTCCTCCCACATCCCAAAGTTGTAATGCAATGGCCTTACCTGTAAATTTTCCCTGAACGTAAGGATAATGATGTAAATAATCAAAAGGCAGTTGATGATCACATGAGAGTGATTGTGTTGCAGGGATTGAAGAAATGAGAGAGCGGGAATGATGGAGTTGCTCCATTAGGAGCTTGCATGGACCTATAGGTTCAATGGCCTTCTTCTATGTAATTAAAAATATAATATTTAATGTATTTATTCATCAGTATCTACAGCAATATATGACCAAAACTAGATTGATTTGACGAAGACCTTACTGCACATATGTTGGTACAAATGTAGCAATCCTTCTTTAACTGTGATGAACATTCCTTCTGAGCACCACCAGATCACGTCATTCCATTTCAGATCTAATGTGTCAGCCATCGTCGAGTTTGTAAGATCCTTGCCTCCCAATCAGAAGATTCAGGTCGCAAAAACCATTCCAGAAATCAAAATTCAAAAATCTGTCTGGCATTTGGAAGCAGAACTGTGAGCGGTAATGCCTTTCAGATGAGACATGAACTTGAGGCCCCACCGTCTTGTTCAGGTGAATGTCGAAGAAGCCATGGTATTCAAAGGACAAAGGACAAAGGACAAAGGACATTTATTGTCACATACACCAATTAGTGCATTGAAATTTGAGATACCATGCAGCACACAAATGAGATAAACACAACACTTTAGAATTTAACATAAAACATAAAAAACCTCCCCCCACAGCGGAATCAGCATTTCCCACTGTGAGGGAAGGCACCAAAGTTCAGTCCTCTTCCTCTGTTCACTCGTGGTCAGGGCCTATTTGAGGCCTCCGGAGTCGCCACTATGGCAGCCCCGATATTTTAGGCCCTCAAATGGAAGAACACTCTCAGCGGCACGAAGCCTCCGAATCGGCCGCTTCGTACCAGAGACCACGGCTCCCGAAGTCCACAGGCCGAGCTGGGTGGAGATTCAACACTGGCGACCTTGGCGAGAGATCCCACGATGTTAAAGTCAACGCCGCCCGTAGCTGGAGAGTCAGCGCCGCCAGCGGCTGGAAAGTCAGTGCCGCCAGCGGCCGGAAGCTCTGTAGACCACAGCTCCATGGTGTTCAAAGCCGGCAGTCCCAGCTCTCCGTAGCTCCAACACGGCCACCCCGGTAAGGCATCGCTCGCTCCACGATTGAATCCAGTGCTGCGCCACTGCTGAGGCTCTGGCCGGTCTCTGGCAGGAAAGGCCGCGCCAATCCAGGTGGTAGGCCGTGAGGAGGAGGGTGAAGATGCGGCTCGGAGAATAGTCGCATCCTCCACTTTGGTATATCCTGACAGGATTGTGAGGCACTGTGCAAACTCAAGATTTGTCTTTCTTTCTGACTTATTGCAAGTGGAGGAGATATAGTGTGCATTAAAATGAAGACGAGGAGCTAGCCCTACTAACTACTGTACATAGATTACCATCTGAAGCATCCACCAAGGGTAACGTGAGGCCTCTGAGACACTTTATAAACTTAGGAATACTTATTAAAATGTTCTGAAAGTATGTAGGCTCCATCCCATGCTCCCAAAACATTAAACATTTACTGGTGTATAATTATGCATGTGCAGAGCTTGCTCACAGTTGAAAGGACTGAATTTGCTGCCAGAGAATATAAACAAGCTGTGGCCGGCTGCAAACTTACACTATAGCTGCAGATCTGTGATCAGAAAGTACATGATGTAAGGGCAGCATACAAAGCAGCTTCCTGCTTGAGTGAAGGCTCAGTAGCATGGTATATCATTGAAAGGACTGGATGTGGAGAGGATGTTTCCACCAGTAGGAGAGACCAGGACCAGAGGCCATAGCCTCAAAATAAAAGGACGCACCTTTAGAAACTGAGGCCAGACTAAGTGGGACCCGTAGCCTCCAACGAAATCTAGCTTTCACAAACCTTTAGGAAAGATAATTTGAGAGAAACGTCAGTTTCTGTGAGAAAAAAATTCTTCCACAGCTCAGTTTACTATTAGCGTCCCTTCCTCCCAATAGGGGAAACATTTCAAAATCTACCCTTGTTTAGAAACATAGGACTGCAGATGCTAATTTATACCATAGATGGACACAAAGTGCTGGAGAAACTCAGCGGGTCAGGCAGCATCTGACCCTTCTTCAGTCCTGACCCGAAATGTAACCCTGTTTCTCCAGCGATGCTACCTGACCTGTTGAGTTACTCCAGCACTTTCCATCTATCTACAACACGTACCCTGTCATGAGATATTTTATATTTTTTATTAACATCATCCCTCATTTTCCAAAACCTCAAATAATACTGATCCAATTGTTGTAGCTGCCCATGTTTATCCCAGAAATAAGCTCAGTGAATCTCTTTTGGACTGCATCCAATGCTGGTACTCTATATTATTTCTTAACTAAATGGACCAAAACTGTGCACATGACCTCATCAATACCCTCTATGATTGCAGGAACAATGCCTTTCCTAAAAACTCTGACCCCTTTGCAATAAGGTCAAACATGCTATTTGTCAAGTTTTCTCCCACTCATTCAGCCTATCTATATCCTACACAGTGTCCAAATATTATAATTGCAACATTACTAAATGTTTTCATATCTGGGTCTCCCGATGATATCCTACACTACACCCCCTCCTATGGGTGACAAATATGAATAGTAAATGCCATGCCAAGATGGCACAGTGGTGCAGCGTTAGAGTTGTCTTACAACACCAGAGACCCGGGTTCGATTCTGATTACAGGTGCTGTCTGTGTGGAGTTTGTACATTCTCCCCGTGACCTGCATGAGTTTTCTCCGGTTGCGCCGGTATCCTCCCACAATCCAAAGGCATACAGCTTTGTGAGCTAATTGGCTTGGGAAATTTGTCATAAGGTCATAAGTGTTTGGTGCAGAATTAGGCCATTCGGACCATCAAGTCTACTCGGCCATTCAATCATGGCTGATCTATATCTCCTCCCGAACTCCATTATCCAGCCTTCTCCCCATAACCCCTGACCCATGTACCAATCAAAAATATCCATGGACTTGGCCTCCACAGCATTCTGTGGCAAAAAAAATCCACAGATTCACCTCCCTCTGACTAAAGAAATTCCTCCTCGTCTCCTTCCTAAAGGAACGTCCTTTAATTCTGAGACTATGACCTCTCATGCAAGACTCTCCCACTAGTGAAAACATTATCTTCACAACCATTCTATCAAAGCCTTTCACTATTCAGTACATTTCAATGAGGTCCCCCCTCTTTCGTCTAAACTCCAGTGAGTAGAGGCCCACTGCCATCAAATGCTCAACATATGTTCCTGGGATGATTCTTGTAAACCTCCTCTGGACCCTCTCCAGAGCCAGCACATCCTTCCACAGATATGGTGCCCAAAATTACTCACAATACTCCAAATACGGCCTGACCAGTGCCTTATAGAGTCTCTATATTACATCCCTGTTTTTGTATTCTAGACTTCTTGACACAAATGCTAGCATTGAGTCTGCTTTCTTTACTACCAATTTGATTTACAAATTAAGTTTTTGGGAATTCTGCCCCAGCACTCCCATGTCCCTTTGCTCCTCCATTTTCTGGATTTTCTCCCCATTTAGAAAATAGTCTACACCACTTTACTTATTTCTAAAATTCAATGCCTCACTAGCTACACTATATTCCATTTGTCACTTTTCTGCCCACTCTCCCAACCTGTTCAAGTCCTTCTGCAGTGTCCCTGCTTTCTCTACACTACCTGCCCCTCCGTCTATTTTCGTATCTATCGTAAACATGGCCAAAAAGCTGCCAATCCCCTCGAACAAATCATTGATATACAACATGAAGAATAGCAGCCCCAGCACTGAGCCCAGCGAACACCACAATCACTAGCAGCCAATCAGAAAATGCCCCTTTTATTGCCATTCTTTGCCTTCTGCCATCCAGCCAACACGCTATCCATCTGCCCTTTGATACCATGGACTCTCATCTACCTTAGCAGCCTCACGTGTGGCATTGTCCCTAGTGTGTGTAGGATAGTGTTAAGGCCCTGTCCCACTTATTTGTCCTTGGCATGTAAATTACGCGACCTCGTCATCGCGTTGAGGTGCACGGGCATCGTGTGGCCGCGCGGGGCTGGTCCAACTGAGAAACGCGGAGGGGTATGGAGTTGTGGCGCTCCGGGATTTTGTATCGAATGAAATCTTTGCGCGCCACCGACCTGTCGTGTAACTGACAGCCAAAGTGGGACATGCCAAGACCCTGGTGCGACGCAACGTCTCACCTCCAACAGCAGTAGAAGCAGGCAAACTATCGTCAAACTCAGCCTGGGGCTCACGGCTATTGTGGATCCGGTCCGCCCCCACTTCTACTCCCAGAGCGGGGCCAAGAAAATTGCAGGAGAGAAGGAATGGATGATGTTTCGGGTCAAGACCCTTCTTTCAGAAGAAGGGTCTCGACCTGAAACATCACCCACTGCTTCTCTCCAGAGATGCTGCCAGTCCTGCTGAGTTACTCCAGCATTTTGTGTCCATCTTCAAATGAAGTCAAGCGCTCCAGACGACTATGCGGACGCATGAAGACTCGAGGGACCTTCGCGGGACCGTCGCGCCTCAACGCGACGACGAGGTTGCGTAATTAGCGTGCCAAGGACACGTAAGTGGGACAGGGACTTTAGTGTGCGGGGATCGCTGGTTGGTGCACTCTTAATAGGGCAAATAACTTGTTTCTGCACTCTATCTGTAAACTAAACTAAACTAAACTAAACTAAGCTAAATTAAATAATTAATGGTCAAGAACTAATTATTGGCCACTCCATTAGTCACATCCATCATCCTGTAAAATACTAATGTAGATGGTCCATGCATGCAACCAATAATATAGCTACCTCAGTACCACTAACCACGCCTCAGTTATCAAGTATAATAACTCTCTCTATCTCTCCCTCCCTCTCTTGGTTCCAGCACGGTTATAGACTGCTAGTAGTCAGTGCTGGAATGTGTTTAACCTGAGCGATCATTAAACAATAAGTAAAGTTACAAGTGTGTCAGACTTAACATCTTTACATGGTGTCAGATAGTTAAAACGCTCGCATCATGTTCATCGGGTTTTATTTCTTTATGTGTTGCTTTCTCTGAGTTTTTCTCGCACCCCTCTACCACTATGGCCTCCTCGTGCCGCAAGCCCTCGCCCCTTGTCTTTGATGCCGACATAGCGGAGCGCTGGGCGACTTTTGAGTTGGATTTCACACACTACATGAATATCGTTCACCGTAACGATCCCGACGCCGTCAAAGCATCTCTCCTGTTGAACCTTGCCGGTCCTGATGCCATGAGGAGAGCACTTGCTTTTGCCTACAATCCCGCGGTCCAGGATGACAACGATCTGGTCCTAGTACCTGCGGAGTCTGCCAATGATCCGGTATGTTTGCAACGGAAGTTTGCTGAAATTTGTGATTTGCCCTCTAACCGCATTTTAGAGCGAGCCAAGTTCTTTACGCGGAAGCAACAGCCTGATGAGCCAGTTAGGTGTTTTATTGCTGATCTGCGCTATCTCGCCCAGAGGTGCCGATTTGATAATATGACTGACCAGCTTACTAGGGACATTTTAGTAATGGGGATGCTGGATCAGAAGTTGCGATCGGAGCTACTGAGAAAGCCAGATCTTACTCTGACCGAGGTCATGCACGCATGCAGGTTGGCCGAAGTTGTTGACCCGCAGTTCGGACAGCAGGAGTCTGATAGCCGAGCTATCAATCTAACGGTTCTCAACTGACCGCGTCCCAAAATAGACTACAATAGACCTGTGCCGCGACGAGCTACACCCCCGGCGCTCACGTTGTCAAAAAGTGCCCCAATTGCAATTATGTGCATTCTATGCAGTCGCAGTGCCCGGCTTACGGAAAATCCTGCAATTTCTGCAAGAAATTTAACCATTTCTCTGCTGCCTGCCGGTCCTGTGGGAAACTTTCCCCAGCTTCTAGACAAGTATTAAACAACCTGGTACAAGTCGATAACGAGTTTGGTTCCCAGTCCTCTCTCGACACTGCCCACGACTCTGAGCCAATTAGTTCTCAAGGAGATGCCAGTGTATTCACACTCCTACACGCACCTGTTCTACTCCCTGATCCATCGGTCCTCGTTACTGTCAACAATCATTCTTTCTCGGCTCAGCTCGATACTGGGGCAAAGGTCAATGTTATGCCAACAAGCCTGTTCAAGAAGATTAGACTTAATGAGCTGCTGACTGCAGAGCGTTCGACTTTACATGCTTATGGGGGTGAGGTGCTGAGACCTGTGGGGAAGGCCACTTTCAATTGTGTACTGCAGAAGTCATCGCGGCCTCTCCTGTTCTATGTTCTCGACTATGACTGTGTGACTCTGTTGGGCAACCAGGCATGCCAGGACCTAGGACTGGTGTCCTTCGACCGCACCGTCAACGAAGTGCAGGTGTTGCTGAATCCGTTGTCTGAGTACCCGGACCTGTTCGACAATGAGCTGGGCAAGCTACCACTCGTTTACAAAATCGCCACCGACCCGAAAGTGGTGCCCGTGGTCCGTGCACCACACAGAGTATCCCTCGCTATGAAGGATAAAGTTGAGTCTATGCTGAAAAGCATGGTCGCGATGGGAGTGCTGGAAGCGGTTAGCGAACCCACCGACTGGGTCTCCACCATGGTCGCCACCCTGAAAAAGGACAAGAACGAGATACGGGTGTGCATCAATCCGAATGATCTGAACCTCGCGATCAGGCGACCACACTACCCCATGAGAACCGTGGAAGACGTTGCAGCTCAAGTCGGCCAGGCCACGGTCTTCTCTGTCCTTGATGCCAAGAGCTCTTTCTGGCAAATACCTCTCGACAAACGCTCCTCCGACCTGACAACGTTTGCCACTCCATATGGCAGATTCAAGTTCTTACGGATGCCATTTGGTATTAGCTCTGCCAGCGAGGTGTTTCAGCGGTCCATGGAACAGCTGTTCGCTGGCATGCCGTGTGCTATCATCGTGGATGATATCCTAGTCTACGGGAAGAATACTGCCGAACATGACAAGAATCTCCGCCGGGTCCTGGACCGGGCCCGACAGATTAATTTGAAACTGAACGAAAAAAAATGCAGGTTCCGCGTATCAGAAGTGCCTTACGTCGGGCATATTTTCACTTCTAACGGTCTGAAACCCGACCCGCAAAAGACAAATGCAATCTCCCAGATGTCAGCCCCCACCGACGTCCTCGGTTTGCAGCGATTCCTGGGCATGGTCAACTACCTGGGGAAGTTCATCCCAAATCTCAGTGAACTGAGCTCGTCCCTGAGACAGCTAACAAAAAAGGACACTGCCTGGTCCTGGTTTCCACAACACCAGCAAGCTTTTGAATGGCTGAAGTCTAAGTTGACCTGCACCCCGACCTTAAAATTCTTCGACCTGCGCCGTCCCACCTGCGATGCCTCTCGTTTTGGACTAGGTGCTGCCTGCCTGCAGCTCTACGACGACGGATCGCTGCTACCGGTCTCGTATGCCTCTCGGACCATGACCGACACGGAGCAACGGTATGCTCAGATCGAGAAGGAGCTTCTGGCTGTGGTGTTCGCCTGCTCCAAGTTCAAAGACTTCCTCTTCGGCAGCAAATTCACAGTCGAAACGGACCACCAGCCATTAGTGACTATCCTCAACAAACCGATACATATTGCCCCCGCCAGGCTTCAGCGCATGATGCTGCAGCTCCAGCGTTTTGATTTCAACATCGTTTACAAGAAGGGCACTGAGATGCATGTGGCTGACACCCTGTCACGTGCCCCACTAGCCTCCTGCGACCGCCACCCCTACGAGCAGGAGGACCTGCTGGTACTGAACGTCAACTTCGTCCCAACCAAGCAGCTACAGTGCCTGACTGAGCACACAGCCGCTGACCCTGCGTTGCAGCAGCTTGCAGCCGTTATCAAGCGCGGGGGGCCCGACAGACACACCTCTTTGCCGTCGGGTGCCCACCCTTTCTTCCTAGTCCGTGATGAACTGGTGATCCAAGACGGTGTCATCGTCAACGGCCACAAGGTTGTGGTCCCAGCCTCCCTCTATTATCTGTACTTCAATGCTGCCCACAGTGGTCATCCCGGGGTCGATGCTACCATTTCTCATGCCCAAGGACAATTTTACTGGCCCGGTATGGCCAAATACATCAGGGACAGAGTGTCCTCCTGTCCCTCCTGCAGCAACCTTGCCCTACACCCGCAGCGCCAGCCTCTCTTGCAGCAGCCAGCGCCTACCATGCCCTGGACATCGCTGGCTGCCGACATATTCGAATGGCGGGGCAAGCAGTTCCTCATCCTGGTCGACTCGTACTCCAACTGGTTCGAGGTGGACATACTTCCCTCCATCACCTCCGAGATGGTCATCAGCAAGCTGCGCAGGCACTTCGCCACTTTCGGTGCCCCTGTACGCTTGCAGACCGACAACGGCCGGCAATTCATTAGCGCCGAATTCAAGGCTTTCGCTGCCAGGTGGAACTTTCATCACTACACCAGCAGCCCTGAGTATCCACAGACTAATGGCCTGGCTGAACGGGCTGTGCGGAGTGCTAAGGCTCTGCTGGAGCAGTCGCGCCTGTCCAACTGTGATTTCTACCTGGGCTTACTCAGCCTATGAAACATCTCCCGGGACCCAGCCATGGGTTCCCCTGCCCAGCGTCTGATGTCGAGGATGACAAGACCACCCATGCCAATCGCCCAACAGGCCCTGCTACCCAAAGTGCTCGAGCCTGCCACTGTCCAACAGCGGATTGACCAGAAGCATGAAAGCCAACGACGTTCGCATGATAAGTCCTGCCGCCTCCTGTCTCCTCTACTGCCAGGCCAAGTCGTTCGGATGCAGACTACCACCGGCTACTCTCGCCTCGCGACCGTGGTCGGTATGGCTGACTCCCCAAGATCTTACCTGGTGGACTACGAAGGGACTGTCTATCGTCAGAGCCGTCAACACCTACTGGCCGTGAACGAGCCGAAGCCTGCACCTGCGGGTCCTTATGCTCCTCCGTTGCCGTTCCAGCCTGCCACAGCCGATCTCCCTGCTGTTCCCCGCATGCCGCTTACCCCTCCGCTGCTGCGGTCTCCTCCTCCTTTGCGTTCTCCTCCTCCTCGGCCACCTGGTTTTGGCCGGGTTTCTTCACCTCCTCTGAGTTCACCTCCCACTCCTGCCTTTCCAGCTTCGACTGCGCTTGACCCTGCTTTAACTTTCTCGCCTGCTTCCGCTACGCCTTCTCTTCTTTCCGATGGGGGGGGGGAAGGTATTGTACGCACGCGTTCGGGTCGCATTGTCAAGCCACCTGTTCGCTAGGGCGACTTTGCTTAAACTCGCATGCCCTGTGCTGTTACATTGCCACGGCTCTAATTCTGTTTTGATTTCTAAGGGGAAGGATGTAGATGGTCCATGCATGCAACCAATAATATAGCTACCTCAGTACCACTAACCACGCCTTAGTTATCAAGTATAATAACTCTCTCCATCTTTCCCTCCCTCTCTTGGTTCCAGCACAGTTATAGACTGCTAGTAGTCAGTGCTGGAATGTGTTTAACCTGAGTGATCATTAAACAATAAGTAAAGTTACAAGTGTGTCAGACTTAACTTCTTTACAACTAATTTATTGCAATTGTCTGTCTTCTATGTGGAAAACAATCTTCAATTAATGCTAAAATATTTCCTTCAATACCATGAGCTCTTACCTTCTTCACCAGCCATTTATATGGCATCTTATCAAATGCCTTCTGGAAATCCAAATGCACTACATCCACAAGTCCCACTCAATCAACTCTGCTTGCTACATGCTCAAAGTACTCCATCAAATTTGCCAAATGATTTACCTTTTATAAAACCACATTGCCTGGTTTGACTATATTAATCTTTTCTAAACAAATAACTATAGCTCCCTTGATTATAGACCACATAATCTTGCCAATAACTGAGGTTAAGCAATCAAATAGCTTTCATTCCAAACTCAGCTCAGATTGCAGCAAAACCTGTGGTAGTTAACTTCCAACATTTGCTCAATTCTGAAAAGAAAATAGCAAACACTTAAAAAACCCCAAATGATATACATTGGACCTAATGTTTCCCTTGCAAAGAGCCATCCTCACATTAAGACATAGATCTTACCGTCTAGTTTAGATGAACAGGAGGAAATTGCTGCTTTACTGAGTAAGAATTATCAGGCAGAGACTGATGCCTGGAATTTTATTTATGCATGAATTTTGTGCATAAGTTTGTACATTTAAAATTAAATAAAGTAATTTTGTGTAAAAAAAAAAGGGTGAGTAGAGGGATGTAGTACATTAAGATTTGCTTTTGTGAAAAAAATGTGTTATGTATAGATTTCAGGTGTATCTTTTGATATCACAAATATCATGGAGAACCAAGATCACTCAAATCACAGGATATCCGAACAAATGTTTATTGAGAGCATGTATATCAGGCTGTTGTTCATCAACCAATGCTTGATGTTTAAAGGGCCTGTCCCACTGTACGAGGTAATTCATATTTCTCCAGAGTTTTCCCCTGATTCGAACTCGGACAATGTCCGTAGCGGGTCCGTGGATGTCTCGTAGCGGCTCGTACGAGGAACGGTAGGTACTCGGGAAATCCGGTAAACTCGTGACGTTTTTTCAATACTGTGAAAAATGTCCACAAGTAAAAAAATACTCGTGATGAAAAAAATTGTTACTCTTTACTCGTACGAGCCGCTACGAGACATCCACGAACTCTGACCCGCTACGGACATTCTCCGAGTTCGAATCAGGGGAAAACTCGGGAGAACTCTTGAGTTACCTCGTACAGGGGGACAGGCCCTTAACACCATCCCTTCTAAACCTATTGTGAAATTCAGGGAACCGGATCATTGCTCATCATTAACCATCAGCACAGGAGCATGTTAAGACTGTGATTATTCCCTTCTCTGTTCTATACCCTTAACTTTGTAGCCAGACACACCTCCAATCCCGCCTTTACATTCTCAGATGACGCCAAAGTTGTTGGATGAACAATGGGTGGCAATGAGTCAGAGTACAAAGAGGAGATATGGCAATCTGATTGAGATCAAGCAGTTGATTGATGACCAGGTAGGGAATGACACGGATCTATATACCCGTCTTCATCAGTTGTAAGGCGGAGAGAGTCAACAGCTTCAATTTTTTGGGCATCCACATCTCTGATGATCTGTCATGGACCCACAACAACACATTAATGCAATCATAAATAAAGCTCATCAACTTCACTACTTTCTCAGAAGTTTGAGGAGATTTGGCATGTCACCAAATACTCTATCAAACTTTTACTGGTGTATGGTAGAGAGCCTGCTGACTGGTTGCATCACTGCCTGATTTGGTAACTCGAATATCCAGGAACAATAGAAGCTGGAAAGAAGCTGGCCTAAGAAGGCAACTAATTTAATCAAAGACCCACACCACTCTGGCCTCACTCTCTTCTTGGTGCTACCATCAGGAACAAGGCACAGGGGCCTGAGAACGGTTACCTCCAGGAGCAAGAATAACGTCTTCCTCTCAACCATCAGCATTAGGCTCAAACTGCACTGCACAGCCCTAACCAGATCCCTACCTCTGCAACAAGATGCCATGGACTATGTGTCGGCTATACTATGTACTTTAGCTTGCACTATTACAGTCTGGTAACCTAGAATTAACTGATAATTTATTATATATTGTTTATCAAATGTTTATTTGTTGTGTTGCTGCATTAATGTGCTTGTGAAGCTACAGCAAATAAAGATGTAATTGTTGTGGTCCTGGTGCACATGACAATTATACATTTTTAACTTTTGGCTCTTTACTTATTAATTACATGCAGAAAATGACAGTGTAATCCATTAAATAAAAACTCTAAACTAATGTTGATGTTCTGACAATGAGTCATTGACCTGAAACAGTAATTCTTAGTGTGTGCCTGAGAATTTCACCAAATGCTGTGCAGGAAATGTTGGCACAGGAAATTATCAGGAAGAGGTTTAGGATTAACTAAAAATCTATGGGTTTTATTGCGGACAAATTATAATATCATGGCGGAATAAACATGTCTTACCATTTAGACCAACATTCCTGCAAAGTATAAACAGGGCCTGATTATAGACTAGATTACAGGTTGAGAAATTCCAGTGTGTGATAACAAACATTTAAACTAGGTTCTATACTCTTTTTTCTAAATTTAGGAATACTTATTAAAATGTCCTGAAAGTATGTAGGCTCCAGCACATGCTCCCATTTAATTTAATTTAGATTTTGACAAACCATTGATTATGTCCTTGCTATCCTAACCAAACCAACAAGTGATGGCATCAGCGATGGATTTGACTGTGGTGCCTATTTTATGTCAGTTAAGCAGAAAGAGTTTCATATAAGGCCATTAAAAAAAAAATGTGGTCCTTCTGTCATTTACATGATTAGTTTCTGGGCACCATGGTTCATCAGGGAAGTCTTTACAAATATTAGAAACGCGTCCACTATTCACCAACATATCCAGCATTAATAGAAATTTTCTATTTTTAGTTTAGTTTAGTTTAGAGATACAGGCCCTTCGGAACACCGTCCACGCTAACCATTGATCGCTGCACATTAGCACTATCCTACACATATATGAGACTATTTACAATTATACCAAGCCAATTAATCTACAAACCTGTACATCTTTGGAGTGTGGGAGGAAACCAAAGAAAACCCACACAGGTCACGAGTAAAATGTACAAACTCCGTACAGACAAGCACCCATGGTCAGGATCGAACCCGGGTCTCTGGCGCTGTAAAGCAGTTGTTCTACCACTACGCCATTGTGACATCCATTGTTAGACTATTGTTAGACTTCTATAATGGAGAGCTGAGCTGAGCTGAGATTAATTGAGTTATAAAGCTGTACAGCAGGGAAACAGACCCTTTGGCCTGTCTTTTCCATGTTTACCAAGTTGGTCACACTGGGTGTGTCTCATTTGCCTGCATTTGGCCTGTATCTCTCTAAACACTTCTTATCTACATATCTTTCCACACGTTTTTTTAAAGTCATAATTGTATGACCAACTTTATAGCTTCAACTGATAGATCATTCCAGACCTGGACTATTATTTTAGTGAGAAAGTTTCCCCTGAATGCCCTTTTCAGTCATTCCCTTCTCACGTGAAGCATATGCCTTCTATTTTTAGAATTCTCCACCCTGGGAAAAAGACAGTGAGTATATACTTTATTCATGCCCCTTACGATCTTGCACACCTCAAGAAGATCTGCCCTCAGCATCCTATGCTCCGAAGATGAAAGTTCCAGCTGATCCAATTTCTCGCTATAACTCAAGCTCGCAAGACATGACATGTTAACATCTTGCTGAATCTCTTTTGCACCCTTTCCAACTTAATGACATCTATATAACTAAAAGTCTCATCTTGACCACTTCCTGTCTGCGCTGTATATTGATTTTAGAAAAAAAAGCCACCATATATCGCTATGATTTTTGGCCATCTTACTCACAGTCCTCCTCCGCTTAGGCAGCCCCGAGGATTTTTCCGATCGATTAAAAATAAAAACAGTTATGAGTGTTTAAAAAATATTGAGATCAGCTGATTGGTCCTCTCGCCTGTCAATCACTACGATGAAGGTAACGCCCCATCCGGGGGGGGGGGGGGGGGGTGCAGGACTATAAAACCCCGGATGCCTGGACGTGAGTCAGTCATTCTGGAAGATCACGAGGGAGAGTCCACAACTGTGTTTCAAAGCTGTGAATCAACTGAACTATGAGTCTGCAATGTACTTGCAATAAATGATTTGTTCGCCCTTAATGACAATGCAAGGAGTTGTTTGTCAATTTGGTTGCCTGCACTCTGCTTGAAATGCTATGAAATTGGATTTGGTGGCTTGCAATCTACTTGAAATGCTATAAAATTGAATTTGGCGGCCTGCACTCTGCTTGAAATCCTATGAAATTGGATTTGGTGGCCTGCACTCTGTTGAAATGCTATTAAATTGAATTTGGTGGCCTGCACTCTTCTTTAAATGCTATGAAATTGAATTTGCTGGCCTGCACTCTGCTTAAAATGCTATGAAATTGAATTTGGTGGCCTACACTCTGCTTGAAATGGAATTTCAAGGAATAGCCATGAGCGAACTGCTAGCCCACCAGCCCTGAGTGACTGAGCTGCCAGCCCATGCATCCATTCTGCCCACATTGTCCATATTAGCCCTCTGGAAAGCAATCCCTTCGGCCGACAACACCCATACTAGCGCTCCAGAAAGCCCCCCCCCCACTGGCCACCAGTATTGGAATTGTTGGAGCGGTGGAATATTGCGTTGGGGGACCAGCATTCCCGCGTGAACATGGGACCCAACACCTCACACTTGTCAGACTTAAATTACTTTTTGCCATTCTTTGGCCCACCTTCCAACTGATCTAGATCTTGTTGTAAACTTAGATAACCTTCCTCACCATTTACGATATCATCAGTTTTGGTGTCATCTGCAAATTTACTGACAATGTCAAATACATTATCATACAAATCAATAATGTATGCAACAAACCGCAGCAGATTCAGCACCGGTCCCTGTGGCGCTGGTCACAGGCCTGCATACACAAAAACAACCCTCCACAACAATCTACTGTCGTATTCATCCAAGCCAATTTTGAATCCATTTAGCTAACTCACCTTGATTCCATTTGATCAACCTTACAGCTGTATCCACTTTAAAAGAACATGGAAAGAGGTGGATTATATCAGGATGAATATGACACACAATTAAAAGGTCCAGTATAAAACATTTGTGATATGAAAGATTGTGATGAAATTTGTGATGTGAAAGCTTCCTGACGGGCCACGACTGTGGTCTCGATGCCTCCCGGATCGCCGCATGGAAGCCCGGGTCGTGGCCCAGCCAGGGCCTCGCGGGTGGGATGGAGGAGCCAGGCATTACGGGTTGGAGTCCGGGTTGGTGGAGCGGCCAACGAAGCCCGGGTCAGCACCATGGAGGCGTGAAGTGGGATGTTGACAGCGGTGAGGCCTCAGCGGTGGCGGTGAAGCAGCGGTAGCAGTGTAGCCTTGCTATGATGGGGCCTCGGCGGTGGTGAAGCCTCGGGGCGGCGGCGATGCCTCGACCCACAGTCAACAGTCGATGAGAGCATGGAGGACCACTGTGAGGGAGGGGGAAGAATAATGGAGGACCCGTCATAGGGGGACCGCCGTGAGGGTGCAGGGGGGGAGAACAATGGACAATTGGGGAGGGGGAGAGAACAAAGGACAATGAGGACCCGGCATTGAGGAACCTCTGTGGGGAGGGGAGAGAGGGAGAACAAAAGGACGAGCCGGCGTACTTTGTAACTTTGTCAGCGCCGTAGCTGGCTGCTATTTGTTTCCATTTGGTATGCATCAAGGAACTTCACTGGGGTGGGAGATTGCAACCTTCACGTGGTCCGCCCTGTTTCGACGAATGCAATCAACCCGGCGTGCACAATCAAATAAGATCAAATAGAAAAAGTTGTCCTACAATGTTAGACTGTGCACTCCATATGCAAGAAGAAGAAATAATTTCACTGTGCCTAGTCACATGTGACAATAAAGTATTCCATTCCATTCCAAAGAGGGCAATGTTATTATCTAAATGACACTCATGGGGAATGAACACTTTATTTTCCTGTTCTTCTTGGAGCACCATTTTCCATCATATCATTTAGCTGCGGATATTGTGTCAACTAAAAAATTCAAGACCGAGGTCAATTGATATCTGTTAGATAAAGCTATTAAATGATGTGATGCAATAAGAACATAATAACATGAGCAGATGAGAGGCTAGGTCTCGTTTGATAAATGACTCAAGGTACCAGTCCGGAGCATGATGGATCATTTGTTCAGATGAATGCAAACTAAATTCTGGAAGCTCAACAGCATCCAAGCCAAAGCAGACCACTTGATCCACTCATCCACTGCTTGAACCATCCATTCCATCCACCAGTGGGGCACAGTGATTGCAGTGTGTATGATCTACAAAATACATAGATCACGTGGATACACAGATCACGTGGATATGCAGAGAATGATGGGACATGGATAATTTGCTGACAGATGAGATTAGTTTATCTTGGCACCATGTTTGACACAGACATTGTGGACCAAAGTGCTTGTTCCTATCTTATCCTGTTCTATATCCAGGGCATGTGCAATTGGAGACATATGTTTAGTGGGGGAGAAGTGACAAGTTGCATCATCTTCTTCCAGAACACCTTTAGGATATTGCATTCTATCCATTGCATGTCATAATTTATCAAATTCAGTTTTCAGATCTTGGGCTGTTTCCATAATTTGGCCTCAACATATTTTTACTGTTAGACGCTCCAACCGTGGCCTGCGAATTTCACCATCTAGGAGCTCACAGTCTCAGGTAGAGACTGATGTCAGGAAGTTCCAAAGTTGCAGGAGGTTCGACCAGCTCCGACCCGGATTCCGCTCGCCCGGCGCGGGGGGCGCTGAAATCCCCCCGATGCGGGAGCTTGATCGCACCGACGCGGAGGGCCCAACCGCCGGATAAGGGAGCCAAGATCGTCCCGTCAACGGAAGGCTCAAGGCCCACGACCACGGGAGAACAAAGAAGGGAAGAGATTTAACTTTTTTTTCGCCTTCCATCATAGTGAGGAATGTGGAGGAGTCAGTGTGGTGGATATTTATGTTAAAATGTATTTTGTGTGTCTTGGTGCTTATTATTGGTATGACTGTATGGCAAATCAAATTCCTCATATGTTGCAAAACATACTTGGCTAATAAACTATGATTATGATTATTATGAGTATTATGAATTCTGGCCACCCCAATACAGAAAGATTGTGGAAGCTTTGAGAAGGGCCTGGCGGAGGTTTATGATGCCTGGATATGGGGATATTTTCCCCTGCGACATTGAGTAGACTTGGATTGTTTCTCCCACGACATTAGGGGTTAAGGGAAGACCCGATAGAAGTATATAAAATGATGGATGACATGGATACGGTAGACAGAATTATTTTTCCCTGCGAGGAAATACCAAATTCTAGAGGGCATAGTCAAAAGATGAGGAAAATTTAAAGGAGATTTTCAGGGCATGTTTTTTACACAGAGGGTGGTGAGTGCCTGGAACACACTGCTGGGGGTGGTGTTGGAGGCAGATATGATAATTGCATGTAAGAGGTTTTTGGAGAGGCACATGGATATGCAGGCAAAAGTGGGATATGGATCACATGCGGGCAGATGATATTAATTTCTTGGGACCATATTTGGCACAGATATAATCTGAAGAGCCTGATCCTGTACTGTGTTTGGTATCTTGCTGGATGACTCAATGATTTAGCCTTAAAGATACTCAGAATGCTTCCTCCTCCACCCCTGCTGCTGTCAGAAATGTATTTCCCTCTCATGTTTTACCTGTATCCCACACTGCATCCCAATGTACCAACCACAGCTTGTAACTCCTAGCCTGCTGCCAACAAGAGAACTCATTTGCAACTCCTCTTCCTTGGGGATACTAACAAGTTGTTTTATTTGGCACTTCACACTTGTGCAGATACCTGGAAAATACTTATACGTGATAGAGGCATTTAAGAGATGCTCAGATAGACACATGGATATGCAGGCGATGGAGGGATATGGATGTTGTTCAGGTAGATGTAAGTTGTTCCTGGCATCATGTTCAATACAGACATTGTGGGCTGAGGGGTCTGTTCCTCTGCTGCACTGTTCTGTCTTCTGTGTTCTAATTGATCAGAAAAAAAAATATTTTCACTACATAACCTGTAATTGAAGATGAGAGCGTAAGGAGTAACAAGATGGACCATAACACCAAGCACTTACTATGGATGGAAGCAGAGTACAAAACCTGTGTGGCTTAACTTTCAACAAAATTATATTGCAGGTACGTACCTAGAAATTCATCACTGGTTTGCAGCATTAAATGCACCATGGAGACGTTAATGTGTGTTGTACTCTGCCTCTAAAACTCATTTCACTTCTTGGCAAACATATTTTATCACCATCATCACTGGCAGAATTATTGTTATCTGTTGCATGCTACATAAATTAACTCAAAAAGATGCCTCACAATTTATTTCAGTGATTGAGTTAACACTTCATTAATGTTAGCTTATCCCAGCAGTAATATTTTAGCCTCTGAGAGAAGGGATTTTAGATTTCAGTCCAGGACTCAAGCACCAGACGACAATTCACTGACACCTTCTTATTTCCGATGTGGTCAAGGATGATTTGTTTCCATTACAGCTCTATCTGATCTAAGGTGGCTGGTGAAGTCAACATGGATACTGCTGCCATGAGGCAGGTGATACGTGGTTAAACACTTGAGAAGGTGCGTGGTGGAGCAATCCTTCCATCACCTAAGCTGGGCTCAAGCATGGATTTAACATTCTCAGTTCCATTCTGCATGGGCAAAGCTGGAAAAGTGAAGAGGCAGGACAAAGCATAGCAGTTAATAGGTCCACATAGGTGAGGGGGTGGGGGTTGATAGGCAGATGATAAGAGCAGGGTGGCACAGTGGCGCAGCAGTGGAGTTGCTACCTTACACCATCAGTGACCCGGGTTCGATCATGACCCGTGTGTGTGTGGAGTTAGCACCTTCTCCCTGTGATGACGTGGGTTTTCTCCGAGTACTCTGGTTTCCTCCCACATTCCAAGCATGTGCTGGTTTATAGGTTAATTGGCTTTTGTAAATGGTCCCCCGTGGGTAGGATAGAACTAGTGTATGGGTGATCGCTTGTCGGCATGGACACAGTGAGCTGAATGGCCAGTTTCCATGCTGTAACTCTAAACAGAGCTAAACAGGTGTGAGAGAGGTTAGAAGAGTTCTGGACTTTCAGGCCAGATGGAGGAAAGTAGTAGGTGGAGGGGGTTGGGGGGGGGGGGGGGGGATGGGGGGGTCCAGAAGGGAAGCCAAGAGGGGAGAGGAGAGGAAGGGTGGTGGTGTTGGAAGTGGGGGGGAAAGATTAGTTAGAGGTTATCTAAAATTGGAGGATTCAAATATTCATACTGTTACATATGCTACATATTCATTGTAGCAGTCCCAACCTCCTGCACTACTTTGTATCAGGCACACTCACCACACACACACACACTGTGATTAGGTATGTAAGCACTTTCAGTATTACTACGCCACACAGACAAAGGAGCTGAATAAAGGAGTACAATAAGGCAACTGAAACAACCTGAATTGTGTCGTTTATTATCAGGATATCAAACACGAAGACACAACATGGTGGCAGCGGTGACTTTCGAGTAAAAAACCGCGCTATTGTGAATCGCTATTGGGAATTAGGCACAGCGGCTGCAGAGAAATTGATTTTTTTGTGCACCCGCCTAACAACACAAGATGGCGGCCTCCACAGCAGCAATGAGCCTCCACCCTACGATGAACTGGGACGCCGATGATGTGGTGGAGGCGTTCAAGAAATTCAAACAAAAGAGCCAGCTGGCATTCAAAAGCTTCCTGAAAGGAACTGCAGATGAAGAGAAGGTCAGTTATATTTTACTATGGCTCGGGGAGAAGGGTCTAGACATTTTTAACAGTTGGAGCTTAACAGAGCCCGACTGCAATAATCCGGGAATAGTCCTTGAAAGGTTTGCGAACCATATGGAGCCCAAATCAAACCACAGAATCCATCGGTATGAGTTCCAAGGGCTAAGACAAGACCCACAAGAAACAACCGACACTTTCCTGTCGAGACTAAGGAACGTGGCCAAGAAATGCAGATTTGGTGATGAAGATGACAGAATTGTCGACCAGCTAATATGGGGGTGCGGCCACCAAGAGGTCCAAAAGTCCCTAATAGGGAAAGACACCCTCAACCTAAAAGACGCCGTAGATGCTGCCAGAGCTTTCGAAGCCACAAGGAAACAAATGTCCTCCCTCTGCCTTCAAGTTGGCTCATCTCAGAGCAGCACCAGAGTGAATATAGACGCTCTCTCAAAACGTGACCCTGGCTCCACCTTAAAGGCTCCAAAGCAGACATTTTCTAGGCATGCAAACAAACAAGCAAGCCAAAGAAGCTGCTGGAACTGCGGTACAGAGCATGCATTTGATGATCGCAGGGAGTGCCCAGCATACGGGACTACCTGCAACTCCTGTGGGAGGCCTAACCACTGGAAGAAAATGTGTAGGTCAACAAAATCATACAGCACCAAGCCAAAGCAGCAATGGTCAAAGAACGATAGAAATACGAGAAGGAAACAAATACACGCACACGTCCAACAGGAAGAGGAGATAACCTCAGATACCTCTGAGGAAGAATTCCTTTCCGTTGGGACCATTGACGTCCACGAAATGGGAAACAACAAACCACATAGCAACAGAGATGAAGCATATACTATAATACAACTACAGAAAAAAGTGGGAAAGAAAAGAACAACGATTAATCTAAGGCTCAAAATTGATACTGGAGCCCAGAGCAATATCTTACCAGTCAATCTTTACGGAAAGATATTCCCTGAACACATGACAAAAGATGGCAGCGTCAGGAAAGGAATCCTTGGAAGTAGCGATGTAGTCCTAGCTGCATACGGAGGTTCCATAATCCCACAGCTAGGCAAAACAATCATAGCAGGAACATACAAAGGGAAAGAAGTGAAATGCCCCTTCTACATCACTAAATCGAAAGGACCTGCTATTCTCGGCCTGAACACGTGCCAAAGACTGAAGATTGTGTCAATCAACCATGAAATCAAGACAAACTCCTGCAGAATTGACAGAAACATACCCATCAAAAACCGGCCGCCCATCAGGAACAAAGAAGAATTGATTGACATGTACCCAGAGTGTTTTGACGATACCGTTGGTTGTTTTGAGGAATACGAATACCATATCACAGTAGACCCCAGTGTGAAACCAGTGATCCACCCACCCCGCCGTGTTCCCCTTGAACTGAAAGAGAGGCTAAGGGAACAACTAAACGAAATGGAAAAAAAGGGCATCATCACAGCAATAACTAAACCAACTGATTGGGTAAATTCAATTGTTGTCAAAGAAAAGCCAAACGGAAAACTAAGGATATGCCTTGATCCCAGGGATCTGAACAATGCATTGAAGCGCAACCATTATCCAACTCCAACCCTTGAAGAGATCACACCAGCACTGGCCGGTTCCAAGGTGTTCAGCAAGCTGGATGCTAGCAATGGATATTAGAACATCAAAATAGACCGAAAGTCATCAATGCTCACCACTTTCAACACGCCATTTGGCAGATTCAGATTCAACAGGCTCCCATTCGGACTGAAGGTGAGTCAAGATGTCTTCCAGCGGAAAATAGATGAAACATACAAAGGCTGTAAAGGGGCAATCGGGATAGCAGATGATATCCAAGTATACGGCAGAGATGAAAACACGCATGATTACAACCTCCATGAGGCTATGGAAAAAACTCGAAGAGCCGGCATAAAGCTCAATGCAGACAAATGCATAATCAAAGAAAGGGAGTGCAAATTCTTTGGACTGATTTACTCTGCAGAAGGAGTGAAACCGGACCCTACAAAAGTGGATGCTATCAACCACATGGAGGAACCCAAAGACAAGAAACAGCTAAGAAGTTTCCTAGGGCTCATACAATACATGGGAGTCTTCATACCTAAGCTTGCTAATCACACAGCAAATCTCCGTGAATTGATGAAAGACGACGCTGAATTTGATTGGTGTGCTTCACATAGCCAAGATTTTGGGAAATTAAAACAACTCATCAGCAAAGAAACGATCCTGCAGTACTATGACAGACAGAAACCTGTAACACTCCAAGTTGATGCCTCCATGAGAGGAGTTGGAGCAGTACTGATACAAAATGGCCGACCTATTGCGTATGCATCCAAAGCACTCACTCCTACAGAATCAAGGTACGCAAACATAGAGAGAGAACTCTTAGCAGTAGTCTATGGCTGCGAGAAATTTCACACTTACCTATATGGAAGGTATTTCGACATTGAAACAGACCACCGCCCTCTAGAACAAATCGAGAAAAAAAAACCTCACCAAAGCACCAGCCAGACTACAGAGACTATTACTGAGGCTACAGCACTACGACTACAACATCAGATACAAGCCAGGAAAAGACCTGCTGCTAGCTGACGCCCTATCCAGACTATCAACACATGACAAACAAGAGATGGAAGGGCTGAGCATAAAGATCCACCACATTGTGAGTGTGACAAGCGTGAAGCTGGAACAGATCAAAGAGGAAACAGCCAGAGATGAAGAACTCCAGCTCCTCACCCAAATGGTAATACAGGGGTGGCCAGAAAAGAGACAACAAGTTCAGCCTCTCCTCCGCGAATACTGGACCATCCGTGATGATATTTCGGTAGAGAATGGAGTCCTGATGGCCGGATCACGAATCATCATACCCAAGTCCATGAAAAAAGAAATCCTCGAAAAGATCCACCAGGGACACTTAGGAATGGAAAAGTGCAGACTCCGTGCTAAATCCGCTGTGTACTGGATAGGCATGTACAAGGACATAGAAAAGCTGGTATCTACATGCCACATATGCCAAAAATACAGGAATTCACAACAGAAGGAGGAAATGACACCCAGTGATATCCCAAGCCGGCCATGGCAAACCATCGGAGCAGACCTGTTCACAGAGAACCAGCAATGGTATTTGATTATGGCCTGCTTCTACTCCAAATTCCCATTTGTGAGAAACGTAAAGGACTTGAAAGCTAAAACAATTGTGTCAATTGTTAGAGGGTTGTTTGCAGAGCAAGGAATACCTGAGCAGATCGTATGTGACAATGGAACCCAATTCACATCTCGGGAATTCAGAGAGCTAGCCACCGAATACGGGTTCAAAATCACAACATCTTCACCACATTACCCAAAGGGCCATGGGTTTATTGAAAGGCAAGTACAGACAGCCAAGAAAACACTAATAAAATGCCGAGAGGCAAAGGAGGATCCAAACCTGGCACTTTTAGCCTTACGGGCAACTCCACTAAAGGCTGACATGAAGTCTCCTGCAGAAATGCTAAATGGCAGGAAATACAAAACCACCCTGCCAAGCAAAATCCAACCCCCTATCGACCAAGAAGAAACAAGGGCAAAATTGGCAGCTGCCCAGGAGGAGGGGCTGAAACAATACAACAAAAATGCACAGTACTTGCCTGAA
Organism: Amblyraja radiata; assembly: GCF_010909765.2. Taxonomy (NCBI): domain Eukaryota; kingdom Metazoa; phylum Chordata; class Chondrichthyes; order Rajiformes; family Rajidae; genus Amblyraja; species Amblyraja radiata. The sequence continues at coordinate 95,178,632 of NC_045956.1, read as the reverse complement.
CTATTTCAAGGCCAAAACGTACATGCTCAGGATCCAACAACAAAGAAATGGACCCCAGCACAAATCACCAGCAGGGCTGGAACCCCAAAATCATATATCATAGAGACAGAACCGGGCAGGCAGTTGAGACGAAACAGAATTCACATCCGCCCGACACCTGAAATGTCAACACCTGCAACTCCAAAGACAACACCAGCAACTCCTAGGACACCACCCACAGCAGCAGCAACACCTGCCATTGATGACAACACATTCTCACAAACTGCTACCAGTGAGTCATATAGTCAACCAGCACCAACCAATGGCCAGGAAACAACTCAACAAGTTACCAATACATCGAGTGCAACACTGCAGGCAACAACCAGATCTACTAGATCCAGGAGCAACATCTTACCCCCAGCGCGTTATCGCTAGCACTGGAAGGGACAAGTCACGCCAAGACATGACTCTTGACTGGCTACGCACTACCTGAAAGAAAACAAGCTGCCATTATATATTTTGTTGTGTAGTATAGTAGAAAGCAGAATGCCATGAATGTGGGCAGAATAATCCCACGGTATCTGCTACAGGATTGCCACCCTCGCTCTGGCAATCCTCTAGTGTCACTAATTTTTGTTCCTTTCTTTTGAGAAGGGGGGATGTTACATATGCTACATATTCATTGTAGCAGTCCCAACCTCCTGCACTACTTTGTATCAGGCACACTCACCACACACACACACACACTGTGATTAGGTATGTAAGCACTTTCAGTATTACTACGCCACACAGACAAAGGAGCTGAATAAAGGAGTACAATAAGGCAACTGAAACAACCTGAATTGTGTCGTTTATTATCAGGATATCAAACACGAAGACACAACACATACCATTGAGTTATAAGGTATCCAAGCAAAATATGAGGTGCTATTTCTCCAGTTTGCATGTTGCCTCACTCTGGCAATGGAGAAAGCCCAGGGCAGAAAGCTCAGTGCGGGGGAAAGGAAGGGGAGTTAAAATGATGAGTCTCTCTCACACCATATTTTCTTATCTCTGTCCTCTGTTCCAATCATCTGCCTATCAACTCCCCCCTTCCCCCTCACCTATGTTGACCTTACCTGCCACCCTTTGCCCTGCCTCTCCCTATTTCCAACTCCCCCCCCCCCCCCACCCCCCCCCACCCACCAATGCATCTGAAGAAAGGTCTCAATCCGAAACATCTCCTAGCCATGTTACTTCAGCACTTTGTGTCCTTTTGTATATGAGCCAACAATAACAGTTCTTTGTTTCTACACTTCGAGATTCATATCTAAGGCAGCGAATCTACTGCTGCGCCACCATGCCACCCTTTAGTTTTGCAATAGATTGTGATTTATTTTTTCAATTTATGTGAACTTCAGAAAGAATCAAAAATCAAGGTTAACGTAAAGGAGAAAAGTGCCATGGTGGTGTGAATTTCCAGATAACCATTTTTAAATTCAGCACTGGAATACAAGTATGACCATGTTTGAATAAAGTGGAAGGGAAAGTAAAGGGGAAAATACCATTGAGATGTTATAATTAAAACAGCTTGAAACAGTGACTGCTCGGGACCTTTTCAAGTAAGCTTTTGTACCTTTTGTCCCATGGGAGAGGGACAAGAGAAAATGATTTGGGTCTAAATAGTCCTTGATAATATTGACTGCTTTCTCAAATCAACGTGATGGAATTGATGCGGAGGAAAGGGGGGGGGGGGGGAGCTAGGCTGGTTTATGTGATGGACTGAGCTACATCCACAACACTCCACACTGGTGTGTGGAGATGTAAGGATAGGTTGGACAGACCTAGATGGTTTTCTCAGGAATGCTGAAGGTTGAGGGGAGACCAGATAGAAATATACGGACTTTAGAGATAAGATGGATAGTCCCCGGAATTTGGTATTTTATATATCAAATACTCGAGGGCATAGGTTTAAGCTGAATGTGGCAAAGTTTGAAAGGAGATGTGTTGGGCAGGATATTTGAACCGAGGGTGATGGATGCCTGGAGCGCGCTGCCAGGGGTGATGGTGGAGGCAGATACAATAGTTGCGTTTAAGAGACTTTTAAATAGGCACATGGATATGCAGGGAATGGAGGGATATGGGTCAAGTGTAGGCAGATGAGTTTAGTTCAACTTGACATCATGTTCAGTACAATGTGGACAATGTTTCAGTTCAGACAATGTGGATTGAAGGGCCTGATCCATTGCTGTGCTGTTCTTAGTTTCTATGTTATTGGCTCCATCAGGGTCTTCCTTTATCATAAACTGTTTAGTATGTTGCTGGATAAAGAATCAGCCTTCCAGGATGCTCAGAATGCTTACTCCTCCATCACTGCAGTTGTCTGAAATTAATTTCCCTCTCAGGATTACACCTGTATTCCGCACTGCATCCCAATGTACCAACCACAGCTTGTAACTCCTGGACTGCTGCCAACAAGATAACTCATTTGGAACCTTTTCTTCCTTGGCGATACTAACAAGTTGTTTCATCTGGCTCTTCATACTTGTGCAGAGTTTGCCCTGGTTGACCTAAAGGCATGAACATACCTGAACCTTTATTTGCCTAATTGGCTGACAACCATTTTTGATAAGGAGCCAAATTCAGAAGAGACAAATATCTATTCCAGAACATAGTGCAGTAGAATGGAGAAATAGACAAAAATATCTTTAACTAGCCTACAAATGTAAAAATGAATAAAACTGTGAGCAGAGGTAACTATTAATATATGGAATGGAAGATAAAGTAGTATTACATAAATAGAAAAAAATGGAGAAAGTTTAAGAGAATAGAAAAATCAAAGTATTCAACATTTTGTTTAGACTTACTTGCACTAATATATTTCATATTGTGTTAATATCATGGTAAGAATCTGCTCGATGGTTGCAATATTTTTTTGTCCAGATAAAATATTAGGTGAGGAAATGCCAGTAAGCTCCTAATATTAATGGTATTTGCTTGAAGTGAGGGAGGAGAAGTTGACATGGAGAATGTGCATTGGTAGTGGGACAGGGTGGAAGACAGCAAGCAGAAAGGTGCTGCAGAAAAACCTGTAAAACCTGCAGAAATTAAAAAGGTGTGAAACACAAAATAATTGTTTAATATCTTTATAAAAGTTCCGGGTTTCTTGTGTGTCAAACACATCTGCTAAATTGGCAAAACATACAAAGATCCTAGATTCTAAAGTTGAATTGGGTGAACAACCAGAGAATTTGAAAATACTTAAGAATTAGGCTGAGAGCAGGAGATTCCTTTTAATGGAAGAATCATCAGAAATGATTCATTGCGATGTCCAGTGCTGTAGAGGACAATCAGTTGGGCCGGTGTTTGATCTCTACCTCATATTTGATTCACATTGCACCAGAGACAAGCTGAGCCTCAATGAGTTCTGTACAGAACTACCACTCAGAGCTGACATTTCTGTCAGTTAAGCCCAATGTTTTAAGTTGATAACCCATCTTCATAACAAGTGTAAAGGACACAAAGTGCTGGAGTAACTCAGTGGGTCAAGCAGCATCTCGGGAGACCCTTCAGACTGAAGAAGGGTCCCGACCTGAAACATCACTTATCCATGTTCGCAAGAGATGCTTTCTCACCCGCTGAGTTACTCCAGTTCTTTTTTTGTAAACCAGTAGCTGCAGTCGCTTGATTCTTTCATAACAAGTGAAAGTAAATTAATCTGACACATTAACTCTGTTTCACCCTTCACAGATGCCACTTGACTTGCTAGATATTTCTAGCACTTTAAAAAAAATTCAGATTTCCAACAATTCTATTGCTTAGTTTTTCATATCAAATTGGAAATTGGAATGGGTTCAGTGGAAATATATACAATGGAAATATAAACATAATGAGGCAATCCTACCACGACATGAATCATTGCAGTGATTGCACTCAAACCATTGCCCATAGTTTTAATCACCAGATTGGCAGAGAGATATAACAGCTATCATCAGGATACCAAGCAGAGCAATCAAAATGATGGTGGATGAAGAGGTTTTATTATTGAATGTGTTTTCAGTAGATATCAGAAGGGGCAGAAGCGCTTAGCATCTGCTTTAAAGATCATAATGAAAAAAGTCAGCCCAAAATATAACAAATTCCATACGCTTCCCGAACTTGAATTAGAAGGTGCTGGCAGTTACTGGAGTAGCTGTAAACTCAAAATTAATCTTCCATTCCTTTGTACTAAATTTAGGAAGGATTATCCCAGGCCAGTTGAAGCTGACAGTTAGTATTGATTTGCTCGAATGCAGATTGCTAGCTTTTCTTCATGAGATAAGATTTTAGAACAGAGTATATGAATAATTTGACGCATAATGTGCAATAAATGAAATTGTAATGTGCAATCTTCTTGATGCATCAGTGCATATTTTTATTTACTAACATTCCCACACCGCAGCTATTAATAGGAATTGGAATTAAATGTAAGGATTGGAGAAACATTAATCATCATTTCCAGAGTTATGTCTCTATTAGACGGTAGTTGGTGGCTACAATATTGAATAGGCACTAGTAAATACCACATCTTCAGTATTATTCATTGCTTATCTCAAAAGTATGTTCATGTCATTACATTGCATATACAAGTGTCTCATTTATACATTTACACACTTTTTTCTTTCATTGAAGCAGTACTGCAAGTACTTCCAAGTACCAAAAAGTACGCAAAAAGCTGGAGTAACAGCGGGTCAGACAGCATCTCTGGAGAAAAGGAATAGGTAATGTTTCGGGTCGAGACCCTTCTCCAACTTCAAGTACCCTTTACAGGTTCGGAGTTTTGGGTGGCTTTCTTAGACATTTAATCCTGCTTAGAATATGTTTGACTCTCTGTGTGGTATTATATTTTCTCAGAAGAATACATGACATCTTGGCTTAACTCACCTTTGACTTACATATGGATCTGGAATAAATGTATCATCAAGTATTTCTTCAATTAGTGCTTGGTGCCTGCCTATTTTCAATATAATCCTGCACTTTAAGAATATTATTTGCCAGAAAAGAACATTTCCTTTCTCTTTATTTATGTTGTGAAATATTTTTTTATAGCCCTGTCCCACGGTACGAGTTCATTCCAAGAGCTCTCCCGAGTTTAAAAAAAATCAAACTCGTGGTAAGCACGGAGAATGAACGTAGCGGGTATGTCGGCGCTCGGGGACGTCTCTTAGCGCTAACGGCAGGTACTAGTGAAGTCTCGCTAACGGCAGGTAAGCACGGCAAGACTCATGAAGATTTTTCAACATGATGAAAAATGTCCACGAGAGCCCCGAGTACCGACGAGTGGCCATTACCGTAAATCTCCGAGTTCGAATCAGGGCAAACTCGTAAGAACTCTTGGAATGAACTCGTACCGTGGGACAGGGGTTTTACAAGTTCGAGTGTACACTCCAAAACTTGCATTGATATTCTGACTGTATTTTCTGCCTAAACAACAACTGCACTGGAACCTTTCTGCACTATGTTAATTCTTTCAGGCTTCCGCTAACTACCAGCACCATTCTTTCACTGGACCCTCGACTCGTGCTTTCTTTGTAATGGCCCCGTGCTGACTGCAGATTTACTGCCTCACTATTCATGTCTCAGCCGTGTTCTCTCAGTTTCACCCACAAGCAAAGTTTTCAACTACCACACTCAGCGGTGTCTATCAGAGATCTTTAACAGATCCTGCAAAGAATTTCTTCAAAACTCTCAATATTTGTTTTAACTATTTTTATTGCCAGTAGTAGCGTTTTGACATGTGTCTGTGAGTCACTACCAAAGTGCTGGCAAGACCACAATTATTAAATTCAAGCAGACACTGGGAGCTTTCTGTACTATGTTCCTCATTGAAGACTAACAACTAACATATGCTTACATTACACATATGATTCTGCTGTTATGTCCCTCTTTCAAATTTACATATTCACATGGAGTGGCTGCGGTGAAGTTCACTGCAGCTTTCCTTCTAGCTCTTTGCTTAATCTGTGGCAACTTCCTTTGAAAATCACAGCCTGCAGGCATTGCTCTGGAGTTTAATGCAGATAGGATCCCTGCTCCTTGTGTACTCTGACAGAAGGGTGCTGTGAGGCGGTCTACCAAACTATGTAGCCCGGCCTCCCGCATTACATTACTCTTCTTGCACTGAGACAGAAAGGAATTCCAAAATAGCATGCTCATTGTATCTTGTTTGAAATGGAGATGGAAACAGATAAAAGATAGGCTGTTGGAAAACAGCATAAAAATAGCTGGCAAAGTTTGTTGGCTCCAATTAAAAAACAATCAATGGTAACTATTAATTTGTTTTTACACCATGTGGAAAGTCAGTAAGCAAATGATTTAAACTTAATCTGCAGGGTAACACCTAACCACTTTGAACTCCACCATTATATTTGCTCCATTTTACACTCAGTCTGTGGGAGGAAATAATAATGAAAAGTGAAATGCTTAATATTATCATCTTATTATCTTGTGTTAAAATGCAACTGTCTAATAACAGAAGCAACAAACCTAACATATTATCCAGATTAGACATAAAAAGCTGGAGCAACTCAGCGGGGACAGGCAACATCTCTGGAGAGAAGGAATGGGTGACGTTTTGGGTCGAGACCCTTCTTCAGACTGGTGAACGGTCTCGACCTGAAACGTCACCCATTCCTTCTCTCCAGAGATGCTGCCTGTCCCGCTGAGTTACTCCAGATTTTTGTGTCTATCTTGGGTTTAAACCAGCATCTGCATTTCCTTCTTATATTATCCAGATGGACAGGATACTGGTTTGAACAATTGGCTTTGATCCTCTGCCTCAAAGCGAACAGTATTTACCAAAAATGCAATATCCTGAATCTAAGTCTTTGGAGTATTGTTAACAGGATCAGTTTCTCACATATGGTCTGGCCAGTTCAGCAAATGACTGCAGGGTTGTTCGAACAGAAGTGGTGACAGGGGCGCTCTCACTGGTGTGAAATATGTTAAATTTCTCATGGAATAACACAGCAACAGATGGTCCATTATGAAAGCATGAAGGTGGATTCAAATATAAATTACTGCTGAGACTGGGTCAGTGCTTTATTTAACATCTAAAGTCAAGGCGGCAGTGAAAGGTCTGAAATTGTGGCCTCTTGAAATCTACAGAAGTGATAACGCTTGTTATCTGACGAATATTGTTAAATCCACCTGGCATTGATTAATACATTTCCAACCACTGAAGACTGGATTTCGTTCCCAGATGGTTGTTTGAGATTATAGTGTGTATTGTGTATTAATACCAACCTAAAACAGTTTCAAGAGTGTTTATTTATCTAAATCACAAATCACTGACATTTTAAGTCTTATTCAGGGATTTGTTCTTATGAACCCATTCAGCACAATTTTAACTATTCCCTTTATGGTCTTAATAAACAACTATTCCATTCCTTTTTGAAAATAAACTCCAGAATATCACTGGAATTGCTCTTAAGGCTCCTGTAATAACTGCTAATGCTCCTGCAATTGAATAGGTTGAATGAAATGATTCAGACTTGATAGATGATAATAATAATAATGGACATATATTGTTCAATACGACATCCTTAGAAATGGACTGATGTTGTTTATGATGGGCATAGGGGATTAATATATATAACTGAACAATCCCCATGGTTATATAGTTTGCAAGTGAGCTAGACTGTATTCACAATTGGCCAGTGGTTTATAAGAAAACTGCAGTCAGTCAATAGGATCAAAACGTCTGTACCTGTGCACCACAGCATGGACATACTGAATGCACTGGAGGTCAAATCCAGGCACGGTAAACGTTTGACTCCTTTGATGACCTCACTACTGTCTTGGAGTGGCTCCAAATGCTGATCTAAGGGCCTGGATTCACTCCATATCTGACCACAGACCGTGACACGCACATCCAGCGTTGCCCCGCTCAATTAAATGTTGTCACTTTTAATTAAAAAGTAAGGGAAGGCCAGTTTAATTTTACTTTTTTTCATTATTTGACATTATAATATGTTTTTTTAATTAACTTGTCATTTCACCTATTTTTAGCTAATTGTTATTATATTTTAAATTTCTTCAAGAGTAAAGCCACATTTCCTGAAGAAGAATTATATTTTAGACGTCCTAGCATGGAACACCTCATCTTGAGAACAGAAGCAGTGGAAATGGGGCAACTGAGGGATGGGGAAGGTGTCCTTACAATATTGGAGGAGGTGCAGTCAAGGTATCTGCGGGAGTCCATAGAAATTGGCAGATCATGTGTTTCCTGATATGGAGGCAGAGAGATGCAGAAAAGGAAGAACAATATCAGAAATTGCCCAAGTGAATTTGAGGGTAAGGCAAAAGTTGGTGGCAAAGGTGATAAAATTAACGAGTTCCGCATGAGTGCGGGAAGCAACACCAAATAAGTTGTCAACATAGCAGGGAAAAAGTTGGACAGTAGCTTTGGAACAAGGACTGCTCCATAAGATTAGCATGGAGGTTGTACTTGAGAAAGGGACCATATCAGATATGATTTAGGCTTATATTCAACTGAGAAAGAAAGAAGAGATCCTTATATCCCCATGCTCTCAAAAAATAGAATTGAATTTGTTGTTGTTTTGTTTGTTTGTTGAAGGTTAACATTGTTTTTTGAGTGTTGTTTGCCAGCAATAGATTTGTATTTGTTTGTCTCTGAGCAACATGATAAACAAAAGTGATCTAGTTTGTGCAAAATCCAACTCACAGTGTGAGCTGAGCTATTATTCTTGAAACAAATTACTTAATTTTTGTTATAAGGAGAACTACCTGGAAACGCTAGAGAACAACATGTTGAAACAAATAAAGATCAGAAGGAAATTAACATTAGCAATTAAATTATTGAAGACATCAATGGAACCAAAAGATAAAAAAAATCCCTAAGACCTAATGACCTACTTCCCAATGTTTTGTAAGAGGTGACTATGAAGATAGCAGATGCACTGATTGTCATCTTCCGACATTTTCAATTAAATTAGCTCGCCTGCAGTCCGTTTGTCTTTTCTGTTTTTTGTTTTCTCTTGTCCCGTTTTTACAGTGTATTTCGTTTTATTTAGTTGTGTATGTGTGGGGGGTGGGTGTAACATGTTTTTTGACTCTTCCTTCGGGGGGATGCGACCTTTCCTGTCGTATCCCCCGTCTCCGTGTACGTCTGCGCTGAGGCCTATCGCGGAGCTGGCGGCCTCCAACTGCGACCGACCTCGAGGCTGCGGAGTCAGAGCCAGGGCTTACCAACGTGAGGCTGGCTAACTTTGGGGCTGTGGTTGGGTGCGACCCAACTTCCGACCCGACTTTGGAGCCTCGGAGGCTCGGCCGCGGGCCAGTGGACGACATCATCGGGAGCTCGAATTCTGTTTTCCGGAGCTCCCACAACTACAGCTGCGTCCGCTGGACTGGAGGACGGCAGCTTCGGCAGCTTCAACCGCCATGGGCTGCGGATTTTGAACCGGCCCGTTTGCGGAGCTCGGATTCAGCCGCGGGACTTACCTACCATCACCCGGTGGGGTCACAACATCGGAGGCTTGGATTGCCTCAGCGCAGAGGGAGAGCAAGGAGGGAAGAGACAATGACTTTGCGACTTAAACTGTGTTGAGCATTTGTTATTTATTCTATGTTATGACTGCAGGCTAAACCATTTCGTTGCACTGAAAAGTGCAATGACAATAAATTGAATCAAATCAAAAAAATCAAAAGGAAGGAGGGAAAGAGAAGACAGGGACAAAAGATCAGTCTGCCTGTGGCAGAGGGATCTATAGTGGAGAAATATCTAGAATCTACTATTAAGATAGTGATCAAATGTCTCATAAAATAAGAATATTTACAAGCAGAGTCAAGTATATTTGTGGAAGAATTTCAAGGAAATGCAGCAAAGGTTAATCAGATTGATTGCAGAAATAGGGCCATTTTTCAATGAAGAGTGATTTGGCAAATAATTCATATACTTTCCAGAGTACGTGATCTTACTGAATCATGCAAAGTTCTTTTGGAGATACAGGGAAAGTAATTCTTCTAGCTGGTATGTCTAAATCTAAGGGACACAATATCAAAATAAAGATTTGGCCATTCATGATGGTAAAGATAATAAGATCCTTCTCCTAAGGCAATGAATCTTTGGAAAATCCACCCAAGATGAACGTGCAAGTTTAGTTGATGAGTATATTCAAGGCAGATACCTAATGCATTGTTCGCCTACAATGGAGATCCTGGACAAACAGTATAGGGTTAGTACAAAAAGGTTGCTTTGAGGTCAAGGTTAAGCCACAAACGTAATGAAGGTATTGAAAGGGATAGGCTTTAATTTACGGAGACAACATATTTTGGGTGCTGGAAATCTAAAATAAAACAAAAACAAATGCTGGAAATATTCAGTAGGTCAATAAGCATCTATAGAGCTTACCAAATCTGATCAATGATCTCTGACCAGAACATTAAAATATTTATTTAATAGGATTGAATTATGTTGTTAAATGTTAAAGAAAATAACTGAATACCATGGATGTTTCATTGTCTGAATTGCCTCACAAAAGTGCAAATTGAATTTGGGGAAGTTCAAATGTAATTAAAAACAGATCTGGGATTGGCACTTCACATCTGAATATCCTTAGTCCAACAAGTTGGGAACCATGTCGATTATTTTTGTGATATATATTAATGATTCAGATCCAAATGTATGCAGCACAAATGCAAGCTTGCAGATGGCACACAAATTGGCCTTGTGGATAAAATTGAGGAGGAATGCGTTTAACTGCAGGTACATATGGATGGCCCCTTTAGTTGTATAAAAACGCAGAGATTGTTCAACTCAGAAGTCTGAGGTACTGCTTTGAAGGGGTGTAGCATGACAACAGAATGCACAATAAAAGGGAAGATACTGAGAAGTTTGTCGGAGCATAGTGAATAAACTGTGAGACCACAAATCCTTTAAAGCAGAAAGAAAGGTTCATAACAGTTAAAACGGCATATATGATTATTTGCTTTCATATCTGAGGCACAGAATATAAAACACATGAGCTTATATAGACAACACAAACTAGACCTCAGTTTTCCCCTAATTAGAAGAAAGTTGTGATTACATGGAAGACAACACAGAGGAAATTCCAAGGATGTTGCCAGTACTGGAATTTTAGTTATCAGGAAGGATTGGGTATGTTGGGCTAAAGTGTCTTTTTCCATGCTGTATGGCTTTAAGCTATACCTTTCTTCTTGGAACTGAGAAGTCTCAAAAAGTGTAACATTTTAAGTGACCTAGATAGAATGAATTTTCATTAACATAAGGGACAACTATGTAATAAAGATTTGATATAATTAGAAGGAGAAGGAGATGAAGAAAACAAAATATCCGAAGGGTGATTGAAACAAAAAAACACAAAATGCTGGAGTAACCAAAGGGTCAAACAGCATCTCTGGAGAACCTGGATAGGTGATGTTTCGGGTTGGTCCTCCTTCAGACTGGTCTGAAGACCTTCAGTCTGAAGAAAGGAATCCGACCTGAAATGTCACCTTTCTCCAGAACTTTGTGTTTCTTGTAAACAAGCATCTACAGTTCCGTGTTTCTACAAATGGCGATGGAGTATGGAATTCAATAACTGAATTAGTGATAATTGCAGAAGCATTGTCACATGTAAATAGTATTTAGAAGTAACTCTTCAGGCAATGGACCCACAGCTGAAAGGTAGCATAAGGTAGGGCATCTCTTTTTCTGACCACACCGACACAATGGAGGTGAATAGCCTCCATCTGCAAGGTAATCTTCTGCAATTCTATCAACATTGCTGGAGGGAGGTAGGGAGGGTAGTTGCCACGTCTACACTCCCCCTCTCTAACCCCTCCCTATCTACCTTCACTCCCACCCTCTCTACCCCCTCCTTCTCTACTCCCTCTCCCTCCATCGCCCTCTCCCTCTCTACCCTCCCTCCCCCCCCACTCTGCCCCTCTCCCTCTCTCCTCCTTGCTCTCACTCTCTACCCCCTCCCTCTCTGCCCCTCCCTCTCTATCCCCTCCACCTCCCTCTCTACCCCCCTCCCTCTCCCTCTCTACTCACCTCGCCCTCTATCCCCCTCCCTCTCTACCCCCCTCCCTCTCTACCCCCCTCCCTCTCTACCACCCTTCCCTCTCTACCACCCCTCCCTCTCTGGGGATTGAAGAGGGAGGGTGAAAAGGAGGAGGAGGGAGTGCTGGGGGATGAGGAGAAATGAGCCAAGCCTGCGCAGATGGGGGCTATGCGTGAGTGTTGCAATATTGTGTTGGGGGAACAGGTTGCATTGGGGGAATGGGTGAGTGGTAGGATCTTGCATTGGGGTAGCAGATCCAATGGGTTTGTACTTGGTCTAGTTCATTTGTAAAATTAATTCTGTTTAGTCTCTTGATAGGAAAAACAATAAAAGGTTACAATCCCAAGGCTAATCCAAACCATTCTTGTTTGCCTGGCATAAACATGTCCCAATACAATGAGTTTCCTCTGATTATCACCAGTATGGGTTAAGGGTGAGTGAGACTTAGTAGGCCCAGTATAACGGTTAGAATACTCCTAATTCATTATGTTCAGGAGAAGTGTCCCTCTCAATCCAATTTCTCCAGTAAGTTCTCTCAGGCTTCCGTTTTGTGTGAGGCTAACAAAAATGATAGCCATCTTTTCCCTACAGATGGATGACATTTCAGGTGAGCAAATACATTTTTTTCAGAGATGCTGCATGACTCGCTGAATTAATCTCGCATTTTGGCTGTTTTTTGTAAACCAGCATCTGCAGTTATTGCTTTTACATTTCACATGGCCTTTTTCCTGCTGTTTTATATATGTAATTTTGTGGTGGTATGGTGTTCCATCTTAATGTTGGAAATCCTGCAGCATCCTGCATGTTAAGTGACACCTGACAAAGGAAAGGGGGTTGGGCTCTAGGGGTAATGGAGGATTGTGCCAAACCTCCATTCACTATAGTTCTGCCTCAAGTAAAGGAATGCTGCTCAGATTTAAACAGCTACAACTGTCAAAATATCCAGTGAGTAGTTACTAGACTTCCACAATATTAACCAAATTAAAAAGTAGTTGTCAGCAAATAACTCACAATCTATGAAAACCACTAGGGCAGGGAGAAGTGCCTGGGAAAGCTTGGTGTGGGGCCTCGCATTGACCATTACCTTCTAAGAGGTAGGCCAAATCAGTAGAGTGAAGCCCAGTGGCAGGTTAACCACCACTGTCCACAGGGTATCAGCACCCCAGGCGAAGCTCAACCAAGTACTGTCCCACAAACGGACATGAGTCCAGAGCCCAACCAGCCACAGTCGGCGGTAGAGAGGAAGATGGAAGGAAAAAAGCAGAATGGAGCAGTCACTGGGTGTGGCTGAAGAGAAAAGATGCTGTCTGGGCTGCTACGTGTCCATCTTGAGGCTAACCATAAGATACACACCCAGGGCTGATCACCCTGCGGTGGGCCTGCCTCGACTGAGGGTGTCTTGTGAGAAAAGGCCGAAACACCCAGTGACGTTGAGGTACACAACTGAAGATGTGTCTGATTGGTAGCAAAATCACCTAGTGGTCACCCCCAAGAATACTGGGTGTCAGTTGTGGTGAAGAACCTTAGGGATTGTAACATCCAGTCCTACTAATCAAAACGTACTTTCAGGTTATACAGTTAATAAGCACATTGTAAAGTATCTGCTTTGATTCAAATTGGGGAAATGATTTTGACTATTGCTTTTTTTCATGACATGTTCAGAGGAGGTTATCACAAGTTCTGGGCATCCTTTATTCACAAATAATGGAGTAAAATGACCTCACCATAAACAACACAGAATGTACCATGGATGTTGAAATAATGCTTCTATGACCAAATTAAAAATTCGATTATCTGATCTAAAGATCTCGAGACATGAGAAGTCCCAAATTGTCATCTATGAAATTTATATTCAATTACTGAGAAATAATTTGGAATTATAAAGCTAATGTAATTAATAGTTAATGGGTGAATAATTATAAAAGTTCATGTTTTTTTTCAGAAAGAAAATCTGTCAGTCTTATAAATTCTGACTAACTTGTGATCCCTGACTTACAACAACGTAGCTAGCTCTTAAACATACAACTAATTCAGCAAGCCACTCAGTGGTGTCAATTCATCATTCAAAACATGACTAAAACTAGCTGAGCAATTGCTTTGGATAGGATAGATACACTAAAACCACTCTGTGAGGCTATTGTGAAATTGTGGCAAAATTCAGAGAGCCCTGCCAAAGGACAGTCAGGCAATTTCCTGACATGGTCCCATTCAGAAAGTTGTAACATTTATCCAGTAATCCAATATTATGCCTAAGCATGACATTTCCCCATTAAGACAGATGAGAGTTGGCTGCCCCGAAAAGTCCAGAGAATGTTGGTGTAGGAATCTTCAGCGCTGACTTTGGACTTGCATGAAGAAGGGTCTTGATCTGAAAAGTCATCCATTCCTTTGCTCGAGAGATGCTGCCTGTTCCGCTGAGTTTCTGCAGCATTTTGTGTCAACCTTGATCATAGATACCTCCTTCTTATGGAGACAAGAGGATAGCACAATGTCTCAGCTGGCAGAGCCACTGCCTCACAGCGTCAGAGATCAAGGTTTATTCCTGACCCTGGGTGCTGTATATGAGGAGTTTAAATGCTCGCCCTGTGACTATGTAGTTTCCTAGCACATTCCAAAAACATGCAAGTTAGTATGTTCATTGGCTGCTATAAACTACTGCTAGAGTGTAATTTATGACAATCCAGGCAGATAATAAATGGGATTAATGTAGGATCGGCGTCAATGTGTGGTCGATGTTTGGCATGGACTTGGTGGGCTGAAGCGCCTGTTTCCAGACTGCATTTTGCTAAGATATTTTAACCATATTTTTCTGATGACTTAAGGGGAGTTGAATATCACTCTGAGGAAAGTCTGAATGCATAGTCACAGAATTTACACTCGATGAAGACTTCAGGGTCCATCACCAACGATAGTTCAGATACATTATCACTGATTCAGCAGACTGAATACTGAAGGATAGAATTGACCAGTGGGCCTGCAGTAGATGGGGAAAGAAACAAAATGAGAGAAAAAATATGGAAAATTGCCCAAAGATTTCTTGCTTATGAAAAGATCACATACAATTTAGCTAATTACTGCCAATCAGTGGACTCTCTATCATAGAAAATAGGTGCAGGAGGCGGCCATTTGGCCCTTCTAGCCAGCACCGCCATTCATTGTGATCATGGCTATCATCGGTAAAGTGATGGCAGGCGTCATCAGTATTGCTGCCTGCAGGACTTACTCACCAATTACCTGTTCATCAATGTTCAGTTTGAGGTTTGTCAAGGCTACTCGGCTCCAGAGTGCATTGTAGCCTTTGTCCAACCTGGATAAAATAGATGAATTGCAGACATATTTCCCTTGAGTGTGACTGCCTTTGATATTAAGGTCATATTTGACTGAGTGCAGGATCAAGTACTAAAGTGAAATCAGCAAAAATGAGGTGGACATCTTTCACAAAGAAGACATCTTTAGCATGAGAGGGAGAGAGATACAATGCGGATACAGGCCCTTGCCACACTGATTCCACACTGACTACAAATCCACCTGTTTGCACTAATCCAACATTAATTCTACACTAAAGCAGCATTAGCAGTTCATTGTTTCTACATTAATTTTATTTTATTTTATTCTCCCCGCATTTTCATCAACTTGTTTCAGATTCTACCACCCACACACTCTAGGGCTAATTAATTTTCCAATCGACACTTTTTGCGGGATATGGGAAGAAACCACAACGGTCACAGAGAGAACGTGCAAACTCCACGCAGTTAGCAACAGGGGTCAGGATCAAATACACACCTTTGGCATTGTGAGGCAGCTGCCCTACTAGCTGTGTTACTGTGCTGCCATTGTTAATGAACCAGATTGTTGCAGCTAGACTTCAGCAGGGCAGTGTCCATGCACCATATCACTTTATTTACTTCAAAGATGACCTTTATGATTTTTGAAGTAAGTGGGAAATTACTGTAGACTCCAGCCATCAGCACAACTGCCGCCTGGGCTCCAGTTCAGGCCCTGACCATCTCCAGGCTCGTCCCTGAACCCGGACCCAGGCTTGTCCTTGGTTCCAGCGGCAGCTTCTTTCTCAGCCTCGGTCACAGCCCCATCCCAACTGCCTTTGACAGCTCGGCCCTCACTCCAGCACATGCATCAGTCTCAGCTCCAGCCCAGGCCCAGGCCCAGTCCCAGTCCTCGGGCTCGGCCCACGTCACCACCCTCCCCACCAGGTACCGGGCGGCCATCGGGCGTCGGTAGCCACCGCCACTCCTCGTTCACCGCGAGCACTGGAGTGCCCCTCCCTCCCGGAGTGTCCCATCCTGCCTTGCGAGTGCATTTTGACATCACTTGCAAGGCAGGTGAGTTTGAAGAAATCGGGCAGTTTTTTTAATTTCAAGTATTAATAACTGGAAATATAGGTAGGAATGCAACGGGAAGGTGTTTATCACCACTACGGGGGAAATGTGAGCAGGATGTGTGAAAATGTGAAGGCTATGGTCTAGTGTTTGTAAGAAGATAGGAATTACCCAGATTACTCCAAACAGACAATAACAAGATGAAGACTTTTAGTCATCAAAGGTATCAAAGGTATTTTATTGGTCACATTCACATACAGGGTATATATAGAGATGTTACTCATTTACCTGATTGCCCTTTACAAAATAAGATTATTTTAAATATCCTAACATGCTGCCTAGTGCAATGATACTGTTTCAGTTGTCAAAGATTTCTCTTCGGGCTCAGGAAATATTTAGTGGAAGATTTTTCATACATTAACCAGCAGGCTTTGAAAACCCGTTAGGCAATCAAATTAGTGAAGATGCTCTTGAATCGTTAGGGTATTAATGTTCACTTATCAAAGATGCAGAGGCTGTAGAACACAAAGCAAAAGTGGTTTTCTGGAGTGATGCTGTGGAACTTTGGTTCAGATTCTGAGCTCTGCACCTACACTCCAACCTCTCCCAGTTGACTGTGCCTGAACCCTCTGTCAGTGGATCATCAACTTCCTGACAGACATGAAGCAGCATGTGAGGCTTGAAAGCACATCTCGGACCCGCAGACCCTCAGCTTTGGAGCACAGCAAGGATGAGTACTCTCCCCTCTCCTTTACTCTCTATACCAATGACTGGACCTCCATAGACTCCTCTGTCAAGCTTCTCAAGTTTGCGGACGACTCAAACTTGATTGGACTGTTCCAGGATGGGGAGGAATCTGCCTATAGACAGGAAGTCTATATTTTTCAACAGATTTGACTGCCCCACACCACCCCAGCCTCCCCCACCTGGTCTGCTGACCATTGCTGCTTCCTCTCCACCTCCCCTCCCTCTCTCCAACACTCCTGAGATGTCACCTGTACGGAGTCCCCTCTTTCCACATCCCACTCCACCAGCAGCCCCACCTATGACTCTTCATACTGCTCAGGTCAAGATGATGCTGGACAGACTGAAGCCAGGGAAAGCAGTGGGGCCCGATGACACAAGCCCAAGGCTACTGAAGACCTGCTCTTCAGAGTTGTGTGGTATTCTAACACACCTGTTCAACCTGAGCTTGTGTCTACAGAAGGTTCCAAGGCTGTGGAAAACATCTTGCCTGGTACCTGTCCCAAAGAAGACCCATCCCACTCACCACAATGACTACAGACCAGTAGCGCTCACTTCACATATTATGAAGACATTTGAGAGACTTGTCCTTTCCTACATCAGGACTAGTGTGTCAACTCAAATGGATCCTTTACAGTTTGCATATCAGCCTAACATCAGTGTCGCTGATGCCCTCATTTACATGCTGCAGAGAGTGTACACACATTTGGACACTACTGATGCATCTGTAATTACATTTTTTGACTTCTCAAGCGCCTTTAACACAATTCAGCCCCGATTGCTAGGGGAGAAGATGGAGAAGATGAAAGTGGATCCATCACTGGTACTGTGGTGTTTGGATTACCTTTCCCTCAGACCACAGTACGTGCGCCTACTGAACAATGTCTCAAGCGCCATCTTGAGCAGCACAGGGGCTCCACAAGGAACTGTGCTGGCTCCATTCCTGTTTACCATCTACACCGCGGATCTCCAATATAACACCAACAGCTGCTTTTTGCAGAAATTTTCGGATGACACAGCTGTTGTCGGCCTCATCAAAGGGGGCAATGAGGAGGAGTATAGAGACATAA
Source organism: Amblyraja radiata (assembly GCF_010909765.2). Classification (NCBI taxonomy): domain Eukaryota; kingdom Metazoa; phylum Chordata; class Chondrichthyes; order Rajiformes; family Rajidae; genus Amblyraja; species Amblyraja radiata. The sequence continues at coordinate 95,160,455 of NC_045956.1, read as the reverse complement.
TAAGCAACTTTGTGGAGTGGAGTGCACACAATAACCTCCATCTTAACACCACAAAAACCAAGGAGATAGTTGTGGACTTCAGGAGGGGGAGGAGGAGGACTCAAGCAACACCAATCACCATTAAGGGCACTGAGGTGGAGGTGGCCGCTAACCACAGGTACCTTGGTGTGCAGCTTGACAGTGAGCTGGACTGGAAGGGTCATATGGAGGCCTTGTACAGGAAGGGACAAAGTCGACTGTATTTTTTAAGGAGGCTGAGGTAATTTAACATCTGCCAACCCCTGCTGTGCAGTGTCTACCATTCAGTGGTGGCCAGTGCTCTGTTTTTTGCTGTAGCCTGTTGGGGAGATGGCGCCCGCATAGCGGACAAAAACAGACTGGACAAGCTGATCAGGAAGGCCGGCTCAGTGGTCGGGGCTGAGCAACGAACGGTCCAGCAGGTGGCAGAGGCCAGAACTCTGAACAAACTGGGTTCAATAATGACCAACCCCACTCACCCACTCCATGCCCTGAAGGTGATCAAGAGCAGCATCTTCAGTCAGAGACTGATTGCACCAATGTGCAAAACTGAGAGACATAGGAAGTCTTGTATACCAGCTGCTATAAGGTTATATAATGCGCATAAATAACTGCACTTTTTTTCATTCATTGTATTTTAACTTGTATTTTAACTTGTTAAGTATGGAAGCTATTTGAGGAAATGTGTGGTGTTATGTCTGTCTTGAAGCTGTCGTGGCACTGTAATTTCCTGTAAAGGATTATTAAAGGTATAATCAATCAATCAATCAATCAATCAATTGTCACAGCTGGCGTCCTGGTGCCATCGCAACAACTTGGAGCTCAATGCTCTTAAGACGGAGGAACTGATTGTAGACTTTAGGAGAGCTCCCACTCCCCTCCCCCCACTCACCATCAACAACACTGCAGTCACATCTGTGGGGTAATTGGAACCATCATCTCCAAGGACCTTAAATGGGAGGCCACCATCTACTCCACAGTCAAAAAGGCCCAACAGAGAATGGAATTTTTGCGGCAGCGGAGAAAGCACAATCTGCCGCAGGCAATGATGGTCCAGTTTTATTCTGCCATCATAGAGTCTCTCTACCATGGTCAGCTTAGGCTCAGCCACCAAGCATGACATCCGTAGATTGCAGCGCATCATTCGATCAGCAGAGAAGGTTATTGGCTGCAACCTTCCCCCCATCGACTAACTGTACACTGCAAGGGCCTGGAAGAGAGCGGGTAAGATCATCTCAGACCACTCTCACCCTGGCCACAAACTCTTTGAAGCACTTCCCTCTGGAAGGCGACAACGGACTGTCAAAGCCTCCACAGCCAGACATAAAAACAGCTTTTTTCCACTCAACAGCCAAATGTCTATAGCCTCCTTGAGCTCTGGTATTTTGTTTCATTCTTCACGTGTTTAAATTATAATGTTTATTTTTAATTGTCTACTGTATATCGTGTTGTTACTTGTGAGCAAAGCACCAAGGCAAATTCCTTGTATGTATCCGTATTTGGCTAATAAAATGTATTCAATTCAATTCAATTCAATTAATCAGAATCCAACCTCAAGTTAACTACTTCTGTATTTTTTAACAATAACTTGATTAAACAAGTTATTGCTTTAGCGGGACAGGCAGTATCTCTGGAGAGAAGAGATGCATGTCCCACTGAGTTACTCCAGCATTTTGTATCTACCTTCGATTTAAATCAGCATCTGCAGTTCTTTCCTACAAACCTATTGCTTCACATGCTTGGTGAGAAATTAAGCATTCTATCCAGAGGCAATAATTAATCTGTACAGACAGTTTTGCTACAACACAATAGATGTGTTCCTAAGAAACCACACATAATAGAAAACTGTGTTTAGAAACTATTTTGTCAATGGGGAAAAGTGAGTTTGCGGCTTGTGAGTTTCTGATGTGATAACAATGTTATTTCTCCAACAGTATTTTAAAAAATAAAGGTCATTTTAATAACTACAAGCTGATTTTTGTTACAGCAAGCTAAAAATGCTAAAGGCTCTATGTTACATTCGTTAATGGGCCATTGCACAAGTGTCAATAGAAACACTTTTCAATTTCAATGGCCACCTGCAGTTAAACTGACAGACTGTGTTCTCAATGGGCCTGTCCCACTTAGACGACTTTTTAGGCTAGTGCAGGAGACTGCGCTCGCCAAATGATCGCCAAATGTTCGCTGGTGGTCTCTGGTGAATCTCCTCCATGGTCACTATGAGTTCCAGCATTCTGGGAACTAGTCGCGGCCTCAGCATGGTGACCGCAAATGTTTCAATGGTCGCCATGGAGTTAATTGATAATCCTGTAGTCGTAGGTGCAGTTGTAGTTGTGGTCGCCATGTAGTTGTAGGTAGTCGAGGTAGTCGTAGGTAGTTTTAGTTAATCACCTTTGCTGACCTGTCATTTTCATAGGCTCATTGGGGAAAAAAGACATAAGCACGAGTTTTCAGTACCAAGGATAACTAACCGGTAATGTTAAATGTCCGCCGAACTTCACAACTGTGTATCTCTGGCTTATTAAAAGTTGTCAGGCTTCTTATAAGTAGTCTCCACTCCTTCTCTCCCCCCCTCCCCCCCGTCTCCCCCCCCCCCACCTTCTCCCCACCTCTCCCCCCTTCCCCCCCCCTCTTTTAAAGGACTTACCGTACACTGTGCTAGCCATCTTAATTATAGCGCCAACTTTCCTGTTCATCACGGTATGTGTCTGTATCACCTTGGCTTTGCACTGTATGAATTTCAGATGGCGCTCCCCCCACTTGGCCTTTGCGATGTGTTTGTGTGTGTTCCACTCTGACAGTCTCCGTTCCAGTTCCCAGTTTTTCAGGTGACTGCCTGCAACTTGACAGTCGCCGGCAGTCCACTGAAAAATCACCTAAGTGGGACAGGCCCATAAGACGCAAGGGTGTTTGATTACTATGGGGAGGTTACACGGAAAAATCATAGACTTTTTTTTGCAAATATAGCATTTTTTTCTGCATATCAATTACTGAACTAACTTTTATACGTTTCTCTAGTTCCTGATAGAAATCGCATGATAACCAATTTGGCCTGCATAATATAAATAGAAATCCGTAATTCATCAATCGCATTATATCCAATTCATGTTATGAAAATAAACAATGCAGGAGAATGGGAGACTATTGGAGACTGTTGGAGATCATTGGGAACACTCACATTTTCTTTCATCAAACTTTACTGGAATTTATCTTGCACTGAACATTATTCCCTTTATCACATATCTGTACCTGTGGCAGTACCTGTGCATTTATAATCACCTATTGTCTTTCTGCCAATGCATGCCACTGTGCCTATACTGTGCACACGACAATAAACTAAACTAAACTAATTACCCTTGCTGAGAAAAGCATTATTCATACATATGAATAGTGCTTTTGTCCAACAAAATTAATTACCAATGGTAAAAGTGACAGGATTTTCCAAGGACTTAAAATAATTACATATGTCTAATTCTTAGAAGAACTAAAATCATGGCAACTCTCATCAGTATATTTAACTAAACTATTTAAGAATTTTGGGTCCACAGCATTGTTAATTGCATCAATTATATTTTTTGACATATAACCAATATTTTCCCTCTTTTAACCTATTTTCTGCATCAGTGTGAAATGACTAAATAATTTTCTTGTGATGATGGTTACTAGCCACACTGCGGAAGCAGTGTTTCTGTAAGAGTTCTGCCCATTATACTAGTCAATAGTCAATAGTGCTCTAATTGTCACATATGCAATTGCAGTGTGAAATTCTTTTTGCATACATTACACATGCGGGCGCTGCCATTTTTTGCATGTTATTCAAAGTCCAAAGTCCAATTTGCCTGTATGGCCTTCTTAGTGTCCCAGGGGCGGCTCCTGCAGCTGACCTTGAAAGCACTAGAGGCATTACCCCGGTTCAACATCCTATCAGCCCACGCTCCTCATGTCCAATGCCTCCTGGTTGCGCTGCCAGGCGAGCCTGTGGACGGGTTCCTGGCCACGCCATACGACGAGCCCCCGGGTGGGCCCCGACGAGCCTTGGGGCGGGTTCCCGGTCCTACCAACAGACGAGCCTTCTGGTTGGCTCTGGCAAGCCTTCAGGTGGGTAACCAGTTGCGTCATCCAACAAGCCTTCAGCGGGCTCCCGGTTGCACTGTCTTGAAATTCGTTGGGCAGGTTCCCGGTCCTGCCGTCCAATGAGGCTTCGCCAGGTTACCGGTCCCATTGACCACCAAGCCTCTCAGTGAGATCTTGCTGATCGGCGAACCTACCTGGCAGACACCACGACCACAGCACTTTGGGAAAGCCTTGTATTTGTCCAATATCCCAAAATGCTTATAAGCAGATATTAGAAGGAGTGTATAAAAATACAGATGACTAGTGTATTTCATCATCTTCCTTTTTGCCGATGACAATGATACCAATTGACAATAGATGCAGGAGTAGGCCATTCAGCCCTTCGAGCCAGCACCACCATTCACTATGCTCATGGCTCATCATCCACAATCAGTACCCCGTTCCTGCCTTCTCCCCATATCCTCTGACCGCTATCTTTAAGAGCTCTATCTAACTCTCTCTGGAAAGCATCCAGAGAATTGGCCTCCACTGCCTTCTGAGGCAGAGAATTGCCAAACTAGTGTACCAGTTCAATAGCTCAGTCTTCAATACTGTAATCAACATTCTATCCATCAACGTTGTAGGTGAGAGGAAATGTTTCACAACTTTGTTCCTCACCTCTGGGCTTTTCTTCCTTTTGTGGCCAATTATAAGAGTAGCAAAGCCGGATTGAAAACAGGATTCTGTGCAGAGATATGAGATCTGCGGGGTGCAGACTTAACATTGGAGCGGATCCCTTGCCTGGGATCGCTCCCACCGCGGCTTGCGGACTTACCATCAAGGGCTCGCAGTCTTAGGAGAGGCCGAGTTCGGAGCTCCAACGCCGCAGAAGGTTCGTCCAGCCACAACGCGAATTTCGATCGCCTGGCGTGTGGGAGCTGATAACTCCTCGATGCGGGAGCTTGATCGCTTCGACGCGGAGGGCCCGAACACCGCCGGCTACAGGAGTCAAGACGGGCCCATAAATGGAGGCTCGAGGCCCCCAACCAAGGAAGAACAAAAGGAAGAGACGAACTTTATTTCGCCTTCCATCACAGTGAGGAATGAGTAGGAGTCCCTGTGGTGGATGTTCATGTTAAAATGTGTTTTTGAATGTTGCTTTTAATTGTATGACTGACCTGGCCAGTGAAATTCCTCGTATGTTGCCGAATAAAATCTGATTCTGAGGTACACAAAAATGCTGGAGAAACTCAGCGGGTGCAGCAGCATCTATGGGGCTCCATAGATGCTGCTGCACCCGCTGAGTTTCTCCAGCATTTTTGTGTACCTTCGATCTTCCAGCATCTGCAGTTCCTTCTTGAACACAAATCTGATTCTGATTCTGATTCTGATTCTGAAAAGGCTGGATGGATCTTTCTGACAATCATAATATTTTTGATCTTACAGGAAAATACATGCTCTTTTAAGTGTTATAGGTGGTTGATTTATTTAAGACTAATCTTCACAATGTTGTCCCATACTTAAAATGACACCAGTAGCATGACATGGGCAACATTTATTACTCCAACAGTGCAATGGCAATATCTGCAATTGTATCTATTTTTTGCACATCTATCTTCCTATAATTGTGTGACAATAATTGTCATGAGAATCTTTCATATACGAGTTCAATTTACAAAGGAGTTGAGATCATTTTTAGTTCTTTGTACATTTTGTAATTTATTTAACTTTTAATTTTTTTCCTGATTTTTCTCCCCTCTGTGGTTTAATAGGGTATCAGCATTTAACAAATAGTTCAATTGTAGTTTTTTATAGAGGCATATTTTCTCTGACTAACAATTAGACCAGCCACATATGCACTGTGGCAAAATAACATCTTAAGATGTTTTTTCTGCAGGAAAATACGTACTTCCTGACTCCCAAAAGTCTTTGCACCATCTGTATGTTGGAGGTCAGGAGTGTGATGGAATACTCCTCACATGGCACTATTATTGTAGTTCCCGCAAACATTCCAAAAGCCCTGTATGATCTAGTACACAATAATCCCCTTGATCAAACCCACAACACGGTATTCGGTATTCACCAAAGAGAAGGATATTGAATTATGTGAGGTAAGGGAAACTAGTAGAGTAGCTATGGATACTATGAGGTTCAAAGTAAAAGAAGTACTGACACTTTTGAAAAATATAAAAGTGGATAAGTCTCCAGGTCCTGACAGGATATTCCCTAGGACATTGAGGGAAGTTAGTGTAGAAATAGCAGGGGCTATGACAGAAATATTTCAAATGTCATTAGAAACGGGAATAGTCCCCGAGGATTGGCGTACTGCGCATGTTGTTCCATTGTTTAAAAAGGGTTCTAAGAGTAAACCTAGCAATTATAGACCTGTTAGTTTGACTTCAGTGGTGGGCAAATTAATGGAAAAGATACTTAGAGATAATATATATAAGCATCTGGATAAACAGGGTCTGATTAGGAACAGTCAACATGGATTTGTGCCTGGAAGGTCATGCTTGACTAATCTTCTTGAATTTTTTGAAGAGGTTACTAGGGAAATTGATGAGGGTAAAGCAGTGGATGTTGTCTATATGGACTTTAGTAAGGCCTTTGACAAGGTTCCTCATGGAAGGTTGGTTAATAAGGTTCAACTGTTGGGTATAAATGCAGGAATAGCAAGATGGATTCAACAGTGGCTGAATGGGAGAAGCCAGAGGGTAATGGTGGATGGCTGTTTGTTGGGTTGGAGGCAGGTGACTAGTGGGGTGCCTCAGGGATCTGTGTTGGGTCCTTTGTTGTTTGTCATGTACATCAATGATCTGGATGAAGGTGTGGTAAATTGGATTAGTAAGTATGCAGATGATTCCAAGATAGGGGGTGTTGTGGATAATGAAGAGGATTTCCAAAGTCTACAGAATGATTTAGGCCATTTGGAAAAATGGGCTGAAAGATGGCAGATGGAGTTTAATGCTGATAAATGTGAGGTGCTACACCTTGGCAGGACAAATCAAAATAGGACGTACATGGTAAATGGTAGGGAATTGAAGAATACAGTTGAACAGAGGGATCTGGGAATAACCATGCATAGTTCCTTGAAGGTGGAATCTCATATAGATAGGGTGGTAAAGAAAGCTTTTGGTATGCTAGCCTTTATAAATCAGAGCATTGAGTATAGAAGCTGGGATGTAATGTTAAAATTGTACAAGGCATTGGTGAGACCAAATCTGGAGTATGGTGTACAATTTTGGTCGCCCAATTATAGGAAGGATGTCAACAAAATAGAGAGAGTACAGAGGAGATTTACTAGAATGTTGCCTGGGATTCAACAACTAAGTTACAGAGATAGGTTGAATAAGTTAGGTCTTTATTCTCTGGAGCGCAGAAGGTTAAGGGGGGACTTGATAGAGGTCTTTAAAATGATGAGAGGGATAGACAGAGTTGATGAGGACAAGATTATTCCTTTGAGAATAGGGAAGATTCAAACAAGAGGACATGACTTCAGAATTAAGGGACAGACGTTTAGGGGTAACATGAGGGGGAACTTCTTTACTCAGAGAGTGGTAGCGGTGTGGAATGAGCTTCCAGTGGAAGTGGTGGCGGCAGGTTCGTTGGTATCATTTAAAAATAAATTGGATAGGCATATGGATGAGAGGGGAATGGAGGGTTATGGTATGAGTGCAGGCAGGTGGGACTAAGGGAAAAAAGTTGTTCGGCACGGACTTGTAGGGCTGAGATGGCCTGTTTCCGTGCTGTAATTGTTATATTGTCATATGGTTATATGGTTAACACAGTCTTAAGCATTCACACCTTATGCTGCAAGTATATCACATTTGCAGCATGAGACATCCACACAATGCATTGTGGCAACTCATCCAGGCTCCTTGCATAGTATTTCTCCACTCTTTCCCAAATCTAAGACATCCACAAAAAAAAAGTTAACACCAACAGGCAGTTGGGTAAAAAATATATAATTTTACTTCGGAGTCACGTGAGTGACTACGTGAAGAACCCGCTCAGTGCGCAGGCGCGGCATTACGCCAGCAGTGCAACTGCGGCAGCGGGAGTTATGCGCTCCCGCAACAGAGAAACGGACCGTCAGGTGAGTATCCTGAGGTCGGGTTTCTTTTACAGGGGAGCCCCTTTTTCTGCTTGTGTTTTACAGGCAGAGAAAAAGGCTCTGGAACAAAACTGTCCCCCGTTTGAGGAGGAACGTTTCCCGTCGGGGGGAAGGGGGGCAGCAACAGGCGGTAGGAGCGACCCGGTGTTCCGCAATTCCTCGACACCGTGCCGAGGCCAGCCCGATAGCGGGCTGGATGTATAGCCACCCAAAGAGGCATCCGGCAGGTGTTCCCGATTTGGGGCGGGACGTCTCTCCACCCGCACGGGGGGAGAGAGAGCCGCCTGAGCCGCTGGAGCGGCTCTCGGAGCAGGTGCCTGCGAGACGCGCTGCTCGAGGGGCGCTCTCACTACTACAAGGCACAAAAGCTCCAGAAGAAGGCGGTAGGAACATTTACCGGGCGTTCCGCTATCCCCACACCGCGCCGAGGCCAGTCCCGCTAGTGCCTGAGCTGCGGGCTGGCTGTTCAGCCATCCGAAGAGGCATCCGGCCGGTGGCTTCCGACTTGTCGGAGGGGACGTCTCTCCACCCGCATGGGAGAGAGACAGCCGCCTGAGCCGCTGGAGCGGCTCCTGGAGCAGGAGCTCCTGCGAGACACGCTACGTGAGGGGCAGTCTCGCTGGAGGGTTCAGGCATACCCTCCACAGTGCCTAGGCACTGCCCATCGCTTCCTCCTTAGTGTGGTTAGCTTTGGGGTGACCAGTGGCTGGGCTGGTCATGAAGAGGGGTCACTGGCTGAACAATATCGGGAGTATGCTTGAGGTACAGGATCAGGAAGAGCTGCTGGGTGTGGCCGCTATGTGGCTCCACCACTAGCGAGATGGCTTTTCAGTCTCAACTGATGGCCAGCTTACTACCTGTCTTTTCCAAAAAACCTCTCCAAGACAGGTAGCCATGAGGCGTTGGTTTTATCACGCCTCCCCTAAATTGCATTTACTCAAAGTGCCCGCCATTATCGGGGGATACATTGAGCAGCGCATTTAACCTAAATATTTTAAAAATGCATTTGGTACCCTGACGTCGGCTATCATGTCCACCTGCTCATTCCAGAAGGGCAGGGTAGTATGGCAAAACACCTGACCCTACTGTTCAACGGTATACCTCATAACTTCTGAAATGAACTCACAAACCTGCCCTCAATCTATGAAATTAACAGGACTATGAGAACGCCTACCTCACAAGCACAGATCCTGCTACCTGGCACTTACCAAACCAGTCCTAAAAAACTGGACGAAGTGTTCAAACTATTCGGCACAAGAGGGCAGAGTCTGGAATGAGCACCACACTAAACCAGACAGCAGTACCTCTACGTGTCCACCAGGGGCGTCTGCCTCATGGTACTGGTGAAAGCTCGGGGCCTGCATGCCAAACCCGTAGCATTTTAGGCCACGGCCCAGAGCAGGCCCCAGGGGAAAATGCGCCACCCCCCAACAAACATCGTCCCCACAAGAACAAGGAACCAGAAACCGAAGAAAACAACAATGAAGACAGATAAGTATGGTTCCTACCATCACATAAAGGTTAAGGGTTGTACTAACAAGGGGTGGATGAATCACGCCTGGTTAGGAAGCTATCACTCTTGGTAGTTATATACCAAAAAATAAATACAAGGGGAATAGAATTAATATCTTGCCACCAATTCAGCAAGCACCCCAAGTGGTCTACCCTCCCATGATGGTGAATGTCGCACCATCGTTGATAAACCACTTGAGTATTTCACCAGGTATACCCATTCATGGGATTTGTAACTACTACCATGGATCCAAGGATACTTTATGGTAGACATCGACCTTGAAGATGCACACTATCAGTACCTTCTCATATAAGTTTCGGATATACCGCAATTACCTGGATGGAGTAACCATGATGAGCGTTGCAGCATTTAAGTCAAAGTTATCCAGAATCAACTAGCCCTGACACTTAGAAACATTCCGTCATGGCATGTCTATATATTAACGACAAACTATCCTTGGATACAGCTTTAGCTGCATCGCTTCTCGGCCTTTTGGCTAAGATCAAGTGTAGTGTCTGTTCTTATCAGTTTAATAATCTGATACGTCCCTTATCTAGGGACCATATATTAAATTGAATTTTGGAACAGGGAGATGGAATAGGGGCTTGCTCCGTCCACTCCACGCATCGACCCAGTATTGCAGTGCCTCTGGGACAGTGCACAAAATATATATCCAGATATTTACGTTGACCATCCACAACGTTGTTATCTGGTATTCATTAAGACTATCAGTCATGGTGCATTAACCACCAATCAACTACGTGGCAAAGTAATTGGGATATAGCAGCATTACCAGCTACTGAACTTTGTACCTTTCCTATGAGCTGAGATACTAGTGTTCAAAACTATCTCCATACCTGTAATATGGGGGCAAATGGATTAATCTGTAGTGTTATCATGGGATTTATCGGCAGGAAGGATTATGGTTGTACACTTCCACCTGTTTTGAGTAACATCTTATGTGTCCTGATGTGTTACTGAGCTTGTAATACTTAATGCCAATATGAATTGACTTAAACATATTATATATTAACTTACTTAATTCTAGTGAAGCATTTGCTCAGTAATCCACCAAATTTGCATGTTCGTTTATAAGATAACAACATCAGTGGTGGCATATACCAAACCACTTGGGCGGAGAACATCGATATTAGGTGACAATTTATTAACAATTGCAAACCGTATGTCGTCAAACATGTTTGACCATCAGTAACTCACCTATCAGGTGAGCTAAATACTGTAAACATACATTTAAACCAAAAATATTTGCTGAAATCACTAAGCAATATGGACACCAGATATCGATTCCTTATATCCAATTAAATCACCACGTACTAACTTACGTCACATGAAACCAATCTCAAGGCAGCGGCAATGGAGACATACCCGCGTATTGAGGGGTGGGGGGAACCTAATCTCTATGTTTTTCCTTTCCTTCTACCTCTTCAATAGGTACTACGGCTTCATCAGTCGGGTACTACGCAAATTACAGTGGACCAAGTCCACGAGCATGGTTCCCAGTGATCCTCGACATGGTCATTAAAAGAATTGCAGAATTGGGAAGACCATTGCTGTGCTTGGATCAGCAGCACTATCAACCTGATGACAGTATTCCGTCACATATCCTAGGGAACATACCTGAGGAGCATCAAGAAATGGTACACTGTTTTCCAAAACAGGAATTACACATTCAACTATAACAAAAAACTGTACTGGAGCTCCTGGCAGGTCTTCACCACAATGAAGGACATGTTCTGTTAGCCTACTCAACTTGGGTACCGCTCACTGGTGATCAGATACAGGAGAGGTATATCAATCCATTCCCCAGAAATAGGTACACCCAAATTGGGACGTCAGTGAAATCCTGACATACCTTAGGGGATGATCACCAGCCAGGTCACTCACCCTGGAACAGCCTACCCTGAAGATGGACATGCTTGTGGCCTTACATCAACACAAAGAGCCAGCTCTCCCATCTACTGCGATGGAACAACATGGTTATAACACCAGACAGTGTCACATGCCCATTCAAGGGTTGGCCAAACAGAACAGACCAGGAACATCAGGTCCAGTCATGAAATTCCGGGCATACCCACCTGAACCACGTTTTATGTGTCATGACCCACTTAGAGATCGACACAATAAGGAATACCGAGGGAGAGGAAAAAGCCTTATGGGTCAGCCACAGGAAACCTCATGGTCGGGTGACGAGCTAAACTATCTCTAGTGGCTCAAGCAGGTACTGGGAGTTGCTGGAGTAAATACTAACGTGTATAAAATCTTATTCCACCAGGACAGCTTCCACGTCAGTAACCAAGAGGATGGACGAGCCTATGGACCACATCCTGGCTACTGCAGGGTGGTCGAGGGAGTATACGTTCCAAACTTTTATAACAAACCACTGACAGAACCTGTATCGTTTGCAGAAAAAGAATCCGCAAAAAATATATAATTTAAGCCCGGGGGAGCAATTGGTCTTGTTGTTGTTAATAACACCATTATTGTTTTTACAAACAGATTCATGGTTGATTACGATAACATACTTCCTCCCTCGAATGACTTCGGCAGCGAGTGAAGTATGAACTGTTACACGGGTTGAAATCACAGAGCTTTGAAGTCTTCACGTAGTCACTCACGTGACTCCGAAGTAAAATAGTAAGATTAAACGAGAACTTACCAGTTTGAAGTTTGATCTGTATTTTATGAGGAGTTACGATGAGGGATTACGTGCCCTCCGCTCCCACCCTCATTATATGGATCAAACTAATAAATTGATGTCTCCTTATCTTTACTATGTTTACTTCAAATAACTGTGTCTATCTGTGATTCCACACCGCTGCTTGGAAGTATGCCGTGCCTGCGCACTGAGCGGGTTCTTCACGTAATCCCTCATCGTAACTCCTCATAAAATACAGATCAAACTTCAAACTGGTAAGTTCTCGTTTAATCTTACTATTCTTATTCCTCCCTTACAAACCATCCTAATCCAGAAATATAACTCCATTCCTTCACCATGCCATCTTCTCTATCACAACTAATAATCAGCTATAAATACTGGCTATGCCAACAACACCTTTATTTTGGCCATGAATAAATATAACGTAAACCTTGCTCTGACCGCAATTAGTGAATTTGCCAACACCTTATTTCCTGGAACAATATAAGGTGCCTTGCTGGTTGCTATAGTCACTGCTAGGTTGTCTGATTAGATAAAATAAATTTCTTGCCACAATCTCCAAGCTCTCAGCATCCCTTTGATTTCCTCTCTGACGTGATGAAGTTTAGACACTCAGCTGAATTAGCACCATGTCATTTAATCAGAAATACTTTTCACATTATCATTATATGCAGCTAGCAAAATCAGAATTTCTTAGAAAGCCAGATGCCTATCAACAGTTTAATGGAGCAACCTGCAAGCTTTGCGATATGGAGTAAACAGTGATTCACCTATGTCCACAGAATGAGATGTTGCAGTGGCTTCATCACTACTTCAAAGACTCATAGCACAAACTGTAGTGTAGCCCTACCATGGTGATCAAAGTAGAGAGTAGATCCTCTTCTGTGCATGGTAAAATCATCAATGTACAGATGCAGGATGAGTACAAGGAGGAATAGAAAGAGTAAGAAATGAACGTCTTGTGAGAGACGGAAATGTCGACATTTTAACAGAATAAGAATAAAATGGTAAGCTTCGTATAATCTTCCCTTTGTTTGATTGGACTTCATGTTCAGATTATTATTTTGGTAATATTTCCTCAGATAAAAAGTCTTTTGAAGATTGATGAGGTCGGGGAAACTTTTTGTTTTCAGGTTCTTACCTTTCCGGAGTGTGATCAAGGTTCAGATCACATTCTCCGTGCTCTGCGGCCTACCATCGCTGGAGCTGGAAGCCACCTCAGACTGTCATGAGCCCCACCGCGGGGCGTGGACTTACCATCAAGGGCTCACAGTCTCGGGAGAGGTAAGTCAGGAGCTCCAACATCGCAGAAGGTTCGTCCAGCCCCGATGTGAGGTTCGATCGCCCGGCGCGGGGGAGCTAACATCCCCTCGATGCGGCAGCTGAAGCCTCGACGTGGAGGGCCCAAACGCCGCCAGCTACGGGACTCAAGACCGTCCCGTCAACGGGGGGCTCGAGGCCCCTGACCAAGGAAGAACAACAAGGGAAGGACTTGGAACTTTATTTTCACCTTCCATCACAGTGAGGAATGTTTAGGTGTCATTGTGGTGGATGTTTATCTTAAAATGTGTTTTTTGAGTCTGTTGCTTTTTTAAATTGTATGACTGACCTGGCCAGTGAATTTCACTACACCAGTTGGTGTATGTGACAATAAATGAACTTATGAACTTATCAGTCAAGGTTAGGACATCATGTTACAGCTGCACAAAGATAATGGTCAGGCCATATTTGGAACATTGTGCACAGTATTGGCCACCCTGCTATGGGAAGGAGATCAATAAACTGCAAAAAGTTTTTAAAAGATTTGTAAGACTGTCACTGGACCTGGAGGGTTTGAGTTCTATGGACAGGCTGGTTAGGTTGTTTTGTTTTACTTGACATGTAGGAAGTTGAGGAGTGGGCTTACAGAGGTTTATAAATTCATCAGGGGCACAGATAAGTTGAATCGCTACCGTCTTTTCCGCAGGATCAGGAAGTCTAAAATTAGAGTGTACAGGCTTAAGTGATATAGAAAATATTTAAAAAGAGACCTGAGGGACAACCTTTTCACACAGTGCTTACATGGAACGAGCTGCTGAGAGATGTGGTCAAGGCAGGTACAATTACAATGTTTAAAATATACTATGACAGCTATATGGATAGAAACGGTTTGGAGGGATATGGACCAAGTGTCAGCAAATCTGACTAGATCAGTTGGGCACCTTTGTTGTCATGGATGATTTGGGCCATAGGGCCTGTTTCCATGTTCTGTGAGTCAATGGCTCTATTTCCTATTTTACAGTGTTACACTTATTGTTCTAATCTAACAGGAAGGGAGGAAGGAAGGCAAATATAATGCTCAGTAAATACCTATTAGCGTACCAACTTAAGGAATTATGTACTCTTACCACCCTGACTATGTATACAGTGCATCCTATATTAAGCTGACCATGCTTAAACTACTACCAATTTCTCCGTCTGCTCCGCATCTGCACCCAGTTCCAAACCAGGGCATCGGAGGTGTCCTCATTCTTTAGGGAACGGGCGTTGCCCTCTTCAACTATAAATGAGGCTCTCACCAGGGTCTCTTCTATATCCCATAGTTCCGCTCTCACTCCCCATCCCCCCACTTGTAACAAGGACAGAGTCCCCCTTATCTTCACCTTCCACCCTACCAGCCACCACATACAACAGATAATCCTCCGATATTTTCGCCACTTTCAATAGGATCTCACCACTGGCCACATCTTCCCACCTCCTCCCTTTTCGGCATTCCGCAGAGACCGCTCCCTGTTCAATTCGTCCATTCCCACCCAAACCACCCCCTCCCCTGGTACTTTCCCTTGCAACCACAGGAAATGCTACACTTGTCGCTTTACCTTCCCCCTCGACTCCATCCAAGGACCCAAGCAGTCTTTCCAGGTGAGGCAGAGGTTCACCTGCACCTCCTCTAACCTCATCTATTGCTTCCGCTGCTCTAGGTGTCAACTGCTCTACATCGGTGAGACCAAGCACAGGCTTGGCGATCGCTTTGCCCAACACCTCCGCACAGTTCGCAATAATGACCCCAATATCCCGGTGGCTCAGCACTTCAACTCCCCCTCCCATTCCATATCCAACCTTTCTGTCCTGGGCCTCCTCCATGGCCAGAGTGAGTCCCAGCACAAATTGGAGGAGCAGCAGCTCATATTTTGCTTGGGTACTTTACACCCCAGCGGTATGAACATTGACTTCTCCAATTTCAGGTAGTCCTTGGTTTCTCCCTCCTTCCCCTCCCCTTCCCAGCTCTCCCACAGCCCACTGTCTCGGCCTCTTCCTTTCTTCTTTCCCCCCCTCCGAACGCACTATGGGAACACTCACCTCCCTGCAGGACCTATACACCAGGAGGTACAGTTCCAGAACCAGCAACATAATGAGAGACCCCTACCACCCCAGAAACGGACTGTTCCAGCTGCTACGGTCAGGCAAGTGCCTCCGCTGTCACGCTGTGAAAACAGAGAAGATGAGATGGAGTTTCTTCCCACAGGCCATCAGGACTGTAACCTCTTATCCCACCAGGGACTAATTTACTAATTTACTGTTGTGTTGTGTCTTTTTTTTAAAAGAAATTCTAAAATGTAAATAATGGTTCTGTTCTATTCTGCTCTGTTGTTTTTGCACAATCCGCCGGCATTGCCACTTGCATTTCACTGCACATCTTGTATGTGTATGTGACAAATAAACTTGACTTGACTTGACTTGAAACGTCACCTATTCCTTCGCTCCATAGATGCTGCTTCACCCACTGTTTCTCCAGCATTTTTGTCTATCTATGGTTAAATTGAAGATATCCGTAAAATAAACCCTCAAGGCCTCAAGAAAGTCAGTACATAAGGAACGTGCAATTATAATTATGTTCTTCGACACAGTTCCACTCACCCCTGTCTATGCGCCGAATGATTCTAATTTTATGCATGACAATGGCATATGTTTTGATAATGTGACTGAAAAATGACAATTTAATGCTCAGTATTAAATTATTGTTTATTTTAAGCCAATGTGCATTAGATAGTAAGTTCATGAACTGCTTCCTCATATATATCTTTTCCATATTGCTGCAGAAATAATGAAAAATTTGTAAATGTGCTGAGTATCAGAGATTGTTCATCTAAACTTTGATTTGTGGTGGAAAATTCGGATTCACTGTATACTGGATTAATTGTGTTACATTATGTGTGCAGGTGTATAACACTGATGTTCCGAAGATCATAAGATAGGAGAAAAATTAGGCCATTTGGCCCATCAAGCCTACTCTGCCATTCAATCTTGGCTGATCTATCTTCTCTTAACCCCATTCTCCTGGCTTCTCCTGCCATAATCCCTGACACTGTAATCATGAGGGTACACAAAAATGCTGGAGAAACTCAGCGGGTGCAGCAGCATCTATGGAGCGAAGGAAATAGGTAACGTTTCGGGCCGAAACCCTTCTTCAGACTGATAGGGGGTGGCAGGGAGAAGGAGGGAAACAAAGGAGGAGGAGGAGCCCGAGGGTTGGGGGGATGGGAGGAGACAGCTCGAGGGCTAAGGAAGGGGAGGAGACAGCAAGGGCTAACAAAATTGGGAGAATTCATGCCCCCGGATGCAGCCTCCCCAAGCGGAATAAGAGGTGCTGTTCCTCCAATTTCCGGTGTTGCTCACTCTGGCGATGGAGACATCTTCCAGCATCTGCAGTTCCTTCTTGAACACTGTAATCATGATGTTGAATGTGCACTATTTCTCAATGGTGTGTAATGTTCACTTCATTTTCCTAATATAATGTATCATTGATGGGTTTACTGCTCACTGTTGCAGCTAAACTAATTTTAATTAATTTTTACGATATCGATCTTGCTGGCAAGACTGGTTTTTATTGCACTAATTGTGCATTATGAAGTTGATTGTGAGCTGTCGTCTTGAACCTTCTGGTACAGGTACTCCACATTTGGGTGGGGAGATCTAGAATTCAGATCCAGTGAGGCTGAAGGACCCCGACATATTACCCATGCATCTGCTGCTCCTGTCCTGTTTAATGGTTGAGCCTGTCACTTTGATAGGTACTTATGTGATTAATTGCAGTGTATTTTGGTGCACAACACAATTAGAAACTGTTCCTGGTAGGGCAAGAGGTGGTTTGCTGTGCCCCTTTGGTGAGGTAGGTTTAGGGTTGTGCAGATTGTTTAAGACTGATGGTTCTAGGAAAGGAGCTGTTCCTCTGAACCTAGTGTGGAAGGACTTCAAGCTTCTGCACACCTGCTGACCAATGACAGCAGCGTAAAGAGGACATGGCAGAGATGGTAAAAATCATTGATGATAGTTGAGACAAAATGCTGGAATGAGTTACTCAGCGGACAGCTTCCCGCTGAGTAACTCCAGCATTTTGTGTCTACCTTTGATTTGAACCAGCATCTGCAGTTCTTCCCTACACACATGGTCACCCGTGTCAATGATATCCACCATCTCTGTCACGGCATCTTTTTGCAGTTAGGGTCAGCAGGTGTGCAGACCCGTGGCTCCACCGCTGGCCGTGTGGCCCGCCTGAATACCATGAGGCCGAGATTGCCGCCACGAGGAGCAGCCCCAACATCCACCGCCTTGCCGACCCTCACTGCCTTCCCAACCAAACCCAGGCCAGGACCACCAAAACTACTACGACTGTCGATTCTCACCACCTCCCCGAGGCCACCGCCACTGCTGCCGACCTTTACTGTCTCCCCGGGATCACCGATGCTGCTGCCGCCGACCTGTATCTCTACTCCAGCCCCCCACAGGCCTCCTCCAGCGACTCCGCTGACCCTCGCCTCTCCACCGCCCAACAGTTGGCCAGAGCCATCATCTCACGTGAGCTCCAGCCTCAGCTCCAGATACACAGCCTCAATGATGCAGACTCCCACACCGTGTGGTCTGACTCTGGTGGGTCCTACTGCACCCCCCCCCCCCCTACAGTGCACCTCAGTAGTGATGGGTCTTTCCCTTCCGCCTCCTTTAACTAGGTTACCCATAAAATAGTCCTCACGCCTCCCCCCCCCCCTCCTCTCTGAACACCCACCATCTCCTCATCTCCTCACCAGATCTCACCTCGGCCTTTGTCCATTCCCCGGCCCTGCTCTGACCTCATCCCCACCATTGTCATGTCTTCACCATCCCCCCTGACCTTCCCCTTTCCGATATGGAATGGTCTGCCCTCAACAGAGGCCTCACCGTCTTTCCCCACCTCAACGTGTTCCGGGTCAGAAGAAGGGTCTCGACCGGAAACGTCACCCATTCCTTCTCTCCAGAGGTGTGCCTGTCCCGCTGAGTTACTCCAGCTTTTTGTATCTATCTA
Organism: Amblyraja radiata; assembly: GCF_010909765.2. Taxonomy (NCBI): domain Eukaryota; kingdom Metazoa; phylum Chordata; class Chondrichthyes; order Rajiformes; family Rajidae; genus Amblyraja; species Amblyraja radiata. The sequence goes on along the minus strand of NC_045956.1, from coordinate 95,141,761 downwards.
TGGTTTCCTGACTTCTCCTTTCTCAAGTTAATGATTAGCGACTTGGTTTTGTCGACGTTGAATGAGAGGTTGTTGTATTGGGACCACTCAGCTAGGTGTTCTTCCTCTCTCCACTACACTGATTCATCACCAACAGTGGTATCATCGATAAATTTGTAGATGACATTGGTGCTGTGCTTATCCACAGTCAGGTGTAGAAAGGGCTAAGCATTCAGTCTTGAGGCGCACCTGTGTCGATGATAGATGAGGAGGAGATGTCGTTACTGATCCATTAACTTCAGTTCAGTTTAGTTTATTGTCACGTGTGCCACGGTACAGTGAAAACCTTTTGTCGCATGCTAACCAGCCAGCGGAAAGATAATACATGATAACAATCGAGTCATCTGCAGTGTACAGATAAATACAAGGGAATCATGTTTAGTGCTAGGTAAAACTAGTAAAGTCTGATCAAAGATAGTCCGAGGGTCCCCTGACTGTTGATTGTTGATTGTTGATTGTGATTGTGATCACATGTTGATTGTGGTCTGCCAATGAGGAAGTCAAGGACCCAGTTGCAAAAGGATGTACAGAGGCCCAGGTCTTGGAGCTCGATGATGAGTTTGGAGGGGATGATAGTGTTGAATGCCAAGCTGTAATCAATGAGCAGCAGTCTGATGTGTGTGTTTCTCTGGAGTCAGCGAGATAGTATCTGATGTTGACTTGGTGAAGTGGCTGCAGGTAATTTCTGAGGCAGGAGGTGATTCACACCAGATGTGTCATTTTTTTCCCCTTTCCTTTTCATTGTTTTCTCTTTTTGAACATCGCTTCTGAACTTATGATAGAAGGAAAAATCATGATGATGACGAGGATGAAGAAAGTGTACCTGGCATGTTGCCCGGAGAAACTCCGACAATGATATCCCGTGGTAGGAATGACTGATCCCCAACAGTCACACCCGTCCTGCTCTGTACTAGGTGTGATAGCACAAAGCAAGATGGGTGTGAATGTTATCCCTGTGGAGTACATTGACTTCAATTTTACCACAGGCCCTTGATACCAGTCTCTTTCCCACTCAAACCAAAGTTGTATTTCTTTGACTAATGAACGGATGGTTATCAACAGCAGAGCGTACTTTTAATTGGAGACACACTGAATCTTTTGTTAATGTTACATAACTGGTTCAGTCCAAAAGTAACAATTACATATCATCACAACTCACTGAGCCAATCTGACAATGTTAAGATCAAGCCTACAGAGCAAAATGAGCCCATTAAGCTAAATATAAAATTAAAGCTTGAGAAGATTCAAAGGCATTGCTCCCATATTAAAGTCTAAAATCATTGTGTCTTTTTGCTCTCATCATGGTAAATTATAGGAACATTTCTGCTTCTGGGCTGTTCTGGGATAGTAGAAAATAATTTCTTAGAAAGATGGTACTTAGCCAATTTACTTTTAATTGAGAAGGAAACACTTAGCTTCAAACTAAACGGTTAATTAAATGAATAGCAATTTAAAACAGCAAATTAGTTAATATATCATTTACCCCCCTCATTTTTATTCTTCCTTTCAAATATTTGCCTTTACTTTGCAGTTGTTCTAAGGTCATTAACTTATAGAACTTGCCATTGGAAACTCAGAATCTATCTATCTATCTACCTATCTATCTATCTATCTATCTATCTATCTATCTATCTATCTATCTATCTATCTATCTATCTATCTATCTATCTATCTATCTATCTATCTATCTATCTATCTATCTATCTATCTATCTATCTATCTATCTATCTATCTATCTATCTATCCTTAAATAAAACTCTCATCTTGTCCTCTTCCGGTTTGCATTGTTTTTACATTTGGAGCCGGGAAGCCATTGAGTGGAGTCGGGAAATGGCTGAGTGGAGCCGGGAAGCCATTTAGTGTAGTCGGGAAACGGCTTCCCGGCTCCACTCAGCTGCTTCCCGACTCCACTCAGAGTCGGGAAACATCGGGAGACCAGGATGGTGGTCTGCCTCCCTGGTGCCAGTGTCTCGGATGTGTCTCAACGCGTCCAAGATATCCTGAAATCAGAGGGAGAGGAGCCTGAGGTCGTGGTACATATAGGTACCAATGACATAGGTAAAAAAAGGGAAGAGGTCCTGAAGGGAGGATTCAGGGAGTTGGGAGGAGAGTTAAGGAAAAGGACCAAAAAGGTAACAACCTCAGGATTACTGCCTGTGCCACGCGACAGTGAGAGTAGGAATGGAGCGAGGTGGAGGATAAATGCGTGGCTGAAAGACTGGTGCAGAGGGCAGGGATTCAAGTTTCTGGATCATTGGGACTTCTTTTGGGGAAGGTGGGACCTGTACAGAAAGGATGGGTTGCACTTGAACCCGAGGGGGACCAATATCCTGGCGGGGAAATTCGCAAAGGCTACTGGGGAGACTTTAAACTAGAATGGTTGGGGCGAGGGACTCAAATAGAGAAAGCTAGTAGACAGAATGGGAGGCAGGAAGCAGAAAAGGGAAGCACTCGGGCACAAGAGGAGAAAGAAAAAAAAGGAAATAAACAGAGAATAAGAGGCGGGGGGTTTCTTAAATGTGCATATTTTAATGCTAGGAGCATTGTAAGAAAGGTGGATGAGCTTAGAGTCTGGATAGACACCTGGAAGTATGATGTTATGGCGATCAGTGAAACATGGTTGCAGGAGGGCTGTGATTGGAAACTAAATATTCCAGGATTTCGTTGCTTCAGGTGTGATAGAATTGGAGGGGCAAGAGGTTGAGGTGTTGCATTACTAGTCAGGGAAGATATTACAGCAGTGCTTTGGCAGGATAGATTGGAGGGCTTATCTAGGGAGGCTATTTGGGTGGAACTGAGAAGTGGGAAAGGGGTAGCAACACTTATAGGGGTGTATTATAGACCGCCAAATGGGGATCAGGAATTGGAAGAGCAAATATGTAAGGAGATAGCAGATATTAGTAGTAAGCACAAAGTAGTGATTGTGGGAGATTTCAACTTTCCACACATAGACTGGGAAACACATGCTGTAAATGGGCTGGATGGTTTGGAGTTTGTAAAATGTGTGCAGGATAGATTTTTGCAGCAATACATAGAAGTACCTACTAGAGGAGGGGCAGTGTTGGACCTCCTGTTAGGAAATGAGACGGGACAGGTGGCGGAGGTATGCGTTGGGGAGCACTTCGGGTCCAGTGATCACAATACCATTAGATTCAATATAATTATGGAGAGGGTCAGAACTGGACCTAGGGTTGAGATTTTTGATTGGAGAAAGGCTAACTTTGATGAGATGCGAAATGATTTAAAAGGAGTGAACTGGGACATTTTATTTTATGGGAAGGATGTAGAAGAGAAATGGAGGACATTTAAAGGGGAAATTTTAAGAGTACAGAATCTTTATGTTCCTGTTCGATTGAAAGGAAACAGTAAAAAGTGGAAAGAGCCCTGGTTTTCAAGGGAAATTGGACATCTTGTTCGGAAACAGAGGGAGATCTACAATAATTATAGGCAGCATGAAGTAAATGACGTGCTTGAGGAGTATAAGGAATGTAAAAAGAATCTTAAGAAAGAAATTAGAAAAGCTAAAAGAAGATATGAGGTTGCTTTGGCAAGTAAGGTGAAAGTAAATCCAAAGGGTTTCTACAGCTATATTAATAGCAAAAGGATAACGAGGGATACAATTGGTCCATTGGAGAGACGGAGTGGACAGCTATCTGCAGAGCCAAAAGAGATGGGGGAGATATTGAACAATTTATTTTCTTCGGTATTCACCAAGGAGAAGGATATTGAATTATGTGAGGTAAGGGAAACTAGTAGAGTAGCTATGGATACTATGAGTATCAAAGTAAAAGAAGTACTGACACTTTAAAAAATATAAAAGTGGATAAGTCTCCAGGTCCTGACAGGATATTCCCTAGGACATTGAGGGAAGTTAGTGTAGAAATAGCCGGGGCTATGACAGAAATATTTCAAATGTCATTAGAAACGGGAATAGTCCCCGAGGATTGGCGTACTGCGCATGTTGTTCCATTGTTTAAAAAGGGTTCTAAGAGTAAACCTAGCAATTATAGGCCTGTTAGTTTGACTTCAGTGGTGGGCAAATTAATGGAAAAGATACTTAGAGATAATATATATAAGCATCTGGATAAACAGGGTCTGATTAGGAACAGTCAGCATGGATTTGTGCCTGGAAGGTCATGTTTGACTAATCTTCTTGAATTTTTTGAAGAGGTTACTAGGGAAATTGATGAGGGTAAAGCAGTGGATGTTGTCTATATGGACTTTAGTAAGGCTTTTGACAAGATTCCTCATGGAAGGTTGGTTAAGAAGGTTCAACTGTTGGGTATAAATGCAGGAGTAGCAAGATGGATTCAACAGTGGCTGAATGGGAGAAGCCAGAGGGTAATGGTGGATGGTTGTTTGTCGGGTTGGAGGCAGGTGACTAGTGGGGTGCCTCAGGGATCGGTGTTGGGTCCTTTGTTGTTTGTCATGTACATCAATGATCTGGATGAAGGTGTGGTAAATTGGATTAGTAAGTATGCAGATGATACCAAGATAGGGGGTGTTGTGGATAATGAAGAGGATTTCCAAGTCTACAGAGTGATTTAGGCCATTTGGAAGAATGGGCTGAAAGATGGCAGATGGAGTTTAATGCTGATAAATGTGAGGTGCTACACCTTGGCAGGACAAATCAAAATAGGACGTACATGGTAAATGGTAGGGAATTGAAGAATACAGTTGAACAGAGGGATCTGGGAATAACCGTGCATAGTTCCTTGAAGGTGGAATCTCATATAGATAGGGTGGTAAAGAAAGCTTTTGGTATGCTAGCCTTTATAAATCAGAGCATTGAGTATAGAAGCTGGGATGTAATGTTAAAATTGTACAAGGCATTGGTGAGACCAAATCGGGAGTATGGTGTACAATTTTGGTCGCCCAATTATAGGAAGGATGTCAACAAAATAGAGAGAGTACAGAGGAGATTTACTAGAATGTTGCCTGGGTTCCAACAACTAAGTTACAGAGAAAGGTTGAATAAGTTAGGTCTTTATTCTCTGGAGCGCAGAAGGTTAAGAGGGGACATGATAGAGGTCTTTAAAATGATGAGAGGGATAGACAGAGTTGATGTGGATCAGCTTTTCCCTTTGAGAAAAGGGAAGATTCAAACAAGAGGACATGACTTCAGAAATAAGGGACAGAAGTTTAGAGGTAACATGAGGGGGAACTTCTTTACTCAGAGAGTGGCAGCGGTGTGGAATGAGCTTCCAGTGGAAGTGGTGGAGGCAGGTTCGTTGGTATCATTTAAAAATAAATTGGATAGGCATATGGATGAGAAGGGAATGGAGGGTTATGGTATGAGTGCAGGCAGGTGGGACTAAGGGAAAAAAGTTGTTCGGCACGGACATGTAGGGCCGAGATGGCCTGTTTCCGTGCTGTAATTGTTATATGGTTATATGGTTATATGGTTATATGGATGGAGTCGGGAAACCACTGAGTGGAGTCGGGAGTTGCAGAATGGTGCTGCGGCCAGTGCTGGAGCAGGGGAGTGAGGCCCAGGCCCCACATCCCTCCTCCCCTCCCCGCCCCCCCCCCTTACCCACCCCACCCCCCTTCTTCCCACTCACGATTCTCCTGTGCTCAAGTGCAACTTGTTTTGTTCCGATCGATGGTATATTATAAAAATTATTAAGGTTAAAAATCTTAAAAAACGCACATGCACAGTTGTGGGAGGTTTCCCGTGCGCGTCTACTGCCGTAATAAAGGGCACCCGATGGGTCATTAGCTGCGCCTACGCAGTTGGGGCCTCTCCAGAGTTCATTCGTAAGATCACCATATTTTTTCCCGCCTAAGCCATTTAGAACTGAGACGAGGAAACATTTTTTCTCACAGAGAGTTGTGAGTGTGGAATTCTCTGCCTCAGAGGGCGGTGGAGGTCAGTTCTCTGGATACTTTCAAGAGAGGGCCAGATAGGGCTCTTAAAGATAGCGGAGTCAGAGGATATAGGGAGAAGGCAGAAATGGGGTACTGACTGGGGATGATCAGCCATGATCACATTGAATGGTGGTGCTGGCTCAAAGGGACGACTGGCCTACTCCTGCACCTATCGTCTATTGTCTATTGTTATCATGTCTCCACAGGTAAGTTTGTTTTAAATTTTTAATATCCCCGCCTGCAGCCGTCCCCGGCAGCACCCACCCAGCCACCGGCACCCGCCTGAAGCCGTCCCGTTCCCAGCTGCTTGACGCTCCCCCTGCCTCGCCACGCCCACCTGAAGCCGTCAACCTCACCATCCCCAGCTGCAGGATGCTGCCCCCACCCTTCCCACCGACCGCGCCTGAAGCCGTACCCATCCCCAGGTGCAGGATACTCCACACCAGCCCCCGCTTGAAGCCGGTGGAGAGCGGCAGCAGTAGGCCACAGCAGCGGCAGGCCATGACAGCAATAGGCAACGCCAGCGGCAGCGGTAGGCCACAATAGTGCCAGCAGTAGGACACGGCAGTGGCATGGGTAGGCAGCGGCAGGGGTAGGAAAGTGTAGGCCACAGCAGCGGTGGGCCACTGTAGCACTCCCCCCACCCCCACCAGCCCACGACAGGCCCAGTCTGAAGTCGTCGCCACCCCAGCTGCAGTCCATTTGGCCGACAACATCGGTAATAGCCCAAGGAAAGTCCATTCGGCCCACAATGTCCATACTGGCCCTGGAAACCAGACCCTTCAGCCCACAACACCCGTACCAACTCTGCAGAAAGCCCCCCCCCCCCCCCATGGCCACCGCCAGAAGCCCTCCCCATCCCCGGCTGCAGGACACTCCCCCCGTTCCCACCTGCCCCTGCCTAAAGTCGTCCCCTTCCCCTGGCTACAGGACGCACCTCCCCCTCCCCCGCCTGAAGTAATTCCCAGCCCCGGCTACAGGACGCTCCCTCCGGGCCCTGCCTGAAGCCATCCCCCTCCCCCTACCCTTGCTGCAGGACACTGATCCCCCCACCAGTTCCCGACTGAAGCCGTCCTCATCCCATGGCTACAGGACACTACCGCTGGCCCCTGCCTGAAGGTGTCACTGTCCCCAGCTGCAGGAAGCTTCCCACCCCCACTGGCCCCCGCTTGAAGCCGTCACCCTCCCCCGGCTACAGGACGCTCCTGCCAGCCCCTGCCTGAGGCCATCCCCAGCTGCCGGATGCTTCTAACTGAAGCTGCAAGACGCTCCCCCACTGGCCCCCACCTGAAGTTGTCCCCCTCCCCTGGCTGCAGAACGCAATGAGAAAGAATAGACTGAATGAATCTCATCTTTGACAATTAAATTGTTGTTATATTTTTGAGTTATTCACATTTTAAGCTTTAATAAATCCCTTTTGCACTTGCCGTGCCCGTCAGCTGTACCTGTGCAGTACTACGCGTGTTTTCTAAATCGCAATGGTAACCCAATGGGCTGGAATGGCTGCATCGCCGGAGAGCCGCTGAGTGGGTGAGGGGGAGGGGTTGAGGGGGGATGGAGTGAGTGCATTGGGGGGGATGGGCAAGTGGCGGATCAGGGGCGTCACAACGGGAACCCGTGCCTGCGCAGTTGGGGGCTATGTAAGTGCTGGAAAATTGCATTGGGGGACCAGGATTCCCGTGTGACAATGGGACCTAACGGGTCCCACTTAGTCTAGTAGAAATATTAAAATGGACCATGTGCTGCATAAAAGAGCGAAATATAATATGTAGAGACTGTGAGAGGCACAAATGTCCAGAGAGAAGTGTAAAATATTTGACCCACCCAGGTTCAGTAGTTTAGTTTAGTTTAGTGTAGAGATACAGTGTGGAAACAGGCCCTTTGGCTCACCGAGTCCACGCCGACCAGCGATCCCCATACACTACACTGGCACTATCTTACACACTTGGGACAATTTACAATTTTTACGAAAGCCAATTAACAAACAAGCATACACACAGCACCTGCAGTCAGGATCAAACCAGGGTCTCTGGCACTGCAAGGTAGTAAATCCACTGCTGCACCACCGTGTTGCCCTGAAATGGGGTGAAGAATGGGAATGCAGTGAAGACTAGAACGATACAATGTGAAGTGAAGATATATATATATATTATTTGTTGAAACAGTAAAGATTAATTACAAAGTAGAAATAAATATCAGAAATACTTAATGATGATGACAGTATAGACCCTACAACAATATTTTTTATAACATCTGCACAAGTGACATTCCAACCACATCATGACAGAAATGTATCTACACTCATGACCCGGCCTTGACCACAGAAGCAATTTTTTTTCTAGAATACTGATGCCATAATGATTTCCATCCTGTCACAAATCTCAAACTGCATGCACAAACGAAGACTGAAGTTAAACCCAGTCAAACCCACTATCTTAACTTTTCACCTTAAAAACTGCAAGGCAAGCACAGGGGGTCAGCTCAGCAGAGATCTATGTTCCGTCCCAACATCAGATGCATGTTCCCCTGTGACCCAGCTACGTTTCCTCCAAATGCTCTGGTTCACCGCAACATTCCTATAGACGTAATAAGAAGAAACTGCAGATGTTGGCTTATACCAAAGATAGATACAAAGTGCTGGAATAACTCAGAGGTTCAGGCAGCATCTCTGGATAACATGGGTTGATGACGTTTCAGGTCGGGACCCTTCTTCAGACTGTGCTTCCAAGAGACATGCTAGTTATTAGGATAATGACGGGCAGTAGGCTACTGAGGCAGACACCTCCCATCGGGCCATGGAGTAGCCTGGTCCGGAGCCCCCATGATTTGGAGCCCGCGGCCAGCGGAGTCGGCAGAGCCTATGGCCGAGGTCAGAGCCTGCGAGTCAAGGAGCCCACGTACCATGAGTCGATGGAGCCCAAGGCCGACAGAGCCTGGATCGGTGGAACCCATGGCTGGGGCCAGGGTCAGTGCCACGGTTGCATCCGGAGACGACCTGCCAACGATTATGGAGAGGTCGGCGCGGCGGTCGATGATGGCGCCGACCGACGGATGAGGACGAACATGTGGAATTGAGGAGGTCACTGCCAAGGAAAGGAACAAAGGAGGACCCGGCGTGGGGGAGGGGGAGGGGGGAGAACATAGGGGGACCTGGCGCGGATACTCTGTAAATTTATCAGCGCATTTTATGGGCGACTATTTGCGTTCCTCGGGTATGCAAGCAAAGAATTTCACTGTGACTTGTCACATGTGACAATAAAGTATTCATTCAATTAGCCTCTATACATTGCTTCTAATGTGTGGGTGTATGTTGGAATCTGGGGAAGTAGAGAACATGTAAGAGGATTTTGTTTAAAAAGGGGGATAATGTTAAAATTAGTGTAAATGATTGGATGATGGTCACCACAACGGTAGACTGAAAGATTTATTTTCATGCTGCATCTCTCTATTACTTTGATCCTCAAGGTCACCTACCGTGAATAAAATAGTAACTCATAACCTGATGACCATCCACTTCTGAGTGACCTTCGACCATTCCCTAACCTACCATCACCATCTCTTCAACAATGCCTCAGGAGAGAAAGACACGAGTGAACAATATTTTGCAAGCTAGTGAAAACCAAAACAAAAATAAAATTGCAGATTAAAAAAATAAAAAACAGAAAATGCTGGAAATATTCAATATGGGGGAAAGGAAACAGAGTTATAATTTCATCAGAACAGTGAAGGAGAATTTATTGGTTAAGCTGTTTCACAGCACCAGAGATCCAAATTCAATTCTGACATTGGACGCATGTTCTCCCTGTGACCTTGCTGGCTTTCCTGCACGTGCTCTGTTGTCCTGGGACATCAGGTCAGTAGGTTAATTGGCCTCGGTAAATTGCTTTTAGAGTTTGGGCTTGAATGAAAATCTCCTTCCCAGTTCCAATGAAGCATCTTCGACTACTGGAAACATGTTTCTCTTCTGAAAGAAACATCCCAAAATGCTTAGTATTGCGGGCATTTTTAAAACTTTCATAACATCTGCAAGCTCACAGACATGGTAGGGGGGGTTAAACCTACTGCCTCCCTCCTCAACCCCTGCAACCCCTCACTTATGTCATAGTTTTCATGTCATCAGCTGCTGGATACTGCATTCCCATCTGTGACTCCAATCCAACCTCATCAGTATACATTTCTACTCAGTAATGAGGATAATCTCTGGAATTTTAAAATTATATCTGTTTGACAGTTATCTTTCCTTTCAAACATCATCCCTCCGTCCAAATGATCGGATGGAGCAACATGCCAAGAAGCATGTCATATACTCAGCAGTCTGATATTCTCAATCATAATCTTTCAACATTTCCCACTCTAATATAATCTCTACAGGCCCCTTTGGATATAAATCTAGTGCTTCCCAATCATAAAACTGAAAACTGAAGGCGACAGGTTGGGGCAGAAAACATCTTGACAAACAAACACCTTGTACCCGATCTCCGACCTACAACTCAATCAGTAGGCTTCAGTCTGTTGAGGATAAAGACTGCTCATGTCCATCATGCCCACCAGATGAAAGAAAAGTTCCATCTGGCTTTGACTGCAGAGCCCTCAATTAAACTATCGATTCATGATAATATTCTTCTTCTGGCAATAGTTTCATTGTGGAGTCACATTTGCTTTCTCTCAGAGCAATGGACCTTCTTAGAGGGCCAGTACCTCCTGCCTGCGGCTCTGTCCAGACGGGACTTCGCCTTCAGACAGGGTCGCGATCGGTGCCAAAGGAAAACGTCAAGATATGTCCCGTCAGCTCAAATGTAAAAGGGACATTTTTAATACTTGAATGCCGGAGCTTCTACCCTAAACTAAAAACAGTAGTTGAAACTCTGCTTTCAAACTAGCAATCCTCCTTAATGTCAATAACAAGAGTTATTTGTTGCAACAGGCACCAAACTAGTCTTGTACGTCTCTAGGAAGACAAGTTTATCTTGGTGACCTAGCGATTATTGGTCCTCCGAAGTTAGTCCTAGCCAAAGAGCTCCTCTAGTATCTTTGGTCCTAGCATTCTCCAAAACATCTTTTCTTTTTCTAATGGAGCTGCTTGCTTGAATGTGGTGCTGTTAATAGACAATAGACAATAGGTGCAGGAGTAGGCCATTTGGCCCTTCAAGCCATTCAGCGTGATCATGGCTGATCATCCACAATCAGTATCCCGTTCCCGCCTTCTCCCCATATCCCTTGACTCTGCTATCTTTAAAAGCTCTATCTATCTCTCTCTTGAAAGCATCCAGAGAACCAGCCTCTCTGAGACAGAAAATTCCACAGACTCACAACTCTCTTTGTGAAAAAGTATTTATTTTTCTCCGTTCTAAATGGCTTACTCCTTATTCTTAAACTGAGGCCCCTGGCTCTGGACTCCCCAAAATCGGGAACATGTTTCCTGACTCTAGCATGTCCAAACCCTTAATATTCTTATATGTTTCAATATCCCCTCTCATCATCCTAAATTCCAGAGTATACAAGCCCAGCCACTCCATTCTATCAACATTTGACAGTCCCGCCATCTTGGGAATTAACCTTGTGAACATACGCTGCACTCCCTCAATAGCAAGAATGTCCTTCCTCAAATTTGGAGACCAAAACTGCACCCAATACTCCAGGTGTGGTCTCACTAGGGTCCTGTACAACTGCAGAAGGATCTCTTTGCTCCTATACTCAACTCCTCTTGTTATGAAGACCAACATGCCATTCGTTTTCTTCACTGCCTGCTGTACCTGTATGCTTACTTTCAGTGACAGATGAACAAGGACCCCCAGATCCTGCTGTAGTTCCCCTTTTCCCAACTTGACACCATTCAGATAATAATCTGCCTTCCTGTTTTTGCCACCAAAGTGGATAACCTCACATGTATCCAGATTAAACTGCATCTGCCATGCATCTGCCCATTCATCCAACCTGTCCAAGTCACCCTGCATCCTCATAGCATCCTCCTCACAGTTCACACTGTCATCCAGCTTTGTGTCATCTGCAAATTTGCTAATGTTACTTTTAATTCCTTCATCTAAATCATTAATATATATTGTAAATACCTGTGTTCCCAGCACCGAGCCTTGCGGTACTAGTCACTGCCTGCCATTCTGAAATTAACCCGTTAACCCCTACTCTTTGTTTCCTGTCTGTCAACCAATTTTCAATCCATGTCAGCACCCTACCCCCAATACCATGTGCTCTAATATTGTCCACTAATCTCCTATTTGAGACATTATTAAATGTTTTCTGAATGTCCAGGTACACTACATCCACTGGCCATTTTCCTAGTTACATCCTCAAAAAATTCCAGAAGATTAGTCAAGCATGATTTCCCCTTCGTAAATCCATGCTGACTCAGACCGATCCTGCTACTGCCATCCAATATAGATGTAGCTATCCAATATAGCAGATAATACAGCAGAAAAACATGCATATGGGTGTTGGCTGAAAACGTTGTTTTAGCTGACAGTGTCTGTTTAACCCTTTCTGTCCAAGGAATCACTACTCACTCAACCTAGCCCTCTCCTTACACAAGGGGGGAAAAAATAGGTACATGCAACATAGGTAAAATCGGAGGATGAAAAGCTAGCTTCTAGGGACATAAACAAGGAGATGGAGGAATATGATTAGAAGATTGCAGGTTCTCCCTGTAAATGTGCGTTTCTTCTGGGTGCTCCACATTCATCCCATGTTCTTAAAGCAGCGCTTTGATTAATTGGCCACAATAAATTGACCTGAGATAAGTGGGAGAATCTGGGGGAAGTTGATGGGAATGTGAGGAGGATAAAACATGTTATCAGTGCAGATTTAGTGCAAATGGATGTTTAATGATTTCCACAGAGCCTATTTCCATGGTACATCTGTCTACAACTCTGAAGGTTGGCAGATGTAAACATATTTGAGGACCCATCGAAAATGAAATATTCCTATGGTGTCCTGATTATCTACCATTGTTCAAACTGATCTGATAATAATCAAATTCTCTTTGCTGAAAGTGACTAAAATAGACAATAGACAATAGACAATAGGCAATAGGCAATAGACAATAGACAATCAAAAATGAAGGTGAAGTTCTCTACCATTATCCCAAGCCAATTAGCCTACAGAACCCTTACATCTTTGGAGTATGAGAGGCACCTGATTAAAACCCATGTGGTCACAGGGAGAACATACTGACAGTGCCCGTAGTAGGGGTCGAACCCGGGTCTCTGGCGCTGTGAGGCAGCAACTCTACCACTGCACCACTTTGCCACCCACAGTGGAGCAGTGCTTATTGAACAAGTCAGAATTGGAGAGTGTTTTGGTTGAGAGCATCAATGAGTTAAGGGGCTGTCCCACTGCGGCGACCTAATCTGCGAGTTCATAAGAGTTTGCCCTCGACTCATACTTGCAGCATGGTCGACACGAGGTCCTAGGAGATCTTTGTAACTCTCCTTCATGCTCGAGAGTATTCCCCGCATACTCGAGGCCTCAGCTAGGTCGCGGCGTATTTTTCAACATGCTGAAAAATGCCCACGAGTAAAAAAATTCTATGGAAAAAAACGATACTTTTTTTACTCGTAGGTTTAGTCGAAGTGGGTCATAGTAGGTAGGCATGTTAATCATAGGTAATCGAGGGTAGTCGAAGGTAATCAAAGGTAGTCAAAGGTAGTCATAGATAGTCTTCAACATAGTCGAAGGGAGGTCGAAGGAGATCGAAGGAGGTCTTCTTCACTCTCCATTTTTCGGTGTCCAATTTCCCCAAAACTAGTCGAAGCTAGTCGAAGCTAGTCCTCAACATAGTCGAAGGAGGTTGAAGGAGGTCTTCTACATAGTCGAAGGAGGTCTTCACCATGACATTTTTTCAAACTCTTCTAAACTCGCCAATTAGATTGCCGCAGTGGGACAGCCCCTTTAAGTAGTTGGATGAAGTTCTGTTGGGTAATAATCAGTAAGATGGTTTGGGAACAGGAATCAAGTAGAAGTCTGGGAAGTGGGGTAGCCCTAGGAGGATTCATCAAATGAATAGTTGCTTGAGAGGAAGAAGTGAGGATCCATGGATTAATAGACTGCTGGGAAAAATTGGAAGATCATGTAGACACAAGGAACTGGAGTTGCTGATTTACCACTATACCAAAATATTATTTATCAAAAAAACCCACTATAAGTGCTGGGGTAACTCAGCAGGTTAGGCAGCCTCTCTGAGAACATGGATACATCATAATTCAGATTAGGAATCTTCATCAGACTGATTGAAATCATAAGAAAGGTGATAGAATCGTCAGAAGGCTGAGTGGTGGATCTACAAAAGACCACTAGATCAGGAAATGATTAATTGATGTAATGCTGACATGTTAGCACTACTCATGCAAAACATTTCCATAGTAAAAGGTCCTGCATTTCATTCTGTGGTAAGTTCGTTCACAATCACATCTGGCAATTATATCTCGGTTTAATTTGTAGATCGGTGATATGTCCCATATGGTAAAACTAGTAGTTGTCTTTTGTGGCTGCAGCAACAGCAATGCTAAGATTTTACTATTGCTGTTATCTTTCAGTTTATTCTCAACAGAGAATGGTGATTTTGTTCTGTGTGAACTCTTGTAGCATTCCTGCCTGCATAGACTTTGTGGTGATATCTCTGTAGAATTCAATGTCAATCTGATGTGAGAAGAATACTCAAAAAAGCTCTTACTTGGATCTGGGGGATATGCTGTGGGAGAACTAGGAAGCAGCATATTGAACAACAATAAAAAAAATAACCTCTAGAATCTGTCCCCTGTTCTTGGCCTTCTGCCAATAACACATGGGTGCACGGGCAACAATTCCCCCTGTAGAATAAGCACTGGGTATAAATCAGTCAACCCGACCATCCAAAACAGAACTTACTAGACAGAGGGCACATCAGCCCAAGACAGCATAACTGGGCAGCATAGCCGTATGTATTTCCTTGCTATAAGTGCTAAATAGCAGGGATATCCACAAGCCATCCTGACAGTAGGTCAGTAACTGAAATAGTAAAAGTAATCCTTACAATAGAAAGATCTCTGAAGGTTTTTATCCTGTACTATTTGGCTGGAATTAACTACAAGGTGGTAGAAACAAGGTTTCTTTGATATTGACTGAATTGATTGAAAGATACAGCATGGAAACAAGTCTTTCGGCCCACCGAGTACCGGCCAATCATCAATCACCCGTTCATCAGAGACCCACACCACCCTGGCCACACACTTATTTCACTCCAGCCATCGGGAAGAAGATATAGGAGCCTGAAAACTGTAATGTCCAGTTTAAGGAACAACTTCTTCCCTACAACCATCAGGCTATTGTAACTTCCTCATTTATCATATTGTTTACAGAGTACTATGTTTACATATTCTGTCGTGCTGCTCCAAGTAGGAATTTCATTGTTCTATCTGGGACGTATGACAGTAAGATACTGTTGACTTTTGACACTAGTTTAGGATCGAACCCAGGTCTCGGACACTCTGAGGCAGCAGATCTACCAGCTGCACTATTGCGTTGCCCAGACTAGGGTTTCCCCAGATTTTGTCAGATTCACCACTGGACCTGATCAGTCAAAAACCTTTTGCAACAAGGATGAGATGCAGCATTATTGTGAATCATGTTAATCATGATTTCTGTCCTTATTTCATGATTGCAGTCACTGGAGGCTGGCTCACTGTTGGGTGAGTAGACCATTACATCAGGCCAGGATCAGGAGGCTAAAGAGGACAGAGCGAGGGATCAGAGGATGGGAGCAGATTGGAAGACAGCGGGGGAAGAAAGGGGGACTACAGTGTATGGGGAAGAACAGAATGAACTTTCAGCATGTCAAACAGGATATAGTGAAGCAAATGAAGTAGATCTGGTAAATGGAAAAAAACAATTATTTCTTGAATCCATCAATCCTCTCTGCCCTTTAGCATTTGGGCTTTGTGACCTTGCCAGAGTTTCATGTAATGCAGTATTTAAAAGGAGGCACTGAGCTTTAATGATATATTTAAATTGCTGATCAATCTGCTTGATTGAGCACCACCATACCCAAACCAGTTAAATATGGAACTGAATATGATTGAGAAGGGTCAAAATTCAGATTTTTGACATATGTAATGTCCTGCCTTTGATTTAGTTTTAGTTTTCTAGTTTTATAGATATAGGGTAGACACAGGCCATTTGGCCCACCATGTTCACATCAACCAACAACCACCTGTACACAGGTTCTAACCTACACACTAGGAACAATTTTCAAATCCCTATTAACCTACAAACCTGCACGTCTTTGGAATTTGGAAGATAACCAAATTACCTGGAGGAAACCCATGCGATCACAGGGAGAATGTACAAACTCCGCACAGACAGCACCCAGAGTCAGGATCGAACCTGGCTCTCTAGCATTGTGAACTATTGTGCCACCCCCAAGATGTTGAAATTGTTTCCTGTTTTCTGCACTTTTGCCCAATAAATGATAAAGGTTCATGAGTTAATACAAATTAATTGTAAATACATAATCAAATCATCTTTCTTAATAAATCATGATACCAATAGCTTGGTAGCAAAATAGAAATGATTGACTTCCTTAGTCACTTGCATTTCTGAATTTTTTGAAGCATAGTTTTGGAAAACATTTTTTAAAAGCTTTCTTGGAGAAATGAGTAGCAAGATATCAAGATACTAAAAAATCTATGTGATGTCAAGGAGCTGTGGGACATTGGGGTCCTTACAAAAAAACGCCATTAATCAGGTTCTTAAACAATCAAATGTAACAATAGAGGAAGAAACAGAGTGAATGCCAGAATTGCATATGAGGTGAATTCATGTTAAATTAGATACAGAATAAGGAATTAAAAGAGTGGGAAGTCATTACGAGCTCAGGAAAGAAGATCAAAGGGAGAGAAAGAATTAGTGATACATAAAATTCAAATATAGTTGCTAGGTTCCTTTGCATGAGTTCTCATTTTCATAAAGGTTATTGATTGTAGTATCTCAGCCATGACTTTAGTTTAGTTTAGTTTACAGATACAGAATGTAAACAAGCCCCTCAGCCCACCAGGTCCACCTCGACCATTGATCACTTGTTCACACTAGTTCTATGTTCTCCCACTTTCGCATCCACACCCAATACATTAGGGGCAATTTACAGTGGTCACTTAACCTACAGTTATGCATGTATTTTTAATGTAGAATGAAACAGGAGTACCCAGAGGAAATCCATGTGGTCAGTGAGTGAACGTGCAAACTCCACAGAGACCCCAGGCAAGGTCAGGATCAAACCTGGGTCTCTGGTGCTGTGAGGTGGTAACTCTACTAGCGATGCCACTGTGCTGCCCAACTGTGCCACTGTGCCTACCTTCCTGGAGCTCCATGTAAGCGACAATAACATGCAGCTTAAGCCAATTCTCAACTCCCTTTTCTGTCCAGGCTAATGTTCAGCATTTTATGATGATACATCTCCTCCTTGTTGCAGGTTTCTGTGGTAAAAGTGTGCACAATTGATTTTCCAAATAACACGTTGTACTAGTAGCATAATAATACATAATAGTAGGCTCAATGTTTGGTCACTATGGAGAGCTCTGAATAAATAAAGTGATTAGCCAAAGATGAAAGAGGGTTTTATTATTGATGGTACACAAAAAAGCTGGAGAAACTCAGCGGGTGCAGCAGCATCTATGGAGCGAAGGAAATAGGCAACGTTTCGGGCCGAAACCTTTCTTCAGACTGATCGGGGGGGGGGGGGGGTGGGGACACGAAAGGAAAAAGGAGGAGGAGCCCGAAGGCTGGGGGATGGGAGGAGAGCAGGGGGACTGAGGAAGGGGAGGAGATAGCAAGGACTAACAAAATTGGGAGAATTCGATGTTCATGCCCCCAGGATGCAGACTCCCCAAGCTGACCACTTTTATTATTGATGTTATGTTTCTAAAATTAAAATGGTCAGAGCTACTAGCTGCTAAAATGTGAAGGCAATCTAATGGCAGATGAAGAGTGGACAGAGGATGAAATAAAACTAAATAGGGATTGCTTTATTTGCTTGCTGTTCTAATATATAACCACCTCTGGAATACTACCTGCATTTATTATTTGGAAAAATAAGAAACCCCTTCAGGCTCATGGTTCTAAATCCCTTCAGTGTTATTATATTCCTTGTGCATTTGGAGGAGGCCAGGTGCTTTCTGAATGGTAATGATGTATTTTAAAGAAAGAGAGAAATGTTCGCTTAATTGGACTAGTTGGTGGAAACTTCTGATTCACAGTTATCCTTTGGGATATCTACTACTCTAATTCATGTACAAAAACCACAAACCATAAAAATCTCACTGGAGATGATGACCAACATTTCCTACCCAAAGAGGAGCACCAAAGAGCCAGCCTGTTACCAAGGTGCCACAGATTGTATTCATATTGCCTCATGACAAGTCTGTTTTTCTAAGAAAAAGATTCTTCTCCCTCAACATTCAGTTTGTTTAAGGTTATAGGTTTTTCATAATACGCATTCATCCTTCACCAATTTCTTCTCCCTTCGCTATCCAATCAAATGATCTGGTTATTTGGTCACATTAAAGTTAAATACTGCTGAATTTTTTTTTTAAAGGAGAGAAATGTTGTAAATAATCAGCGCGCCAGCCAGCATCCATGGAGAGAGAAAAAGAGTTAACATTTCACACCTGCTGAATATTTCTTAATGATCAATTAATTATAAGAATATCAGCCATGATATATGATTCCTGCTGCAAATTAGGCACAAATGCTCCCGTGGACAAAATGTGAGCCATGCCACCACCAGTCATCATTTTGGCCAGTTCATCAATGCAGAAGGTGGTACTGCTGCTTGGACAGCTTTCTGCAGACCACTCATGACAATATCCAAATTTGTTTACGAGCTTCATGCTGCACACTTTTACCATTCCAAGGGAGAACTCCATATCTGGATACACATATATACTAAAGATTTTATATGAAAAAGATATATGTAATTATAGTAGTTTTCCCATTGTCATTCAATCTGCCAGAGCTTTTCAAGTAAAATCATTCAAGATCAGTTAACATAATTATTTTTTTTAATTCCAAATGGATGTACAGTTCTGTAGAAGGGTCTCAACCTGAAACGTCATCCAATCCTTCTCTCCAGAGATGCTGCCTGTCCCACTAAGTTACTTCAGCATTTTGTGTTTATCTTGCATTTAAGTTCTTGTGCTGAGACAAGCTGCTTCCAGAAATAGGTCATGCAAAGATGGATAGTTTGTTTTTATTTTTCTCATGGGATGTGGACATCACTGGCAAGACCATATCTGTTATTGTTCCTTGTTACCCCATTTCAGATGGCAATTAGCCTCAACCACATTATTGTTCTGTAATCATATATTGGTCTGATAGGAAAGGGCAGTAGCTTTTTTACCCTTGAGAGACATTAGCCAAGCAGATATGTTTGTCTAGCACTGCAATAGTCTCGTGTCGCCAATAATAATAATAATAATGCTTATGTCTCTGCATTCTCACCCCCCATCTCCCCAAATTTACATAATGACTGGAATTTAAATTGCTCAGCTGCAATGGTGGGATCCAAACGCATACACGTGGATAAATCCAGGTCATTGTCTTCCGCTGATAGAAGAGGCAAGAGAAAGAGAGCAAATCACCAGAAAATCATTTCAGCCAATGACCTTCATGAAGAAATTGCCCTAACATAATTTCAGCGAGGCTTTGAGACATGTTCACTTGAGCGAAAGGAGCAACTGCAAACATGACCTGCAAACAAGAGCAGAACAAGAAGTAGGTTATCAGGGTTGGTAGTGGAGGAAGAAATGATAGAGGCATTTAAAAGGCTTTTAGATAGGCACATGGATATGCAGGGGATGGAGGGATAAGGATCACGTCCAGGCCGAGGAGATTAGTTTAATGGCATCGTGTTCGGCACAGATATTGCGGGCCAAAGAGCCTGTTCCTTTGCAACACTGTTCTATGTTCTATATACAATGCCTGTGATGGTCAAAGGTCATATCATTTGGTGTCTTCTAGACTCTGGGAAATTTAAACAACATTTAACAGTTCAGTATGATGCTGATTCGGGTATATCACAAAGGGTTCTATATGAAGATAGAACTTCTATTCATTCCCCATTTCCCAAGATAAGCGAGTGGGGATTTCCTTGAATTTCAGGTTTCCTCATGTCACTTGTTAAACACACATTGCCTGGCGGGCATCTGATGTGAATTCAACCATTTTCATGACATGATAGGGACTTCATTCCCTTAGTGTGCTTCGAATGCTTCAACTACATGAATCAAGCGTCAAGAATAAAGACTGTATATGTACCAGCTATGGAACAATTAAATTCAATTACCTTGATAATAGTTACGATTGCTGCAATAAGCCAGTGCTTTTTGGATTTCACAAGAAATTGAAATAAATCATGGAAGAAGAACCACAAAATTAAAAACATCTTCCAGAACCCCCATTTAATTAAAAAAATACCCTTGCATTTATTACCACAAATCAGTGATGATAATTATATCCAGATAATATTTTGCAATGTGATTCCATGTGCTCCATTCAAAACTTACTACAATAAATTCAGAATTTGATTAATTATTATAATTGATCAACTAATGACTGAGCATATTGCAATGGACTGCTAAGGGGTTAATTAATTTACAAACTGAGCAAATTACAGCTATAATATCTCTTTTTCATGTAGATCGTTTTCTACATTTTGAGTGAGCCGCATATTCACTTCATGCTCAAGGGCAAAGAAACATGCAAACCAAACCAGAAAAAAATACATTATAGACTATGAATAATCATGAACTGACAAATCAAAGCATCTGCTGAATGATTCTTCTTAAAATGACTTGGCACCATAAAATATACAGCTAAAATGAAAGTGTCAAAGACGTCAGAAAGAAATACAAGACAACTTCCAATAATGAAAGATAGGAGAAATTGATGAGAGTTCTAGTCACATCACTCTTTACTACCAGAATATAATAGCAGCTCTCTCATGTAGTTGTTTAATCACCTGCTATTATTTATGAAAGTGTACGGCTCTTGTGTTGTCGAACTGTTTTTTTTAAATTTCTTCATTCTCTTGAGGCAATTTTACCATCGTTTATGAAACCAACTGTGTCTAAGAGAAGGGTTTCTGCAGTAAATTCTTATTATTGAAGGGAGAATATTGCACATTATTGTCTGGAAGGTGCTTAGGTGAAGCTTTTTTTTTTGCATTGTTGCATCTTGAAATCCTCACATCTCTGCTTTATAATAACAACAATCTAGGCTGCTTCACTGATGAGAGTGGTTGGCAACATCAAATTCAAGAAGTCTTTGAAGTATTGAACTGAATTCTTGAAACTGATGAAAAAAAAGATTCAATTGCCAAGACAAAGAAACAAAAATTAAAGTAATGAATAACACAATGGACCTGACACCCCCCATAATGGGAAAGAGAAGAACGTTTTTTTATTTCACCATAATATACTTCTTCAAGAATTCCAGCAGATTCATCAGGCAAGACCTCCCTTTCACAAAACCATGCTAACCTGGCCTATTTTATCATGAACTTCATGAAGTACTCCATAAACACATCCTTTATAAGGGAATCAGGTGATTTTTCAATCTTCTGGCACCACTAGTGAATCTGGAAATATCACCATCAATGCCTCCACAATCTCTACAGCCACCTCTTTCAGAACCCTAGGCTTCAGTCCAGGTGACTTATCCACCTTCAGCCCTTTCAGCTTCCCAAGCACATCATCTTTAGTAATAGCCACTCCACTAACTTCCACCCCCTGACTCTCTTGAATTTCAGGCACGTTGCAGGTGTCTTCTACTGTGAAGACTGATGCAAAGAAGTTATTCAATTTCTCAGCCATTTCTTTATTCCCAATTATCACTTATCCCACGACAGAAGGGGGAGGGGTTGTACAGTTTGATAGCCAGAGGAAAAAAGGATCTCCTGTTGCATTCTGTACTGCATCTTGCCATCTTATTTTATATTATTGGCTAGCTTACCTTCATATTTCTTTTTTTATCCCTGTATTGCCTTTTTAGTTACCTTCTGTTGTTCTTTAAAAGCTTCTCAATTCTCTGGCTTCCCGCTAATCTTTGCAATGTTATATGCCTTCTCTTTTAGTTTTGAGATGTCCTTGACTTCCTTTGTCAACCACGGTCATCTTATTCTCCCCCTAGTAACTTTCTTCCTCTTGGAATGAAAAGATCCTGCATCTTCAGAATTATTCCCAGAATTTCCTGCCAATGCTGTTCCACCGTCATCCGTGCTAGGGCCCCTTTCCAGTCAACTTTAGCCTGCTCCTCCCTCATGCCTCTGTAGTTCCCTTTGTTCAGCTGTAATACTGACAGATCCAATTTCATCTTCTACTTCTCAAATTGCAGGTTAATTCTTATCAAATTGTGGTTGTGATTCATTTACCTTGAGGTCCCTTATCAAATCCAGTTAATTACACAACACTAAATCCAGAATTGCCTTTTCCCTGGTAGGCTCCACTACAAGCTGCTCAGAGAAACTATCTTGGAGGTACTTTTTATATTTGCTGTCTTGGGGACCAGTACCAACCTAATTTTCAAAGTCTACCTGCATATTGAAATCTCTCATGACCACCGTAACATTGCCTTTCTTATATGCTGATTTTATCTCCTCATGTAACTTGAGCCCTATATTCTTGCTACAGCTTGGGGTCTGTAAATAACTCCCATTAGGGTCCTTTTACCCTTGCAATTTCTTAGCTCTACCTAGCAATGTTACAACATTTTGAGATTTAAAAAATCAAGTCTGTAATTTATCCCATCAGATAAAGCATAAAAATAAGTTTAATTTGACACCTAATTCACTTTCATATCTTCAGTATTAAAAATGTTATGGCCATTTTCATACTCGGAAATTAGCATCTTGTTCCCTATTGCTTTTCCATTGACTTAACACAAAAGCTGTGATCGAGGACAGTCAAAAGCCCATAACTCTTAAAAATTAAGAGAACTGAAAGAAATGTTCAGTTATTGTAGATTGAAGCATTCTGAAACAAATATGAAACCATCTTACTTAGATGACTTGAAATTAAAGCATATAATTAGTTAGTTACCTAATTGTAGCTAATTACAAAATTCAATTACTAGTTCTAAACATCTATCAATTTCTTAAGAATAGATTAACATTTTTAAATAGCCTAAGTGTCCAAATAACATTCACACAAGAATTCACAATGTAACATAATTTTTAAATCTCATTGTCATGGATTTATAGGCCAAATGGAAGGAATTTAATGTTTAATACCTGTAAATTAATGGCCATTTAAATCAGCTTGCGAGTGGGTTTTTCTGGAATGCGATCAATTGGAACGTTGCGAATTTAAACCCCATATCGGCAGGAAAAATACTGCCGGTTCGTATGGGGAAAAAAATCACCGTTTCGCAACGGTGAATTAAAGGCGTCTTTAGGAGCACTTTTATACATAAAATAAACGGCTTTTCTTTACCAGTCCCGTACGTGAACTCCGTCCCCGTTGTCGGCGTTGACGGTTTTAGAAGCTGATTTTAAAATTACTCCAGCGCTGAACTTGTCGGGCGATTTTTAAAAGAAAATATACGGAACGGCCGTCGGAACAAATCTTCAGCAAAAGCTTGCACTCCAACCAAATATAATCCAAGATAAGGTAGGAGAAACCCACATTTTAACCCCGCCCCCCCTCAATGGCGCCAAAATCACGCACACGGTCAGTGGCAGAATTGCAGCGCCGCTGAAGGTAAGTATTGTAACATACCTACTCTACCCACAATGACTCTCTTATTTGACTTCTTTGAAGAAGTAAACTGGAATTATTTGAAAAAGAAAATAGCAGAACAGACAAAGGAGAGTCAGTGGATGTCATTTACCTAGATTTTCAGATAGCCTTTGATAAGGTGCCACATGTGAGGCTGCTAAATAAGATAAGAGCCCATGGTATCAAAGGGCAGATACAAGAATGGATAGCAGGTTGGCTAGATAGCAGAGGCAAAGGGTGGTGAAAAAGGGGACTTTTTCTGGTTGTCTACCAGTGACTTGTGGAGTTCCGCAGGGGTCGGTGCTGGGGCCACTATTCTTCACAGTTAATATTAATATGTTTGGCCTAGTTTGCAGATGATACGAACATAGGTGGAGGGACATGTAGTGTAGAGAAAGAAGGGACTCTGCAGAAGTACTAGGATAGGTTGGGAGAGTGGGTATATAAGTGGCAGATAGAATATAGTGTAGCAGAGTGTGGTGTCATGCATTTTGGTAGAAACATAAAAACATAGAAACATTGAAAATCGGTGTAGGAGAAGGCCACTGGCCCTTGAGCCAGCACAGCTAAAGTCAAATTCAAAGTCAAAGTCACCAGCACAGCCATTCAATATGACCATTCAAAATCAGTACCCCGTTCCTGTTTTCCCCCCCATATCCCTTGATTCCGTTAGCCCTTAGAGCTTTATCTAACTCTCTCTTGAAAACATCCAGTCAATTGGCCCCCACTGCCTTCTGTGGCAGAAAATACCACAGATTCACAACTCTCTGGGTGAAAAAGTTTTTACTCATCTCAGTCCTAAATGGCCTACCCTTTATTCTTAAGAAGGAATAAAGGTGTAGCCTATTTTCTAAATGGGGAGAGAATCGAGAAATTGGAGGAGCAAAGGGACATGGTGCAAGATTCTCAAAAAGTTAATTTGCAAATCGAATCGGTAGTAAGGAAGGCAAACACAATGCTAGCATTTATTTCAAGAGGGCTAGCATACAAAATCAGGGATGCAATGCTGAGGCTCCAAAATACTCCAGTCACGCCACATTTGGAGTATTGTGAGCATCTTTGGGCACCATATCTGAAGAAGGATGTGCTGGCTCTAGAGAATGTCCAGAGGAAGTTTACAAGAATGATCCTAGGAATGAGTGGGTTAACTTATGATAGGCATGTGTCTCATCAAATCTACTCCGCCATTCAATCATGGCTGATCTATCTCTCATTCCTAACCCCATTCTCATGCCTTCTCCCGGTAACTCCTGACACCAGTACTAATCAAGGACCTATCTATCTCTGCTTCAAAAATATTAATTGATTTGGCCTCCACACCCTTCTGATGCAAAGAATTCTGCAGATTCACCACTGTGTCTATAGAAATTCCTCCTCATCTCCTTCATAAAGGAACGTCCTTTAATTCTGAGGCAGAGACTGGCTACAATAGCTGGTAAATTATGAATGGGTAAAACCAGTGACAAATCATTCAAGTTATCAAGAATATAGATCAAAATCCTAGACAAAGTATTCCATAGAATATATAGTGTAGAAAATGTCCACTATAGCACCCTGTCTGCGTATGTGATTAAATTCTGCATGTCTATTCTATCCATCTCACACTAACCTTTCTATTGTAGACAAAAAATGCTGGAGTACTTCAGTGGGACAGGCAGCATCTCTGGAGAGAAGGAATGGGTGACGTTTCTGGTCGAGACCCTTCTTCAGACCCTACTCCAGACCCTGCTCCAGCATTTTATGTCTACCTTCGATGTAAACCAGCTTCTGCAGTTCTTTCCTACTAACCTTTCTAATTCCTCTTCTCTCATGTTTGTTTCTGAAAACAACTTGCTTTTTTTGAAGAAGGGTCTCAACCCGAAACATCACCCATTCCTTCTCTCCAGAGATGTTGCCTGTCCCGCTAGCTACTCCAGCATTTTGTGTCGATCTGCTATTGATGCTATTTATTAGAACGTTTTTAATGTTAACTTATCACCGGGAAGTAAAAATTAATAATTTGTTGTTTCTCCATTGGATTTATTCCTATCATGGATGTATATCATCCATTGGTTGATTTTCCCACAAATATAAATATTCTATAATCACAAACACAGGCAGGCTGCTATAATGGACATATACTGTAATTCTATTGTCCTGTTCAATGTATTCAGTATTTTAACGATCATTATCAGATTTCCTCTGTCTTCAGCTGACTGAAGAAAAGAACCCAACCCATTCAAATTTACACAATGATTGTAATCTCTGAGTTCCAGGAATACATTTTTATATATTTTGTCCAGTGTCACAAAACAAGTTTTATTGTACAGAGATGAAAACAGTGCACAATTCTTTGAATGAGGCAAACCAAGATCTTATTAAAGCTGAAACCTCATTCACTACTTATGAATTATATTTCTCTGGTAAGAAATCACATTATTTTATTAGAATATTAAATTGGCTTGCAAATCGGCGGTGTGGTGTTTTAGAATATGTTCATCTACAGCCTGGATCCTTTAGTTTTACTATCCCCCCCATCACTTCCTTATTTCTGGAATCACAGACACACCAGGCAAGGAGATGTCTGGTTAGCCATGTTTGTGATGAGATTTTTAAATGCCATAATTATTTAATGATTTGACTTATAACTCCTCAGCTACTATGGTGGATTGCTGGCAATGCCCTGCAGATCAGGTGTTGTCTATGTTGAGAGAAAAAATAACAAGTTAATATTACACATGGAAAATATCAAACTGATGTGTCATAAGTTCATGTCATAGGAGCAGAATTAGGCCATTTGGCCAATAGTGTCTACTCCACTATTCAATCATGGTTGATCTAACTTTCTGTCTCAACCCCATTCTTCTGCCTTCTCCCCATAACCTTTGACACCCTTAAGGGCCTGTCCCACGAGCATGCGACTCCATGCGGCAAGCGCGACCTAACGTGGTCGCTTGAGCCATACGGCCTCGCGGGGCCGGTCCCACTTCGATTGCCGGAGCTGTATGGAGTCGTGCGGAGCTGGTCCCGACATCGCGCGGGGCTTCGAAAAACTGACCGTGTTCAAAAATTCCGCTCGGCAACGGCCTGCTGGCCCACAGCCGCCTCGACGAGCGTGTGCAGCGTCTCGACACCGTACGTCACGCGCGAACTTCCCGCGGACTTCGCTCGAACTTCACGTCACTCACTCGACCTCCGCGCGGCCCCCACTTCCGGTTTTGTCGCGCTCGCCACATGCAGGTGCATGCTGGTGGGACCGGCCCTGTACGGGGATCACTCGACCTCAGAGCGGCCCCCCGCTTCCGGTTTGGTCGCGCTTGCCGGATGCAGGTCGCATGCTCGTGGGACAGGCCCTTTACTAATCGAGAAACTGGTAATCGCCGCTTTAAAAATATCCAATGACTTGGCCTTAGATATACTCAACGCCTCAGTTCGCTGGGTTAGATCAGTCCAGATTTACAACACTCAAACACTCAATTCAGTTTTATATGTCCGACTCCTAAATGTGAGACTGCTCCCCTTGGTTCTAGGCTTCCCCACGTGGGTACATACCCAAAATGTCTACCTACCCTAACAAGCCCCCTCAGAATCCTATTTGTCTCAGTGAAATCACTCTCGTGCTTCACTCCGGTGAAGTTTGAATTCTTGAATCAAGATCATTCTGATGAACTTCCATCTGATAGCCTCTGAGGCAATTATACCTTTTGTTAAGTAATAGTACAAAATTGTGCATAATATTTCAGGAGTTGTTTCACTAAGTCCCACAACACTTATAGCAAGTGTATTACTCTTGTACAGTCAGACAGCATGGAGACAGGCACGTTCCAACTCGTCCAAGCCGACCAAGACACCCCATCTCAGCTATTCCCACTATCCCACATTTTACCCATATCCTTCTAAAACTTGTGTAGGAAAGAACTGCAGATGCTGGTTTAAATCAAAGGTAGACACAAAATTCTAGAGTAGGTCTGAAGAAGGTCGATCCGAAAAGTCACCCATTCCTTCTCTCCAGAGATGCTGCCTGTCCCGCTGAGTTACTCCAACATTTTGTGTCTACCTTCCTTCTAAACCTTTCCTATCTATGTACCTGTCCAAGTGCTAATTTAATGTTGTTATAGTAACTACTTCAACCATCTCCTCTGGCAGCTCATCTCAGGTACATATCTGAGTGAAACGTTGGTAATAAATCGTGCCCTTCTCAACTTAAACATGCAACCTCTTGTTTTTGATTCCCCAATGCTGGGTAAAAGACTCTGTGCATTCACTCTATCTATTTACCTCATGATTTCGTACACCTCTATGAGATCACCCCTCAGCCTCCTGCATAACAAGGAATAAACTCCTAGCTTACCCAGTTTTACCCTATGCATCAGCCCCTCAAGTAATAACAACATCCTCATAAATCTTTGCTGGGCTTTTTCCAACTTAATGCCATCCTTCAGAGTGACCAAAATATCAAGCGTGGCAGAAAAGTGCGAGGGGTTCCATTTTGCATGATTGTATCATCTTTGTGGAAAAGGCCGATATTCCACTAATTCAATATTTTGTTTTGTGACACGTCTAAAAAGATAAAAAGTTAAAAACTAGATTTTCACATTGATAGAATTTGAATTTATATGCTCTTCAAATTTAAATTATCAGTCAATTGCAATTTGATTGGTCACAACATTAAAACATGGGGGTATATTGATAGAAAAAAAACATTGTTGATAATTGTGGCGTAATTTTTTTATTGATATACAAGATCAGTTTTAGATTTGATTTTTGTCTGCAAAATCAGCTTTAGATTTCCAGATGATGTTTTATCTTGGGAGGCTCAAATACATAAAGAGTAAACAAACAGCTTTTGACACAGAGGATGTGGCTAATATTGTGCTCAGCAATGCAGTAGGCAAGTGTGAGATTGTAGTGATAGCAATGCAAGGAAATTAATGAAAGTCTAACTTGGAATATAAGAAACTTACCAACCTCTTTAGTGTGTCATTTTGCTTCAAGGTCTCCATTGTTATAACTCTGAATCTGAGTGGTGAATAAGGCAGCATAAAAGCCTGTGTGGGCTATTGATCTGCTGCTTTACTGCCAGCACTGGTTGTCTCTCAATGATTGTCATTGGCCTTTCTCTTTTTGAAAGTCGTCTGACATTTAAATCACAAAACTACAGAAGAAGGCAGGAGAATGGCGTTAAGAGGGAGAGATAGATCAGCCATGAGTGAATGGCGGAGTAGACGATGGGCTGAATGGCCTAATTCTTCCGCTACCACTTATTATGTTGACCTTATGAGAAATTCCTCCCATATAACACCATGTAAAAAAAAACTTCTCTGAGCCTTTCCTAATCTTTCCTAATACTTAACTTTGCCGATCCCAAATGGAGTTGCATCACGGTCATGGCTTGGTGTGTGTAGATTTTAGGTAGCATTGGTGAAGTTTTGCTAAAGACTAATGCAGCAGGCTGGAAGGAAATGGTGATAATTTGTGTTTAACTCAGAAATTTACTGTCAATGACCTACAATAAATCTCCTGTCTGGATGTGTGGGTGTTTATTGTGCCAGCTATGAAGAATACATTCCATTAAAAGATCGGGAGGAGGCAGCTTAAGAAAAGAAAGCAACATTGGAGACAAGCAAAACAGAAGATCATACAATTTCATTGTGACCAGCTCACAAATAATGTAACTGTTCTCCTGATATGAACAACTGAGAGGTCAGTTTGAATCATGTGACATTGGAGAGTACTATACTGTAATTTGTGGAGACCCTTTGTTTCCAGTTTGAAGAAAATGTCTATACTCGGAGAAGTGTTGGGAGAAACAAACACGCATGCGAAGTAGCATTGCGGATGGAGATTACTGCCAGGCATGCTAATAATGTAGCAAATTGGGGTGCTCAGTGGTGTAGTTAGTAGAGCTGCTGCCTCACGGTGCCAAATACCCAGGTACAATCCTGACCTCAGGTGCAGCCTGTGTAGAATTTGCACGATCTCCATGTGACCACGTGGGTATCATCCGACTGCTCCAGTTTCCTCCCAAATCTCCAAAGATATGCGGGCTTGTAGATTAATTTGCCTCTGTGTAAAATAAAAATGTCCCTAATATGTTGGGAGTGGATGAAAAAGTAGGAAGACATAGAACTGGAGTGAATGAGTGACATGGTCAATGTGGAATCAGTGAGCAGAAGGGCCTGTTTCCATGCTGTATCTCTAAAACAAAAGTTACAGACCCAAGGTCCAACAGCTCCCATATGAAAAGAGCTGTGGAATGGAGATAAACAGTAATCATTATAATAATTTAAAAAAAAATAATAATAATAATAATAATAATAATAATAATAATAATAATAATAATAATAATAATAATAATAATAATAATAATAATAATAATAATAATAATATCTCTTATTGTCATTGCACAGAGGTACAACGAGATTTGGTATGCAGCCTCCATCCGATGTAATGACTAAATTAACTAAAAATTTAGATGCCCAGACAAACAAGATTTTTTTTTAAAACAGTACAACAGTATAAAGTGCAAAACGGTCTGTGCCTATTTGCACTATTATCTAGTGCAATATCTATTCTTACATATTATCTAGAAATAACATTGATATCTTGTCAGTGTGTCGCATCGATTGACAAATATCTGATAAACATTGCTTGATTGGAAGCAGGAAAAAGAAAAGACAATTCTTTATCACATAATGGTTCTGTGACGAATAGAATTATAGGAATGCAGAGTCCACATGTTACTTTTAAGTATTCACAACAATTCTGTGAAAAGAGAGTACCATAAGATGAGAGAGGATGAAGGAGAGATTTATTTGATTGTACATTCCCAATTAGAAATCTTCAAAGTAAAACTATAGGTTGACCTAAAACTTAATTGATTCCCTCTCTGTGATAAAACTGGGTGCAGGTGAGTTTAAAGGGAGTACAGAAATGGGGATCGGTGAGTGTAATGGGAGTGTGGGTACAGGGTCAATGAAGTTAAAGAGTGTGAATGTAGCCCTATGAGTTTAAAGGGAGCACAGCGAATGGAATACCAGTGAATTTAACATAACAGGAAATGTGTTGCAGGCAAGATTGAGCCCCAGTAAGGTAAATGGGAGCAAGGGAAGCAGAACTAGATGAGCCAGATGCCATACCATTGGGATTTCCAAAAAAATTGGATATGGAATTATCAGTTATATTGTGTAGAAAGGAACTGCAGATGCTGGTTAAATCGCAGATAGACACAAAAAGTTGGAGTAACTCAGCGGGACAGGCAGCATCTCTGGAGAGAAGGAATGGGTGACACATCGGGTCTGAAGAAGGGTCTCAACCTGAAACATCACCCATTCCTTCTCTCCAGATATGCTGCCTGTCCCGCTGAGTTACTCCAGCATTTTGCCTATTGGTTATATTGTATTTGGCTTTCACATGGAAACAGCAGAAACGTTACCTAAAGCTGCTGGGTGATAACATGAAAGGAGTGGCTGTGAATGAGATTGTGGAAAATTGAGTGAAATCTAGAAGACTGTTGAAATCCACTGTCAAAAGATGAGCTGGTGCTCATTGAACTTTCTTTGAGCTTCAACACTTACTACTGCACGATAGTAGTAGCATGGTGTCCCTGCATGATACAGTGAAGGCGGGTGGTAATCTAAAAAGATTGGAGTGTGGAATCTCAGTGGCACACTTGCAAACAGAACAGAGGTATTCTGCAAATTAGTCGTCCAATGCAAATGTAATTTCTCCAATGTTAAAGAGACAAATTTTAAAAGATAATTTCAGTGCAGTAAAGTGAAAGCTGTACAAATAAATTAGAGTTTCACTGAGAATTTGGGACCCTGTTCGCTGTGAAGGG
Source organism: Amblyraja radiata (assembly GCF_010909765.2). NCBI lineage: Eukaryota > Metazoa > Chordata > Chondrichthyes > Rajiformes > Rajidae > Amblyraja > Amblyraja radiata. The sequence continues at coordinate 95,110,276 of NC_045956.1, read as the reverse complement.
AGGAAGTTATAGGGCAGGCAGATTTTGCATTTCCAGAATGTATACAGGGAAATGCCGTGAGAAGGAGAAGTGACAGTGGTAATTAAAGAAAATGGATGATGGAATAAATTCCCATAACACTGATAATAGTACACCATGCTTTTTTGTTCTGTGATTGTCGCACTTGAGATAATTATAGAGTTCTATCAAGTGTACTTGTGGGTTTTTCATATTTTCACTCACGCTCAAGCACAAACTTAAAAATAAGTTGATTAACATATTTAACCTATTGAGTCATGATATATATGGATGTGGTTTCCATAGATCTATTTTGGGAGATTCTGTTAATTCAGGTTATACTTGTAGACATCAAATATAATAAAACTCATGATTACTTTCTCCACACAGTCTGCTGCTCACTGATATATTTCTAAGATAATATATCCACTGATTTCAGCAAAATGGAACAATTTAGAAAAATCGTGTGTCAGATTAATTGTGCAAAATCTGGATCCTGGAAAAAACTGGACTCTATCCTGCAACGCAAAGGCATGTGAGTTTGCAGATTTATTGACCTATATAAAATTGTCCCTAATGTATAGGGAGTGGATGAGAAAGTGAGATAACAAAGAACCAGTGTGAACGGGTAATCTATGGTCAGTGTGGACTCGGTGTGCTGATAAGCCTGTTGCCATGCTGAATCTCTAAACTGAACTAAACTAAGCTAAACCCACACTATCCTACATCTCTGCAGCCTTTAGACTTTTTAGATGTAGCATGTAAACACGTCCTTCAGGTCACCGAGTCCGCGCCAATCTGTGATCATCCCATACATTAGCTCTATCCTATCCACTAGGGACAATTTACAGAACCCAATTAACCTACAAATCTGCACATCTTTGGAGTGTGGGAGGAAACTGGAGTACCTGGAGCAAACTCACGTGGTTGCAGGGAGAATGTGCAAAATCTATACAAACAGCACCCCTAGTCAGGATTGAACCAGGGTGTCTGGAGCTGTAAAGCAGCAACTCTACTGCAATGCTACCGTGCTGACCAAGAAGATTTAATGCCCAGCATTCCACCATTCTGAATGCATGTTTTAATCTTAGCCTCTGCATTGGTGGCTGCAAATGTAATAGTTAACAAATTTTCTTTATCTCTACTGCCTCATCCATTTTCCTAAAGGGCCTGTCCCACTGCGGGGACCTAATTCGTGAGTTTAGAAGAGTTTGCCCTCAACTCATACTCGCAGCATAGTCGACACGAGGTCCTAGGAGGTCTTTGTAACTCTCCTTCATGCTCGAGAGCAGTCCCCACGTCCTCGAGGCCACAGCTAGGTTGCGGTGTTTTTTTCAAAACATGCTGAAAAATGCCCGCGTGTAAAAAAAGGTCGCCATGGAAAAAATCTATATTTTTTTACTCGCAGGTTTAGTTGAGGAAGGTCGTAGTAGGTCGTAATGCTATCGTAGGTAGTCGAAGGCCATCGAAGGTAATTGAAGGTAGTCGAAGGTAAAGCTCGTTGAGAAAAAAAAGGTAAGTAAACCGACCGGTAATGTTAAATGCCCGCTAAACTTTATTAAAAGTTGTCTGGCTTCTTAAAAGTGTATCCACTCCTTCTCCCCCCCGTCTCCCCCCTCTCCCCCCCTCTCCCCTTCTCTTCCCCTATCTCCCCTTCTCTCCCCACCCCCCTCTCCGCGCTCTCTAAAGGACTTACCGTAACTGTGCCAGCTGTCTTTTACCTTCCAGTTCATTGCGGGTGTGAATTTCAGTCAGCGCTCCCCCGCTTTCCCTGGCCCCCGCCTTTGCGATGTGTTTGTGTGTGTGTGTGTGTGTGTGTGTGTGTGTGTGTGTGTGTGTGTGTGTGTGTGTGTGTGTGTGTGTGTGTGTGTGTGTGTGTGTTTGTGTGTGTGTGTGTGTGTGTTTGTGTGTGTGTGCGTGTGTGTGTGTGTGTATGTGTGTGTGTGTGTGTGTGTGTGTGTGTGTGTGTGTGTGTGTGTGTGTGTGTGTGTGTGTGTGTGTGTGTGTGTGTGTGTGCAGACGGTCGATCCGGCTCGAGGTTTTCTGCCCTCGAGCTTGAAGGTCGAAGGCAGTCGTTAAAAAGTCGCATTAGTGGGACAGGCCCTTAAAGGTTGGGATATCTCTGCACTTGAGTTTTTGTTGCAAATGCATATCATTCTATTGATGTTCTGAATCAAATGATATGCATATGTTACTCCCCACAATCTGGTAGCTTAAGCAGGCAAGTCCTGAGTGAAACTTGAGTTAGCTTGGTCACTATTGAGGTCTAACTGTAGACATTTCTCCCTGGTTACGTGGTTTAAATGTATAATATTTTAATTTATGCCTCCATGCTGAGAACTATATCTTCCCCTTTGCTCTATCCATAGTACTTGAATTTGACTTGATTTGTATTTATGTATTGTATGTTTGGATAACATGCAAAACAACTTTGGTACACATAGCAATAATATAACTAAAACCTAAAACTTAAACTTAATAGAGTCTTAGGTTTCTGAAATACAAGTTCTTCTTGTCTGTCACCAAAGCTAAAACACTTCCCATTTGTGTCATACTGATCTTAAAAATAATACTGTAATGGGAATTATGAACCTAGATTAAACTCCAGAATGTTCAATCCTCCACGTCTAAGCATATCTCAGAAGCGGTTAGGAAATTTAGACAGGGTGATGAGGAGTCTGCAACTACAATATATGGTACCCAGCTGGCAGAAAGTTTCAAATGTCTTCTGAAATAACAGGTTAAAGTTTAAAAATTGGGTCAGTGAGGAATTAAGAGTAAATTGGAATTTTCATGGTAAAAGAATCAATGTTATCTCATGAATTTTCTTGAGAGCACTGGACGAAAGTGAGTAATGTGACCTTAAACACCGCAATGTGGTGGAACAGCATTTATGAGCAGTTATGGATATGCACAGATAAAATGTATGATAATATTCTTGTTAACCAATGTACTCAGATACCCAAGTATAGTTTTTAAAAATGGCATATGAATGTGCCACATTAAAAATAGTATTTAGCAAGCATAAATTGAGCATCAAAATGTATTTGTGAATCTCTTAGTGGGTGTCCTGTGAAATCTAGTGCTGAAATACTTTATCGACATATATTTAATATACAGTATGAATTCCATTCTGCAAACAAGGGATGTCGAAATCTGATTAGGCACAACTTGGTAATTAATGAAACAAAACTGAACAGAATAGATAAAGCTGTCAATCCTATAATGTCTCCATCTACTAAATGGTGCATTGGGAAGCCAAGAGCCACAAGAATGAAAATGAGGAGCAAATCCAAATGCAACATAAATATTTAACTTTTGAAAAAGTGGTTCTACATTGGGCACTGAAGTAAATTGGATTGCAGTCAGGATTATTATCACTCAAAATGGAAAGGGGAACAGACTATTTTTTTTCCAAAAATATACTTTATTCAGAATAAAAAATATATACAAACAAAAAACTGTGCAAAAACACACATTCTCACTGTCTAAACATTTTATAGTGTCTAAACATTCAACTCTCCCTCCTATTCCCACATTGCCCTTCTGTTCTGGGCCTCCTCCATTGTCAGAGTGAGGCCCAAGCAAATTGGATGAACAGCGCCTCATATTTTGCTTGGGCAGCTTACAAACCAGCGGTAAAAATATTGATTCCTCTAATTTCAAGTAACCCTTGCTTTCCCTCTTGCTCCGTACCTCCTCCATCCTAGTTCTCTGACAAGTTCTACTGTCCTTTTGATTACATTTTACTGTTTGTGTACCTCGTTGTCATCTTCCCCTCAGCTAACAATGAACCATTCTACTTTTCATTTTCTCATTCTGCTTCGATCTGTTGCTTTCACACCTTACCATCCATATTTCTAGACTCCCTCCCCCCTGACTCTCTGTCTTGAAGAAGGGTCTCGACCTGAAACGTCATCCATTCCTTTTCTCCAGAGATGCTGCCTGTTCCGCTGTTACCCCAGCATTTTGTGTCCATTTGCGGTGTAAACCAACATCTGAAGTTCCGTAATACACATTCAATAGTGTCATACTCTGTAGTGTTCACACCAATCTTTAAACAAAACACACTGGCCACTTATGTGGCCCTCTGAGGTGATATGGACAACATTTTGTTTGCAACCATTGGCCTTCGCACCAAAACGTCATGGTTTGGTTTGGCGGATGTAATGTATCTTTAAGAATAATACGTATTGTTCTTTGCAGTTATTTCTGTATTTATGTTTTGATCTTATTGGACAGCAAAGTCATGTGGGGTGCCTGCTTCTTAAATTCTCACAGGTTCACAGACAGTCTGTACCAAGAGCTAAGCGATTCAACATGCAAATAGTGATGGTGTGGTTTGTAAATAAACCTCTATCTATTTGAATATACTGTAGATTTGATGCATCTCAAATCATTTGTGAAGACATTACAGAAGGCCAAATAGGATTTCCTATTGGTTCCGCCAACAGTTTACATTTTTGAACAAATAACATGTGGCAATGACCAGAATGTATTAAGCAGAGGGAAGATAAAAATAAATAATACATTTGAAAGAATATGTTGTAGCGGGGACTCGCAGGAGTCCACCAAAAACTAGTCGGATGCGAGTTGTGTGCACTAGACGTGTTGGATCTCTCTAATACAGCTCCCTACGCCTCCAAGGACAGGGGCGTTGCCCAGCCTTTAATACCAAATCAGGTATCGACCCGTGACTAGCGCCTCCCACACCAAGATGCCGCCCTCTAGAGCCGATGGTTCGTTGTGCCCTTGGGTTGTCACTAGGAGCCGCGACATGACCTCCCCCCCCCCCCAGAACCAGAGGCACTGAACCGGATGTGACGCCGAATGGGGCAGCCCGAATGAGTAGATACAATCCCATGCCATGGGGGCATGCTTGGTTCAGAAGTATCTCCGGGAGCCCGGGACGGCGGACGCCCGCGATGGGGCAGTTGAGCCACATGGACTGTCTCGCTCAGGTCCAAGTGGGACGGTTTCAAACGAGCCACAGACACAGATTCACACCGGCCCCCCTTGTCCAAATGGAATGTAGTAGGCCCGTGCTGCAGCACTAAAAAGGGACCTTCATACGGGCGCTGCAAGGGCGACCTGTGGGAGTCACGGTGAAGCAAAACGTACGGGCAGCCCATCAGCGGCAGTGACACATGGGAAGAGGCCACTCCATGACGGAATATTGGGATGGGAGACTGGGCGCCGATCCTCTCCCGCAAGCGGATCAGCACTGATGACGGGGGTTCCTGGGACCCATCAGCAGCATGGACAAACTCCCCGGGGACGGTGAACGGAGCACCATATACCAACTCCGCGGAGAACAATGACAGAACCTCCTTGGGGCCGTCCAAATCCCCAACAGGACCCTTGGCAACTTGTCCATCCATGCAGGGCCTGTGAGACGAGCCTTCAAGGCGGCCTTCAGATAGCGGTGGAACCGCTCCACCAACGCATTTGACTGGGGATGATACACTGTCGCATGGTGGAGCTGCCTTACCAACAGGCAGGCCATGGAGGACCACATTGCAGACGTGAACTGGGCGCCCCGGTCGGACATGATGTGAATTGGAACCTCATAGCGGGCAAGTTGCCACGAGGGCACAAGCGCAAGACTGAGTTGAAGTGTCCGTGAGCGGGATGGCCTCCGGCCAACGCGTAAAATGATCAACCACCGTAAGCAGGTGTGAACCACCCTGGGATGGAGGCAGTGGCCCCACGATGCCCACATGTACGCGATCGAACCGCCGGCGTGGCACTGCGAAGTCTTGAATGGGCGCCCGGACGTGTGTCGATGCACCTTTGATGTCTGGCACGCGATGCACTCCTGGTCCCAATGAGTGACCTGCTTCCGAAGTTCGTGCCACATAAACCTTGTGAACACCATAGCGACTGTGGCCTGGATGGATGGGTGGCCAGCCCATGGATCACCTCAAACACGCGACGGCGCCAGGCCGCCGGAACGATAGGCCTCAGCTGACCCGTGGATACGTCACAGAGGATGGAACCCGAGAGACCCAACAGCACATCCTCAAGCACCAAGCGTCCCACTGTATCTCCCATTGCTTGCCCGTCAGCAACTGCAGCAGCGGCCGCCAAAGTTCGGCAGCGGCCGGAAAAAACCCGTGGTAAAATGTGACCATCCTACGAACTCCCGGAGGCCACATACTGTAGCAGGCCGCGGGAACTGGCGGATTGCCTCAACCCTGTCCAGCAGAGGCACTGTTCCGTGGAGGTTGATGGCCCGAATGCCGAATTGGCACTTGCCAGGGTTAATTATGAGCCCATGGTCACTGAAGCATTGGAAGAGTAGACGCAGGTGGGTGCAGTGTTCCTCTCGCGAGCGACTCGCCACGAGGATGACGTCCAAGTAGACAAACAGGAAGTCAAGTCCATGCACCACGGTGTCCATCAGGTGCTGAAAGGCCTGCACGGCATTCTTAAGGCCAAAGGGCATCCGCAGGAACTTGAACAACCCGAACGGGGTGATAATTGCCGTCTTGGGGACATCCTCCGGTCGCACGGGGATCTGGTGATTTCCTCGGACTAGGTCGGTCTTGGAGAAGAACCTAGCCCCGGCCAGATAGTCTGAGAAGTCCAGTATGTGGGGAATAGGGTAACGGTCAGCGGTCGTGGCCTCGTTAAGATAGCAGTAGTCCCCGCATGGCCTCCAGCCATCGGACACCTTCGGCACCCTGTGCAGCGGGGAGGCCCATGGGCTGTTGCAGCATCGAACAATGCCCATGCCCTCCATACTCCGAAAATCCACATTTGCTATGAGGAGCTTGTCAGGAGCGAGCCTACGGGCACGGGCGTCCGAGTTGTGTGCACTAGACGTGTTTAATCTCTCTAATACAGCTCTCTACGCCTCCAAGGACAGGGGCGTGGCCCGGCCTTAAATACCAAATCAGGTACCGGCCCCGTGACTAGCGCCTCCCACACCAAGATGCCGCCCTCTAGAGCCAATGGTTCGTTGTGACCTTGGGTTGTCACCAGGTGCTGCCACAATGTCCTAATTGGCGAATTTAATGAAATGCATATAAGAGCTACCTATAAGCGTTAAATATCTAAACAATACGAGATTGCTTTTTCACTCTGGCAAACCAAGACTTAACAAGTATGGACAATTCTGAGAGGATGATGAATGTGTCTGCAAAGAGTCCTTACATCCTTCACATTGAACTCAGCCCAGGCTCAGACTCGAACCCAGACTCACCACGTGTGGTACCCATCTGCCAACACTTGGCTGGAGCTATTCAAGCAAAGTCCAGCACAACGTGTGGCTCAACCATCCTAAATGTTGGCTCACATCATCTACTATGAATGCTATGTGCACCATGTTATGGAGATGTACTCCTGAAGTGAGTCTAGTTTAATGCAGATATACAGTGCAGATACTCGGCCCACCGAGTCCACATTGACCAGCGCGCTCCTCACATTAAAACTATCTTACTATCAAGCCAATTAACCTACAAACCTGCACATCTTTGGAGTTTGGGAGGAAATCCCATGCAGGTCACAGGGAGAATGTACAAACTGAGTACAGAGAAGCACCTGTAGTCAGAATTGAACTTGTTTCTCTAGCGCTGTAAGGCAGCAACTCTACCGCTGCGCCACTGTGCCGCCAGTTGTTCCAGTGCATTTTGCTACTACAGACTCAGTGAATGAAGGGAGCACATGATTAAAACTGTTGGAACATAAACCCTCACATTCAAAAGCGAATGTGTTAGGTGGTTTACAAATTAGCCCCATCCTTGTTGATCTCTAACCGATTGCCATTGTCAAAGAAATGTAAACTGTTTTTAGTATATCTTACACAGACATTTAAAAATAAATTAAATAGATCCATGCAAGTCATTAAAACATTGGAAAATGTGCATTAAAAAAAAGTAAAATTATGTAGAATAATTCAAGCGGTTGCATTTCCCCCCACAGAGATGCCAATTCTATTCAAGGCATAAAGATAAGGAGCTGGATGCAAAGTCCTTCCCTCATGTGCACCAGTGCTTCACTTCCAGGCGCAATCGTGAGTTACGTGTCAGACAGAAGGATTGATGTGTAGGAATGAACCACAGATGCTGGCTTAAACCCAAGATAGACACAAAATGCTGGTGTAACTCAGCGGGACTGGCAACATCCCTGGAGAGAAGGAATGGTGACGTTTTGGGTTGAGATCCTTCTTCAGACACTGATAACCGCTCCACTATGTTGTTCAACACTGCTTTGTTTGGCTTTGTATACACGACAGTCTGAAGCAACTGACTGATGGAGGTTCCCCTTGGCTCTCTGTCAGATCCTTTCAGCAGATGTCACAATTCATCCAGGACACACTACATGTATTGGATTTGCATTTCAAATTCAGTCGTGGGTAAAGGCGATCATCATTAATGGTTTTGCATAATTTTAGTCATTGAGTCATAGAGCTCGGAAACAGACCTTTCACTCCAACTCATCCATGTCAACCAACATTCCCACCTCAGCTCATCTAGCCCCATTTTCAAACCTATCATATACATATTAAAACTCTGATCTTGTACGTGTGTATATATGTGTGTATTTAAATCTTCGCTAAAAAGCTACGCGGTAACGATAATCTTTTTTAGATATTCCAGTTGACTTTTTCCCGTCGAGGCTGGGATCAGTTTATCTAAACATCTCATCCTTTATTTCCCGACATTACTGAAAATGTTTAAAAATATCGAAAGACTTTGAATTTAAATGTCGAGCATTCACAGTGGGTCTGCTCAGCGCCGTCTCACACACAGGAGTCCTCGGGTCGATGCCCACCCACCCGTTCGTGGCCTCGCTCGGGTCCGCTGCCCGGCGCCTGGTAGGGAGGCTGCTGCATCGGGCCGAGCCTGGCTTGACGCCTGCCCGCCCGCCTCCTCGACCTCAGCCTCCCTCGGGTCGACGATCACCTGCCGCCTTGCTCACGGTCCTCGGGTCAACGCCTGCCAGCCGCCTCACTCGGGGTCCTCGGCTCGACGCCCACCCTCAGCCTCGCTCGGGTCCATGCACGCCCGCAGCCTCGCTCGGGTCTGCTGCCCTGTGCCTGGTGGGGAGGCTGCCGCTCTACAACCTGGGTAGGTGCTGCCTCTACCCCCTCCCCCACTCCCCTTCCCTCTCTACCCTCTCCCACTCCCTCTCTACCCCTCCCCCTCCCTCTATACCACCTCCCTCTCTGCCCTCCCTCCCTCGCTGACCTCCCTCCCTGCCCTCCATCGCTCTCTGCCGCCCCCTTCCCCCTCTGCCCCCTCTCCCTCTCTGCCTCCCCTCCCTCCCTGCCCCCTCACTCTCTGCCCCCTCCCTCCCTGCCTCCCTCATTCTCTGCCTCCCTTCCCTCTGCTCCCCCCCTCTCTGCACACCCCCTCCTTCTCTGCCCCCCTCCCTCTCTGCCCCCTCCCTCTCTGCCCCCTCCCTCCCTGCCCTCCATCGCTCTCTGCCGCCCCCCTCCCCTTCTGCCCCCCCTCCCTCTCTGCCCTCCCTCCCCTCCCTGCCCTCCATCGCTCTCTGCCACCCTCCATCTCTGCCCCCTTCCCTCTCTGCCTCCCCTCCCTCCCTGCCCCCTCACTCTCTGCCCCCCCCCTCCCTGCCTCCCTCATTCTCTGCCTCCCTTCCCTCTCTGCTCCCCCCCTCTCTGCACCCCCCCTCCTTCTCTGCCCCCCCCCCTCTCTGCCCCCTCCCTCTCTGCCCCCTCCCTCTCTGCCCCCTCCCTCTCTGCCCCCTCCCTCTCTGCCCCCTCCCTCTCTAGGGAATGTTGAGTATTGGGACCTATGGGTGAGTGGTGGAGTATTGCGTTCGGGAACCAGCCCTCCCCTGTGACGCCGTGTGCCCCCCCCCACCTCTCAATCTATACCCCCCTGTCCCAAAAACATTTTTATAAATAATTTCCGGACCCTCTCTATCTTAATCTCTTCCTTCCTCTAGTATGGTTGTCAAAACTGCACACAATTCTCCAATTGCTTTCTCACTGCTGTTTTGAACAACTGCGACATGGTATCCCAATTCCCATACTTAATGCCACCATCGCTGAAGGTAAGCATGCCCAACACATTATTTACTGCCCTGTCTACATGTATCACAACATTCAGGAAACTGTGAACTTGTATCCTTATGTTCATTTACTAACATCACTCCCCAAGGCCCTGCCATTCGTTGTGCATGTCCTGCCCAGTTTTAACTTCTCAAAATACACAACATTACACATCTGAGTTAAAATCTATCTGCAGATCCTTTGTGTATTTTTACAGTTTTTACACCTTATAACTCACAGATCCAGAGGGGATGTCAGGCATTCTCAACCCCAGGTACTTCCTTTGCAAGATACAAGACATGCATATTAATTCACTGCTCTGTTTAAATAAGCACATGGAGTAAATGTGGTTGAAAGTCGACAAATCTGACACATGGCCCACTGTGGGTTTGCAGAGGAAATCACAGACATGGACCTTATGGTCATCTTGGCAGTGTCATCTCTTTCCAGAGGAAATCATAAACTAACCCCCATATTGTCTAGTTCAAAGAATTATCCCATTTTATTTTTCCAATAACCTCTTCATTAACCATTACCTGTGACAAAGGCATCCAAAGATAGATACTAAAAGCTGGAGTAACTCAGCGGGACAGGCAGCATTTCTAGAGAGAAGGAATGGGTGACGTTTCAGGTTTTTACTCCAGCTTTATGTGTCTATCTTTGGTTTAAACTAGTGTCTGCAGTTCCTACTAACACAAAGGCATCCGATGCTCACATAACCCTGTGTTACATAGTATAACATAATAGTATGTCATTATAAAAGAAAGATACTTCGTAATGGCTAGAACAACCATGTAGAACATAGATCAGTACAGGAATGGGCCCTTCAGCCCACAATGTTTGTGCCGAACATGATGCCAACTTAAATTGATCTAATCTACCTATACATGATCCACATCCTTTTATTCCCTGTACTTCCACATGCCTATCTAAAACCCTTTAAACGTCACAATCGTATCTGCATCCACCATCGCCCTTGGCAATGTGTTCCAGGCCTTCACCACAATCTGTGCAAAAAACTTCCCACGCACATCACCGTTAAATGTTCCCTCTCTCACCATATAGCTATGCTCTCTAGTCTTGGGCATTTCCACCCTGGGGAAAAGGTTCTGACTGTCTACCCTCTCTATACCTCTCATAATTTTATATACTTCTGTCAAGTTTCCCCTTTACCTCCGGTGTTCCTGAAAAAACAGTCAAAATTTATACTACTTTTCCCTGTAGCCGAAGACCTCTAATTCATTTTGGTAAACCTGCTCTGAATCCGCTTCAAAGCCTCCATATCCTTCCTGTAATAGGGCGACAGGAATTGCACGCAAAATTCCAAAAGTGGTCTAATCAAAGTCCTATAGAGCTGCAGCATTACGTCATGGTATGCTTGCCTTCATTGCCTTCAGGGGAAATGTCTGTTATGTATGGGGTTAATCGATATCTGCAATTGGATTGTAAAGAGACCATCCCCATGTGGTTCGGCCCCTCAAGGTCCTGGAACCTATAAAAGTCCGCTGCTACGAGGGCCTGCGTCGATCTTCTGGGAGAGCGCTTAGGACTGCGTGACCTTCTGGAGTGTCTCTGTTAGAGCGAGGCCTAGAGGGCTTGATCAGGCAGATACGAGGATCAAACTCACGGTGGTTAGGTACAGTGGTGGGAACTGTAATTGTGTTTTGATAAAATAAAGATTAGTTGATCAAGTGCTTGATTCAGTGGTTTTTGACTGAAACTAGACTGGGGGAAGCTTAGAACGAGCAATTTACACATACACATACATACATACATACATACATACACACACACAAACATACACACATACATACATACAGACACACACACACACACACACAAAATATATGAAGATGAAAATGTATCTACTGGAGGAACTGGACAGGTGAGCATCTATAGAGTGAAATGGACAGTCGACATTTCCAATCATTATTATTCATCTTGACTGGAAGATTGGAGGAAAACTTGTTCACCGTGAGCATACTTTGAAGTGACTGAATTGAATATCAAAATGAAGACACAAAATATTGCAGATGCTGGAATTAGGAGCAAAAAAAACAGCTGCTGGAGAAATTCTGTGCTGTGCAGGCAGCATCGACAAAGGAAAATGGCCAGTTGACCGTGGAAGAGTTGGAGATGTTGAAATGAGGGGAATCAGGGGAAATTAAGTTAGTGCAGGATTATGGATCTAGTACAGGAAAGTGAGATGAGGCTGCGTAGCATTTTTTAGTGACCACCACAAATACAGTGGGCTGAATGGCCTCCTTCTGTGCTGTAAATGTTCTATCATTCTGTTCCTTAAAATGTCCTGAACTCTTTCAAGTAGATATAAAAGGCCTCAAAGAAGAGTATAGGAGCTATCCCATATCTTTCTGAATATGTGTCACTCTGGACTGATCCAGGTCCTTATGGACTTCACCCTTATGTTTCAAAAGAGGCTCGTGAGGTAGCAGATTGCATTTAATTTCCTATATTGGGTGCAGGTGTATTACATTGAAAAATAGCAAACATATCTCCTATATTTAAAAAAAAAAGACAGAAAACAGGAAACGAGAGGCCAGATGGCTAAACATCTAAAAGGAAAGTGTTATAAGCTATAATTAAACATGTTACGTGGGTTTCTCGAAAACATTCAAGGTAATCAACCAAAGTCAACATGGCATTCGAAAAGAAAACTATGTTACACCAAATAACTTGCTATGGTTAAAGCGGAACCAATGAATGAACACAAGGTAAATTTTCAAAAGGCATTTGATAAGAAACTGCATCAAAAAAATATTATTATATTAAAAGCTCATGATGTAGAACACAACATATTGTTGCGGCTGGGTGGCAGGGAACATAGAGTAGGAAGAAAAATTGATGGTCTTCTATTTGGCAAGATGTTATGGGTATTTGCCAATGAGATTGGGACTTGTAACTTAACCTTATAGCAGCGTATGTTAAAAAAATTGGATATGTGTCGCAAAGGTGTGGTCGTTAAAATTGCTGATAGATGGAAAATGAATAAGATGGGAATCAAATTAAGTTATGAGAGTGGTCATTAATCTGGAGTACAACATGGGAAAATACCTTTATTTTTGCAGGAAATTGAAAAACATGTTATCCAAATAGTGGCAAGTGGTAGAGCTTTGAGATGACCTGAATGTCCTAATGGATGACTTCCAAAAGGTTGGTAGGCAGGTATAGCAAGTAACTAGACTAAGTGGGACCCGTTGGGTCCCAGTCACATGGGAGGCCTTGTCCCCCAACGCAACCCATTCCCCAATGCAATATTCCACCACCTGTTCCCCCAACGCAATGGCGGGAGCGTTCTGTAGCCGGGGGACGGCTTCAGGCGGGAAACGTCCTGCAGCCAGGGTAGGGGGATGGCTTCAGGCGGGGCCTGTTAGTGGCTGGTTGGGGTGTGTGTGGGGGAGGGGTTGAGTGTGGAGGAAGGGGATGTGTGGGAGAGCGGGGTGTGTGGGGGAGGGTGTGTGTGTGTGTGGGAGGGGGGTGTGTGGGGGAGGGGTGTGTGTGGGTAGGAGGGTGTGTGTGGGAGGGGGTTTGTGGGGGAGGGTGTGTGTGGGGGAGGTGGTGTGTGGGGGAGGGTGTGTGTGTGGGGGAGGTGGGTGTGGGGGGAGGGGGGGTGTGGGGGAGGAGGGGTGTGTGTGGGATAGTTGAGGAGGGGGGAGTTGGGGAGGGGGGAGTGTTGGAGAGGGGGATGCGTGGTGGAGGTGGGGGTGGGGGGGGGGTGTGTGGGGGACAGGGTGTGTGGGGGAGAGTTGGGGAGGGGGGAGTGTTGGAGAGGGGGATGTGTGGGGGGGGGGGTGTGGGGGAGGGGGTTGTGTTGGGGAAGGGAGGGGGTGGGGAAGGGAGGGGGTGGGGAAGGGGTGTGTGTGGGGGACGGGGGGGTGTGGGAGAAGGGAGTGTTTGGGGAGGGGGCGTGTGAGGGACGGGATGTGTGGGTGTGGGAGGGGCTGTGTGTGGGGGAGTGGTGGGTGTGGGGGGGGGAGGGGTGGGTGTGGGGAGGGTGGTGCTGTGTGTTAGGGAGGGGGTGTGTGTTGGGGAGCGGGTGCGTGTGAGGGAGGGAGTGTGTGTGTTGGTGAGGGGGTGCGTGTGAGGGAGGGGGTGTGTGTGGGGGAGGGGGTTTGCAGGTTGTGGGTTTGGGGGGGTGTATGTGATAGGGGTGTGGCTGGTGGGGGGAGTGTGGGGGAGGAGGGTATGGAGGAGGGGGCGTGTGGAGGAGGAGGGTGTGGGGGAGGGAGGTGTGGGGGAGGGGGGATGTGGGGGCGGAGGGGGAAGTGGGGGCAGGCGGTGTGGGGGAGGGGAGGGTGTGGGAGGGGGGTCTGGGGTGTGGTGGAGGGTGGTGTTTAGGGGAGGGGGGTGTAGGGGAGTGGGGGGATATAGGGGAGGGGGCTGTAGGGGAGGGGCATGTACGGGAGTGGGGGTCTAGGGGAGGAGGGTGTGTGTGCTCACCGGTTCCTGGCCCCGGCTCAGACCGCACTCCTGGCTTCAGGACCCGATTCCGGACTCACTCAGCTGCTCCCGTCCCCAGCGCCTGTCACGCACACAGCCCCCGCCCGCGAACACAGCCCGCCACTGCTCGCAAACACAGCGCACACTCCGCTGCTTCAGCTTTATTCTCGACAACTTCAGCTTTATTCGCGGCGGCTTCTAGACGGGCGGCTTCTGGACGTGTGGCTTCTGGATGTGCTCATGGACTCAGCCCCACCTCCGGGATTTTATTCTCCAGCGGGTGCCAGAAAGGGCGTTACCTTCATGGTGACCGACAGGATAGAAGGCCAATCTGCTGATCTCACGATTTCTTAAACCTTCATAACTTTTGTAATCTTCTACCGTTTGGAACAAATGTTGGTGCCCATGGAGCAGAGGAGAACGGTGATAAGGGGGGAAAAAAAGTCCTAGCGATGTAGAGTACCGTTTTGCGCAAATTTAAAATAAAATACAATACAATACAATACCATTTATTTGTCATTTGAACCTCAAATGAGGTTCAAACGAAATTTGGTTTCTGCAGTCATTCAAGAAAAGAACCAAGACACACACCAACACAATTTACACAAACATCCATCACAGTGAATCTCCTCCTCACTGTGATGGAAGGCAAAGTCGTGTCTCTCCCCTGCTCTCCATTCTTCTCCCGATGTCAAAGTCAAAGTCAAAGCCCCCGGCGGCCATTAGCAAGTCCGCGGCCATTTAAAGCCGCGCCGGGCGATGTAAGGCCCCGCTCCGGGTTTTGATGTTGGAGCCTCCTGCGGGCGCTAGCAAGTCCCGCGGCTGTTTAATACGCGCCGAGCTATGTAAGGCCCCGCTCCAGGTCATTTTCAACCCCGCAATTCGGGCGGGAGAAGTCACCGTTGCCGGTGCCCCGCAAAGCGGTCTCCCACCGGGGACACGTGCGCTCCCGGTGTCACCATCCACCGGAGTCCTGTCGCAGCAGCGCGCCACCACTGCTCTCCACATTCCGAAGCCGGCCAGCTCCATGATGGTAGGTCCGCAGCTCCGCCGGCTCCGTGACTTGAGCCCCCAGGTTGTTCCGGTTGGAGGCCGCTCCACGGTGCTAGGCCCCAACGGCAACAGAGACCCGACAGGAAAAAGGGCGGTTCCCCGTACAGGGAAGAGACTTAAAAGTTTCCTCCACCCACCCACCCCGCCCCCCACACATACACAGTTAAAAACCCACTACAAACTATACCCTCAACGGGACAAAAAAAAAACGGACTACGGTGGCCGCGGCGACGTCGGTCGCGCCGCCGCCCAACACAGATCGGAAGTGGTCAAGATGAGAGTTTTAGTAATAGTATAGATTAGGAAAACAAACAGAATGTTATTGTTATTGCTAGAACATAATCGATAGATAACCTACACGATTTAAGGACATGCCCTTAAAATTCTCATCTTGTTAACTTCCGGTTTGCGATGTTTTTACATTTGCGCAATAGCGCTACAATTTTTTGCCACCTTACTCACCGTTGTCCTGTGCTGCAAATGCACCAAGTTTTGTTCCGACCGGTGGTATATTTTAAACGTCATTGTTTAAAAATCTTTAAAACTGCGCATGCGTAGATTGGTCTTCTCTCCTGTCAGTCACGGCCAGGACGGTGACGTCCCTTCAGGCACCATCACCGCATTGATTGGCCGCCTTTGCTGTCAGTCACTGGCTGTGGCCCGTCTTCCTGCCGGCGCCCATCTTCCTGGCAGCGCGGCCCACTTTCTTGCTGGCGCGGCTTGCCTGCCTGCCGGCGTGCCTTCCTGCCATGGATCCTGAGGTCTGTGCGCTGATCCTGGCTCTGAGGGTGCCGACGGCTGATGCAGCAAGAAGGGAGAAGAGCGGCAACCTCGAGATCCTGGGTAGGTTAAGATGGAGAGTGAGGGAATTGAGGGAGAGGGAGGGAAAAGTGGCAAAGATGAGGAGGGAAGTGGAGAGGGGAGGGGGGATAGAGGGAGAAGAAGGGGTAGGGAGGGGAGAGGAATTGGGGAGGGAGGGAGGGAGGGAGGGAGGGAGGGAGGGAGGGAGGGAGGGAGGGAGGGAGGGAGGGAGGGAGGGAGGGAGGGAGGGAGGGAGGAGGGAGGGAGGGAGGGAGGGAGGGAGGGAGGGAGGGAGGGAGGGAGGGAGGGAGGGAGGGAGGGAGGGAGGGAGGGAGGGAGGGAGGGAGGGAGGGAGGGAGGGAGGGAGGGAGGGAGGGAGGGAGGGAGGAAGTGACTGAGGGTAGGGGAAAGGGGAGGTGAGGGAGGGATTGGGTAGGAGGAGAGGGGGAAAATAGGGAGGAGGTGAGGAGGGAGAGTGGGGGAGGAGGGGGGATAGAAGGAGTGGAAGGCGGAGTGGGGGAGGTAGGGAGTGGGGAATAGAATGACAGGAGGGCTGCGGGGGAGGTGACGAGGGATGTTGGGGTGAGATGAGGAGTGGGGGATAGAGGGATAGGAGGATGTAGGGAGGAGAGAGGAGTTAGAGGGAGGGAGGGAGTGTGAGAATAGGGGAATGGAGAGGGAGAGGTGAGGTTGGGATTGGGGGAGGGGAGGAGGAGAGGGGGAAAGAAGAGGGTGGGTGAAGAGGAGGGGGATGAAGTGCTGGGGATGAGGGGAAATTAGCCAAGCCTGCTCAGTAGGGGGCTATGGATAAGTGGTGGAATATTGGGTTGGGGGAACGGATTGCGTCGGCCTCCCGTGTGACAGGGACCCCCACTTAGTCTAGTTAAAAATAAAAGGAGGAGATTATGTTTCAGCTTTCTAGGGCATCGATGGGACGTCTTCAGAAATACTGTGAGTCAGGGACAGTGTGCTCAGGACCTGGAGCAAGAGTTGGGTGGGGATCTGTGATAGCAAGTCTGGGTGAAAACGGGGTAAGTAGGAGGAGGTGTCTGAGAGTTGGCACCTGGCCTCAGCCCCGGTAGAGGTCAGCTCGCCAGACTACCTCAGCACCTCCCTGTCAGTGGGTTTGATAATAATGTTGGGGTTGTTGCAGAGTGAGCGGAGGGCTGTACGTTCAGAGGGGAGGGGGTGATCTTCAATATCACCTCTTCAATAGCCAATAATGGACGATTGTCAGCCATACCTTCCTTGAGTCATTGGTGCCGGCTTTGATTGGTTCTGTTCCTTTTCATACCTTTAGTTTCCTCTCCCCCTGACTCTCAGTCTGAAGAAGGGTCTCAACAAGTAAAGTCACCTATTCCTTTTCTCCAGAGATGTTGCCTGGCCTGCTGTTTCTCCAACATTTTGTATCTATCTTGGGTGGGATCTGTTCTGTGCAAGGCCAGGCAAGGCCAGTGGAAGCTCTCGTCTTACATGAGTGTGCTACCAGTTTGAAGAATGGCCCCAATCTGAAAAGTCACCTATCCATTCCCTCCTCAGCTGCTGCCTGATCTGCTGAGTTACTGCAGGACTTCATATTTTGCTCAAGCTTCCTGCCTCTGCAGATATTTGTATCTCAAGTGTACTTTTAACATAAGGAGATTATTCCAGGAGAGACCTTCAACAGTTGCTCCCAGGACAAGGTAATTTGATTTCCTGCTCAGCATTTGAAAAGGACTGTGGTGTGCGAAGTGGAGTCAAAGTATTCTGGGTGCATGATCAGCACAAATTAGGGCAGCACGGTGGCAGAGGGTAAAGCTACTGCCTTACAGCGCCAGAGATCTGGGTTCAATCCTGACTATGGGTGATGTCTGTACGGAGTTTGTGCGTTCTCCCCATGACCTGCATGGATTTTCTCCGAGATCTTCCGTTTCCTCCCACATTCCAAAGACGTACAGGTTTGTAGGTTAATTGGCTTGGTGTAAATGTAAATTGTCCCTAGTGTGTGTAGGATAGTGTTAGTGTGCTGGGATTGCTGGTCGGTGCGGACTCGATGGGTTAGACGGCCTGTTTCCGCCCTTTATCTCTAAACTAAACTAAATTAAAGTGTGCAATATGACGAGGTATTTGTTCAAATTCCCAGTGCAGTTAAATGCGACAAGAAATATCACAGGTGCTGTTTACTGATAGAACTTCCTTCAGCACAATTTGAATCCATAAAGTCATGGGACCTGTGTTAAATATATCAATATAAATGGAAACAAAGCACCACATTATTTACATTATAAATCTTGTTTTCCATCCTGATGTATCTATGTTGTATGTTTGAAACGCTTCATGGGCCTGTCCCACTTTCCATTTAGGCGATGTTTCAGGCGACTGCCGGCAACTGTCAATTCGTAGCAGGTCGCTGAGAAAACGGGATCTGGAACGGCAACTGTCAGAGTGGAATACACACACACATCGCTTCCTTCACCAGCCGGTTATGCAGGCGGGGGTCAGGGCAAACGGGGGGAGCGTTGTCTGAGTGAAATTCACACGGTGCAAAGCCAGTGTGATACAGACACACACCACGATGAACAGGAAGGTTGGCGCTGTAATTAAGACGCTGAAAGCACAGTGTACGGAAGGGTCACTTAAGTCCTATAAAAGAGGGGGGGAGAGGGGGGGAGAGAAGGGGAGAGAAGGGGGGAGAAGGGGTGGGGAGAAGGAGTGGAGACAACTTTTAAGAAGCCAGAGATACACGACTGTGAAGCTCTGGTGGATGTTGGTTGGTTTTGAAAACTACTGTTTACGTTTTTTTTCCAAATGAACCAATGAAATTCACTGGTCAACACCAGCGACATCCTACGACAACCTATGACAACCTACGACCTACTGGCAACCCACTACCACTGCACCTACATCACGAGAATTCTCGCTACTCTCCATGGCATCAAAATTCTGGTCAACGCTAATTTTTCAACATGTTGAAAATTTAGTGGTGACCAGTATGAAGCCGCGACTAGTTACGAGATGCAGGAACTACACACCACCATGCAGGCGACACCTCAGCATCTTCCGTCGAACATGTGGCGACCTTGTGGCAACCTCATATTCTCCTGTAGTTGCCTAAAAAGTCTCGTAAGTGGGACAGGCCCATTAGAATCATTTCTTTTGTGCAATGCCCAAAACTTGCACAGTATCTTAACTGTGATCTAACCATTCTTTTCTGAAAAATTGTTATTAATTATTGATACTATATGTTCCAATTCAAAAACGTGAAATGACTTTATCCGTCTGCACTTGCACATTCAGCTTTCAAGGAATTTGGTATTAACAATTTGGATCCCTCTGTGCCACATTCGTCAGTGCCTTTTCACTCAGTGCACAGGCATTTCTTTGCTTTCATTCAGAATATATTATCTACTAGACTAAGTGGGACCCATTGGGTCCCAGCGTCACACGGGAAGGCTGGTCACCAATGCAATATTCCACCCCTCCACCAATTCCAATATTGCTCGCCAGTGGGGCTTTCTGTAGCGCTAGTATGGGTGTTGCGGGCCGAGGGTACTGGTTTCCAGAGGGCTAGTATAGACATTGTGGGCCGAATGGATTCTTGGGCGAGGCAAACAATTTGGCAGCAGCCACATCGAGGGGACTCACCGTGGAGTAGACGTGTGTTCAGTGTTATTCACAGCTCAGAGAGCTGTGACCCTCTCGCTTCTCGGGTCTGGCAGAGACTGAGTGAGGCACGACACTTCCGGGTTTTATAGTCCCTCCCCCCTCCTGCCAGCGGGGGCAGCAGAGAGAATGGTAATTTTATTAAAAACATTAATATCTCTCTGATTTTTAATTATGGGAAAAATCCTCTGGTCCCGGAAGGCTGAGGGGGACACTGAGCGAGGTGGCAAAAAATGACGGCCGTAGGTGGCGGCGTTCTCTCGGAAATCACAGCACAGTGGGCCAAAAGCGGTCAAGATCAGACTTTTAGTAATATAGATTACTGATCCACATTAGAAAGAATCTGGTGCCTTTTTGTCCATTCCATTTTCTGCCTCTATCTTCCTCAAACCTTTTACTGTCATTTTTATTCTTTTCCCATTTGTGTCATCAGCAAATTTTAAGATTGTGCACTCAGCACACGTTCAAATCAAATCTATGCAAAGGACAAAGCCTATAAATTTACAAAGTCTGCAAAGATACATTTGTAAATTGTTGCACAGTGATGCAATGAATAGTTTGCCAGTGAGCTTACAGTTATGAAATTCATCGACAATGAAGGTACGTGTTGATATGCACCACTGATCAGCCGTTGCTCGCTTTTGTCCTTCATGGACTCAGCAGAAAAATAATCCATTGTTCTGGTCTGTATGCAGAAACAAGGAACTGCAGATCCCGGTTTACCAAGGAAAGATGTAAAATGCTGGAGTAACTCAGCGGGTCAAGGGTCTACACTGGAGAACATGGATAGATTACATTTCAGGTCTGAAGAAGGGTCCCAACCCGAATGTTTTCCAGTGATGCTGCCTGACCAGCTGAGTTACTCCAGTATTTTATGTTTTTCCAGGTCAGTATCCTTGGTGGGACAGGAAACGCCGGGCAGAGAAGTCTTGAGGTATTGGGCATGTGTTGGGACTCAAATAGGTAGAGGTAAGTGATGATCAATGGCTCCCTACCTGGTGAAAGTCAGGTTCTGACATTTAGTACTTTACTGGTTAACACAGGTAGTTAGTGAAGGATAGGTAGACCAAGAGTACAATCAGTGGCCAAGATGATGGACATTGCTGGGTTAGGATGGAGTATTGGGCACGGTGTTGAGTAATGGTAAAGGGTAGAAATATAATCAAGTCGTGTAGGTTGTTAGATGGGTGGGACATGATTGTGTTGCAATCTGGTTTACTGCAGATAATCGGATGGACATGCAAGTAGAAGGCTGAGGGTTTAGCTATGGACAAACCTACCTTGAAGTACAACAAGACAGCAAAAACCCTGGATTTCACAGCTGACAGTCAATCAGATAAAATGTAGATACAAGGAATTGCGGATATAAAGTTTTGGAGTACCAGTGGGTCAGGGAGTATGGAGAACATGGATAGGCGATATTTTGGATCGGAACCCTTCTTTAATCTCTAACTAATATAAAATCAGTCTCAAATCTCCTGGAAAGTCGAGCATCAGGGTGAGTTTTCCTGTCTATTCATGAGTTTTAATTTTGCAAATCAAAGTTGAACAATGACCTTAAAAAATTGTACTGAATGCCATTTGAAGAAACCAAACATGTTTAGCAGCCTCATAGCATTTGTACGCCTGTCATATGGAGAGAATCAGGTTGGATATCTGAAGGGATGTAATATGTACACAAAGAACATAATTGTCTTTGGCAATCGGGGCTTGACAACACATTCTTTTTACACACTTTGCTAACCGAAGTCTCGCCCTAGTTTGAAGAGTTATCTTCTGCTGTTGGCAAATTGTCAGGTTTGTTGTATTCATGTTCAGAACGTCTTTCGCTCAACACCACTTTCTGAATTTGCTCCATTGTCTAACTGGTTACATTCAAAATTAATTTTTCCATCTCAATCAGCATTTTACAAATCAATACTTCTATGTTTAATCTGTAGGTGTATTTCTGAACTTCTACTAAAACTGAAAGAATTCCAAGCTTAAAATAAATATTTTTCACTGATACAATTTTAAGGATGAAATTCCAGAAACCAGATCGATAAGCACATGACTGAATTTCTCAATTGAAAGGAAACACAACATTGTGGAAAATAAAGGGGACGTTATAGTTGATCAAGAAAGGAAGCAAATAGATGTAAAATAAAATAATAACATGTTGCATAGATTCTTGCAGCGTATGAGTGACCACATAGAGCAAAGCCGATCACATTCTATGTTGGCAAACATCCTAGCAAAGTTCCATAATACTAGTATCTCATCAGCATTATAGATCTTCACTGGAATTAACTTGGATGCACTAAAAATACAAAATTGTTACCATGTTAGCAGTACATGAACTGCTAGCAGCTTGATTGAACAAAATTATTTAATAGCAAATGGGTTAAATATGTTTCCCTCCACATACAACTTGAATTTACTAAGAGTTCACCATTCAGAGGCTGCCTACAATATATTAGACCTTGAGAAATATTTTGCCAAATAGAAATATGGTGAATGACTTAAAATAATCTGCTCTTAAATTAATACTAGACTAAGTCGGACCCATTGGGTCCCATGTTCACATGGGAGGGCTGGTCCCCCAACGCAATATTCCACCTCTCCACCAATTCCAATATTCGTGGCCAGTGGGGGGGGGGGGGCTTTCTGGAGCATTAGTATGGGTGTTGTGGGCCGAAGGGATTGGTTTCCAGAGGGCTAGTATGGACAATGTGGGCTAAATGGATTCTTGGACTGGCAGCTCAGTCACTCAGGCCTGGTGGACTGGCACTTCAGTCACTCAGGGCTGGTGGGCTGGCAGCTCAGTCACTCAGGGCTGGTAGCTCAGTCACTCAGGGCTGGTGGGCTGGCAGATCAGTCACTCGGGGCTCGTGGGTTGGCCGTTCACTCATGGATATTCCTTGAAATTCCATTTCAAGCAGTGCAGGCCACCAAACTCAATTTCACAGCATTTCAGGCAGAGTGCAGGCCACCAGACTCAATTTCACAGCATTTCAGGTGGCATGCAGGCCGCCAGACTCAATTTCACAGCATTTCAGGCAGCGTGCAGGCCGCCAGTTTCGATTTCACAGCATTTCAGGCAGCGTGCAGGCCACCAAACTCAATTTCACCGTATTTCAGGCAGAGTCCAGGCCGCCAGACTCAATGTCACATAATTTCAGGCAGCGTGCAGGGCACCAGACTCAATTTCACAGCATTTCAAGCAGGGTGCAGGCCACCAAACTCAATTTTACAGCATTTTAGGCAGAGTGCAGGCCACCACACTCAATTTCACAGCATATCAGGCAGAGTGCAGGCCACAAAACTCAATTTTACAGCATTTCAGGAAGACTGCAGGCCACCACTCAAATTCACCGCATTTCCGGCAGAGTGCAAGCCATCAAATACAATTTTATTTCGGAGTCACGTGAGTGATTCCGTGAAGAACCCGTTCAGCACGCATGCGCGGCATTACGTCCAGCAGAGCAACAGCGGCACAGCGGGAGTCGGGCTCTCCCGCTATGGAGGTGAAAGAACGGACCGTCAGGTAAGCTGACGTCTGTTTCCTTCACAGGGAGCCTTCTGCTGTCTGGCAGAGAAGAAAGGCTCTGCAACAAACCTGTCCCCCGCTCGACTCCACGGAGGAGCCTTCCATCTGGGGGGAGGGGCAGCAATGGAACAGACCTGTCCCCGCTCGACTCCACAGAGGAGCGTTTTCCATCGCGGGGGCAGCATCAAGGCGGTAGGACCGCTAAACCAGTGCTCCGCTATCCCGACACCGCGCCGAGCCCTGCCCGCTAGCGCCTCAGCAGCGGGCTGGAAGTAACACCACGGAGGCGTCCGGCCGGTGGCTCCGACTTATCAGACGGGACGTCTTTCCACCCGCACGGGAGGAAAGACAGCTGCCTGCACAGACCTGCCCCATGCTCGACTCCACGGAGGAGCGTTTCATCTCGCGGGGGCAGCAACAAGGCGGTAGGACCGCTTACCGGGCGGTCCGCTACCCCAACACCGCGACCGAGCCCAGCCCCGCTAGCACCTGAGCGGCGGGCTGGATGTACAAGCCAAGGAAGAGGCGTTCCGGCCGGTGGCTCCGACTTATCGGACGGGGACGTCTCTCCACCCAGGCGGGGGAGAGACAGCCGCCTGAGCCGCTTGGAGCGGCTCTTGGAGCAGGAGCTCCAGCGCGGTGCACCCCAGCAGGGGCGCTCTCACAGAGGGGGGTCAGGCACTCCCTCCACAGTGCCTTGTGCACTGTCCATTGTTTCCTCCTTTCCAGAGGATAGCTTTGGTGACCAGGACTGGGCTGGTCAAGAACAGGGGCAATGGCTGAAGATCTCGGGAGTATGCAAGGGGTGCAGGAACAGGAAGAGCTGCTAGGTGTGGTGGACCACTACGTGGAAACCCCACGTGCAGGAGGCCGTTAAAAGCCTGACGACAGCCATCACATCGTTTTTTCTCCTCGTTCCATGGACAAATACGGAGATGACCACAACCTTCGTAAACAAGTCATAAGACCTGCCATAAAATCCTACATTGCGGGGTTGTGCATACCCCAGCCACTGAGCCAGACCCACTGCTCTTTGGGGAAAAAATCTCACAAAGCATATGAAGGACATGCAAGAAGTTTTACAAAACGTTCGGCTCATGAGGGCAGGGCCGGGACGAGTAACCAAAAACAGTAATTCCTACGCAGCAGCACCCTATCGCGTCCATCAGCCAACGTCTACCATATCGGACTGATGAAAGCTCGGGGTCCGCATCTATCACCGAAAGTCTTCTTTAGACCAGGGCCCAGAGCGGACCCCATGGAAAATGTGCCACCCCCAACGTCACCGCCACGTCAGACGACGTGCAACACTCGTTGGACCAGCAGGAAACAGAAGAATACCCATAACCATGGAGGTAGGTGGGTCTGGTTCCTAACAGTATATAGAGTGCTACTAACACATGGGAGTCTATCACGAGTGATCAGTATATACTCAATGGCATTAGTGAATACAATTCATACTAGAAAAATTGCCACCAGGTCAACATTCACCCCAGAGGGTATTTTTTCCCCTCTACGTTAAAGAAACAAGAGGGACAAGCTGAACTGGTGAGAATAATTACAAAGGGTATCATGGGAAAACCTGAACCCTTGCAATTCGTATCAAATATATTCACTAAACCCAAAAAGGATGGTGGATGTCGCATCATCATTGACTTAACTTCACTAAATATGTTTGTTAAGTATATACATTTCAAAATGGAACCGGTTGTTACTGCCAAACAACTAAATTCCAAAGGATACTTCATGGCAAGCATTCATCTTAAAGATGTTTACTATTTAGTACCATTCACAAGGATCATCACAGATACCTGAAATTTACCTGGATGGGGCAGCTATAGCAATTTAAAGCGTTACCCAATGGGCTCACATCAGCCCAAGAGTGTCACCAAGACACTAAAACCAGCTCTGGCAATATTCAGAAGACAAAAACATATTGTCATGGCATATCTTGATGATATCCTAAATGGTAGGCAAGACCATGAATTTGACTATGTTAGCTGTTCAGCTACCAAACAGTTATTCGAAACCCTGGGATTGTCTTACATCCAGATAAATCTAAGTTGAAGCCATCCACTATCATGGACTACTTGGGTTTCACAATTAATTCAGTCTACGTGACTGTAACATTGCCAAGAGACAACATAGTTGAATTGGCACAATCATGCAACAATTTAATGGTCAACAAACTACCAGCTACTCGACAAGTAACAGAGTAATTGGGGAAAATGGTAGCAGCATTTCCGGCTACATAATTCGGACCTTTGTACCAAAAACGACATACAGGTTATTGTTGATCGTTTCATGAAGTTACCCACTGAAGTAATATCAGAACGACAGTGGTGGGCAAAAAAAGTTTGACATAGTTTCAGCCTATTATTATCACTAACCCTACGTCAGTTATCCAAACAGATGCCAGTACTCAAGACTGGGGAGCAACTAGCTCTATATCCAGCACAAGTAGTAGATGGACTAACCCAGAATCATCGTTACCACTTACACTGGGCATTAATTATCTAGAGATGTTTGGGTGACTTTTATGGTTTAAAAGCATATGCATAAATATGCATCACTTGCATGTACGGTTATAAATAGATAATACTACGGTGGTGGCCTACACTAACCATATGGGCGGCATAAAATCAGTATCATGCGACAAGTTGGTCAACACAATTTGGCAATGGTGTGTCCAAAGACATATTTGGCTATCAGTAACTTACCTGCCAGGTAAGTTAAATACAGTGGCAGACACCAGGTCACATAAATTTAATGACAACATCGAATAGATGTTAAAAACACAAAACAATTTTCACAATAGTTATCAAGCAATATGGCATGCCAGATATCGATTTATTTGCATCAAGGCTACATCACCAGGTACCTATGTATGTTGCTTGGGAACCAGACCCTGAGGCAGCAGCGGTAGATGCGTTCGCGCTGGATTGGGGAAATTCTTCTTCTATGCATTTCCTCCCTTCTGCCTCATCAGTCAGGGACTACGCACAGTACAAATGGACTCTGCTTCAGGTATTTTGATAGTACCCGACTGGCCTACACAGCCATGGTTCCCAATACTCCATGACATGGTTGTTGAAACTCCAATGGTATTCCCCAGAGACCCAGAGATATTAACACCCAGTGTCGGGCACAAGCCACCCGTGCCATGAAAAAATCAAGCTCCTGGGTTGCAGATTCTGCACAAACCACTTCTGGGACTGGGATTATCATAACAAACCGTCGACACCATGTCAGCATCCCTCCGAACATCCACTGAAAACAGCACTTGTCCAGCATCAAAAAATGGGAGAAGTACTGCTTGGATACAGGGACCACCTACTCAACCGCTACATTTACCAACGTACTGGAATTCCAGGTGAACCTTCACCACGATGAAGGACTTCAGCTACAGAGCCATCAACACAGCTAGAATCGTCCTGCCTGTCTATTTCAAAACCAGCTCCAGGACAACAGGCTATGGGGTCCCACCAGCTGGTGGTCAAACTAATGAAGGGTATTTACAACTCAAAACCCGTAGACCAAGGTACACCCATATATGGGATGTCAGTGTGGTCCTGACATACCTCAGGGGATGCCCACCAGCCAGATCCCTCAACCTGAAACCATCTATGCTCAAAACACTCACGTTGATGGCACTTGTAGCTGCACAGAGGGTCCAGTCACTACACCTATTGCGACTGGACACCATGCTCACAGCTCCAGACCAGATCTCTGTCGTTGTCCAGGGAATGGTCAAACAGAGCAGACCTGGAACACCTAATCCAGTCGTGGAATTCCGGGCTTACCCGCCAGAAACACGGTTATGTGCCATGACCCTATTATCCTACATAGACACAACCAAAATATTCGAGGGAGATGAAAAGCCTTGTGGGTCAGTCATAAAAAACCTTATGGTCGGGTGACGAGCCATTTCGGGATGGCTCAAGCAGGTGCTAAAAGCTGCTGGGATAAAAACTAACATGTACAAAGTTCATTCCACCAGGGCAGCATCCACGTCGACGGCTAAAAGAATGGACGTGCCTATAAACCACATCCTGGCTACAGCAGGATGGTGGGGGGAAAGACCGTTCAGAAATTTTATAATAAGCCGTTGGCAAAACCTGTTTTATTTGCAGGAAAGATTTTACAGACTGCAAATATTTAATTTAAGCCCAGGGGAACAATTTAATTTCTTTGTTGTTATTGTTAAAAAATACCATTGTGTTTTTCTACAAATAGATTCATTGGTTGATTACGATAACACACTTCCTCCCTCAAAGTCTTCGGCAGCGATGTGGTAATAACTGTTACACGGTTTGGAATCACAGAGCTTTGAAATCTTCACGGAATCACTCACGTGACTCCGAAGTAAAATAGTAAGATTAAACGAGAATTTACCAGTTTGAAGTTTGATCTGTATTTTATGAGGAGTTACGATGAGGGATTATGTGCCCTCCGCTCCCACCCTCAATAATATGGGTCAAATTCATAAACTGATGTCTCCTTATCTTTACTATGTTTACTTCAATAATTGTGTCTATCTGTGATTCCACACCGCTGCTTTGAAGTATGCCGCGCATGCGTGCTGAATGGGTTCTTCACGTAATCCCTCATCGTAACACCTCATAAAATACAGTTCAAACTTCAAACTGGTAAGTTCTCGTTTAATCTTACTATTTTATAGCATTTCAAGCAGAGTGCAGGTCACCAAATTGCCAAACAACTCATTGCATTGTCATTAAGGGCTAACAAATCATTTATTGCAAGTACATTGCAGACTCACAGTTCAGTTGATTCACAGCTTAGAATCATAGTTGTGGACTCTCCCTCGCAATCTTCCAGAGTGAATGGCTCACGTCCAGGCATCCGAGGTTTTATAGTCCTGCCCCCCCGGAAGGTGCGTTACCTTCATCGTGGTGATTGACAGGCGAGACGACCAATCTCAACATGTTTTAAACACTCCTAACTTTTTTATTTTGCATCGATCGGAAAAATCCTCGGGCTGCCTCAGCGGAGGAGGACTGTGAGTAAGATGGCCAAAAATCATGGCGATATATGGTAGCGTTTTTTTTCTTCTAAAATTTATGTAAAACGCATACAGGAAGTGGTCAAGATGAGACTTTTAGTTATATAAATATTTTAAGATGTTCACAGATAACACCAGATTACTTTATAAATATTATTATTGCATAAATTAATCTCATTTTGTTCAGGTGTTAGTAATTAGTTTACTAATATAGCACCCGGTGTAAACAACAAAATTGTTATTAATTCACATTTACATTGGTCGTTTGCCAAGTCACAGTTTCAGTTTTGTTTAACTCGGCAAAAAATATAGTATGATTCATGAACATACTATTATGCTTTGGAAATGTTTCAATGGCCGAGCTCTATGCTAATTGCACTCTGGACTATATCAGAGCTTGCAGCTTTCCCCTCTCTGTGTCTGGAGCATTTTACATTCCCCCTGCTTTGACCCCACACCCTGACATCCCTATTGACCTCCACCTTGCTTGGCTGTTCATAATTTCAAAATGTACTTGTTTGACCTTATGCGTAGTTATCGCCTCTCACCTCACACAATTCCCTTGCAGTGTCTATGAAACAAAGCAGTAAAAATTGTTATAAAAGCAAGCATAGGCCATTCAGCCCATTAAACCTGTCTCTGGTATTAACTGATCTCCATCTTAACTATTCCATTTGTTGCACTCCATATTCTCCATACTTTTGTCATAAATAATTTGCTAATCGCAGACTTAAATTATTGTTAATTTAAATTATTTTTAACTTAAATCTGCAATTTTATTTTGATTTGTTGCCATACGTTTCATGAGGAAATATTTTTGCCTAATTTCTCCCTTGCCATAGATTTCAGGGTACCGTATCATTGATTTCCTTATCCGTCATATCAATATCTTTCAAAATCATTAAAGTTCCAATTCATATCATAACCCTCTATGTTTAAAGGAATCCTATATTTTGTTTTTCAAAAAATACTCGATAGTATGTCTGGTCTGAAAGAAGAAGCTGTTAATTTTTGTTAAAAGATTCTGTATTTCCTTGTTCTCTGTCTTGTTTCTTTCTAGTTGTACTTCACTCATGCTTTTAAAATTCTTCCTCGTTGATAATATCATCACTCTTTTCATTCCAAAATTACATCTCTTAAATCTAAAACGCTGTTTTAAAACTAAAAATTCTCACATTTAAAGTAATGAAAAAAAAAATCACATTTAAAAATGTATTCATCCTTCAATGCAATGTGAGATATGAAATCGTCTCTCAAAAGGAAAAATAGACTGACCCAAAGATTATAAATAGAGCAGTATAACATGCCCCAGGTGTAAAGTGTTTAAATTTCACTAAAAGACTTAAGAGAGATAATTGCTGGATATAATGATCATTTCTAGTTAAGAAGAGATATTTGGTATTCATTTTATGTTTTTTGTTCATATGGGAAAAGTAAATATCCCAGTAGATGCATCTCTCTTGTGCCTTTGAAGGCATGCAGTCAGCCCAGATTTGTGTGGACCTTTATCAGTGTTCAAGTCAATCACCCTGACCACCAATGCAATGAAGACCTTATGGACCTAGCCCCCCCCCCCCCCCCCATGGACAAAAAACAAAACACTGACAGTTCAATATTAATATTAAAATTTATATCTCTATCAATTTCCAGCACCATGGTCAAAATTATTAAGGAATTATTTCAAGACAACGTGATTTCAATATAAAAAAAATCAATACTAATCAATCTCAGTCTGAAGAAAAGTCCCGACCAAAAACATCACCTATCCATGTTCTCCTGATATGCTATCTGACCCGCTGAGCTACTCGAGCTCTGTTTGTAAATGATCCACTGCAACATACATGGTGAAACATAAGTCTTTATTCCATTCAGAAATACAGAGCATTTAAACTGCTCAGCCGTGCTCTCCCATCTCAGCATGGCTTCTGCCAACTGGCTGTCCTCGTTAGTGTAGTACTGTAATACCATGTAATGGGTGGCATGCATATATGTATAGTGGAGATTATAAATGGCATGGATTAATAAGAGTTAGTCTACATCCTTCCTCTTAAAGAAGCAAAGCATATAAAGAGTGATTAGTGGAGTATATATTATAAAACACCAGTATAAGTTGTGTGCATTTCTTATTTTACTTGTACATGCTTGAGCACATAAAACGATGCTGGTCATGCACAGTTTGTATAGCCGGTGAACTTTCCAATCAGTGGGTTTGGCTTGCAGACATGACCAAGCACGTGTACGGTAGTACCCCTCGTGCACCTCATCCTTCTCTGAGGAAACGAGTCCCGGTATCGGGTGAACGCGGAGGAGAAGACACCGGTGGAGATGGGGGCACCGGGGAAGGCAGGGATGGTGCTGACACCGGTAGAGGAGTCGCTGGAGTGGCATTCGCAGAACATGGGGGAAAACCGACTGACTGGTCAGGGTAAGGACGGGAAGGTTCCGGTTCATTAACCGGGAGGAGGTGTTGGCGGGTGCGTCGGTAGATGCCATTGTAAACACTAAACAGGTATGAGCGTGGCTCCACGGTTGCCCCCAGAATGACACTGAGGCGGTCGTAGCCTCAGAGCGACTGTACGCGGACAACCTGTCCCTTGTTGAGCGGCTGTAGTGGAGAGCTGGTTTTATCATAGTATTTTCTTTGTGTGTCTCGGAGATGTGGGGGTGGGATTGGATCGCGGATGGTGCATGACCTTGTGGTCCTAACAGTTGCTTGGCCATAGGCAGGGTGGTGCGGGTTTTCCGTGACATGAGTCGTTCGGCCGAAGATCCCAGGAGAGGGTCGCAGACGATGTTTCGTAGGTTGAGTAAGTCAAGATAGACATCGGAGCCGGCCCTGTGTTAACATTCCATTAGTTGTTTTGCATTTCTCTTTTTTAAAATAATATTTTTATTAGAAGCATATACATATCATAATCAAAACACATTATGTTTATCAATAACATATTGTTAATAGATGGGATTCCGGCTATCAAAGTAGTAAGGGTCCTCATTTATCAATTGCAAATTGACTCTGCTTCTATTGTTTATTTTTTTTTTACAGATAGGAAGCAAGAAGAAAAAAAAACGATAAAAAAGAATAGAATAAATTACCAATAATACAACTTTGGAGATAGGTCCGTAGATTATAAAACATAACTATTCATCTAATCCTGGGTTCAAGCTTCAGTCAGGCTTCCGTGCCGGACCAATTTACCCTTTCAAAAAATCAATAAATGGAGACCATATTCTAGCAAATAATTCTTGTTTGTCAATTAAGACATGTCTAGTTCTTTCCAAATGTAAGGTCTCCGACATCTCCATAATCCACATTTTAATTGTGGGGGTTGTTGGATTTTTCCAAAATTTTAATATTAATTTTTTCCGAGTTATTATACTATAATCAAGGACGTTTCTTTGGCTTGTTTTAAGTTTTAGGCTTTGTTCTGATATTCCTAATATTATTAGTTTTGAGTCTGTATCCAATTGGGTATTAACTTCAGAAATTATTCTAAAAATATCCGTCCAGAGATTTTTGATTTTTATACAATTTACAAAAGTATGTTAAATTAGCCTCTGAGTATTGACATTTATTACAGATAGGAAAGATATGTGGGAACATTCTATTTAATTTTGTTTTAGAGTAATGCAGCCAATGTAGTACTTTAAATTGTATTAAAGAATGTCTGGCATTTAACGAGCATTGATGTATATGTTGTAGACTTTCGTCCCAAATATATTTCATTATAGGTTGGTCTAATTCATTTTCCCATGCTTGTCTATATAATTCCGTCGACGGGACCTCACTATCTAAAAGAGTATTATAAATGTGAGATATTAATTTATCTGTATTAGGATGTTTATTCAAACATTAACCATATAACCATATAACCATATAACAATTACAGCACGGAAACAGGCCATCTCGACCCTTCTAGTCCGTGCCGAACACATAATCTCCCCTAGTCCCATATACCTGCGCTCAGACCATAACCCTCCATTCCTTTCCCATCCATATAACTATCCAATTTATTTTTAAATGATAAAAACGAACCTGCCTCCACCACCTTCACTGGAAGCTCATTCCACACAGCTACCACTCTCTGAGTAAAGAAGTTCCCCCTCATGTTACCCCTAAACTTCAGTCCCTTAATTCTCAAGTCATGTCCCCTTGTTTGAATCTTCCCTACTCTCAGTGGGAAAAGCTTTTCCACGTCAACTCTGTCTATCCCTCTCATCATTTTAAAAACCTCTATCAAGTCCCCCCTTAACCTTCTGCGCTCCAAAGAATAAAGCCCTAACTTGTTCAACCTTTCTCTGTAACTTAGTTGCTGAAACCCAGGCAACATTCTAGTAAATCTCCTCTGTACTCTCTCTATTTTGTTGACATCCTTCCTATAATTAGGCGACCAAAATTGTACACCATACTCCAGAATTGGCCTCACCAATGCCTTGTACAATTTTAACATTACATCCCAACTTCTATACTCAATTCTCTGATTTATAAAGGCCAGCACACCAAAAGCTTTCTTTACCACCCTATCTACATGAGATTCCACTTTCAGGGAACTGTGCACAGTTATTCCCAGATCCCTCTGTTCACCTACATTCTTCAATTCCCTACCATTTACCATGTACGTCCTATTTTGATTTGTCCTGCCAAGATGTAGCACCTCACACTTATCAGCATTAAACTCCATCTGCCATCTTTCAGCCCACTCTTCCAACTGGCATAAATCTCTCTGTAGACTTTGAAACTCTACTTCATTACCCGCAACCCCACCTATCTTAGTATCATCTGCATACTTACTAATCCAACTTACCACGCCATCGTCCAGATCATTGATGTACATGACAAACAACAGTGGACCCAACACAGATCCCTGTGGCACCCCACTCGTCACTGGCCTCCAACCTGACAAACAACCATCCACCATTACTCTCTGGCATCTCCCATTCAGCCACTGTTGAATCCATCTTGCTACTCCACCATTAATACCCAACCATTGAACCTTCTTAACCAACCTTCCATGAGGAACCTTGTCAAAGGCCTTACTGAAGTCCATATACACAACATCCACTGCTTTACCCTCATCAATTTCCCGAGTAACATCTTCAAAAAATTCAAGAAGATTAGTTAAACATGACCTTCCAGGCACAAATCCATGTTGACTGTTCCTAATCAGACCCTGTTTATCCAGATGCTTATATATATTATCTCTAAGTATTCTTTCCATTAATTTGCCCACCACTGACGTCAAACTAACAGGTCTATAATTGCTAGGTTTACTCTTAGACCCTTTTTAAACAATGGAACAACATGCGCAGTACGCCAATCCTCCGGCACTATTCCCGTTTCTAATGACATTTGAAATATATCGTCAAAAGGAAGATATATCGACATTCATCAAGAGTCTCTGGCTCTCTAGTTCTATAATCTTGTGTATGTGATTTAACATAATCTCTAAGTTGTAGATATCTAAATAAGTTATTTGAGTGTAGTCCATAATTATGTTGTAACTCCTCAAATGAAAGAAAAGTACCTTTCCTATAACGATGTCCCACCTTTTTAATTCCATAATTTTTCCATTATATAAACCCTTTATCTAACACAGAGGGTTTAAATGAAGGGTTATTTACAATGGGATGGGAGAGTGATGTTATCCAATTTTAAAGTATTTTTTAATTGTTTCCAAAGTCATATACCACTATATATTATAGGGTTTTCACTATAGGTTTTTTTATTCAGTTTTGTGGGAGCTAACATAATCGGACCAATTTCAAAAGGCAGACAATCTTCCTTTTCCATCTTTAACCAGTCTGATTGCTGATCCATATCTTCCAACCAGGAGTGCCCAGAAGTAAAACAAAAAATTTGGTAAAGCTAATCCTCAATTTGTCTTGGATTTACATACATGTTTTTTATTTATTCTATGGTTCTTATAATCCCAAATAAAACTTTTGACAATAGAATCAACTTTAAAACATATATATTTTGGAAGATATATCGGGATTAATTGAAAGAGGTACAGTAATTGCGGAAGAAAGATCATTTTTATAGCATTAATTCTACCAAACATTGAGATAGGAAGTGTTTTCAAATACTGAATAGTCTTATGCAGTTTATTAAGTAAAGGCGGGAAATTTAATTTAAATAAAGAAGTATATTTCTTAGTCACATAAATTCCTAGATATTTAAATTTTTCGTTTACTTTTTTAAAGGGGGATTGTTGCAATGTATGTAAGTTGAGTTCCGTATTTGGCATAATTTCACTTTTGTTCCAATTAATTCTATATCCCGAAAATGAGGCAAATTGAGTTATAAGATTTAGCAGGTTTGGAATGCCAGTTTCTGGGTTTGTGATGTATATTAATACATCATCTGCATATAAAGAACTTGTATTAACTGTATCTTTAGTATTATACCCATATATTTCTGGGTGTGCTCTACCATTTTCTGCCAATGGTTCAATAGCAAGGGCGAACAATAACGGGGATAGCAGGCATCCTTGTCTACAACCTCTAGATAAATTAAATTTTGGTGATAGCATTTGGTTTGTCAGTATTCTAGCTCTTGGGTTAGTATATAAAGCTTAACCCATGTGCAGTACTTCTCGCCCAGTTGAAATTTTTCCATCACCGAAAATAAATAGGGCCATTCCACCTGGTCAAATGCTTTTTGAGGAGATTAATGCTCCTCGTACAAATGCTTTAAATGTTTCCCAGAGAAGGGAGGCAGAAGTTTCAGGGCGGTCATTGGACTCGAAAAACATATTGATTTTTGCATTTCTTACCATGCATTCGGCCAGGCCATTGGTCTGCGGGTACTCAGGGCTGCTGATGGTGTGGTGAAAGTCCCAGCATGTCATGAAAACCTTGACTGGAGAATTGAGTTTCATTGTCTGAGAGTAGCTGGAGTGGTGCTCCGTGGACAGAGAAGTGGCAAGTGAGTTTTTGAATGACCATAACTGAGGTCAGGCTGCTGACCAGGTCGATTTCAAACCATCCTGAGTAGGAATCGACTAGAACCAGGTATTGTTTGTCGTGCCACTCAAAGATGTCGGCTGCCACTGTGGACCAGGGTAAGTCCGGTATGGGGTGCAGGAGAACTGGTTATTCAGGTTGGTGCGGGGTCAGGCTGTTACAAATCGGGCAGGCAATGACTTTCTCACAAATGTAGTCAGCAATGTCAGGCCAGAAAAGCATACCTTTTGCATGTTGGAGGGTTATTGCCGCGGCAGGATGGCCCCAGGAACAATATCAAAGTACTCGTTACGAAGAGACATCAGGATAACTGCCTTATCTGGACAGGGTAGAACAGGTGGATAGCCAGTGGCATTTGGTGCTGTTTGTCTTACCAGCCGCGGCGCATGAGAGTGGCAAGCGATTGTAGCGTTTCGTCTGCTGCTGTTTGGGCCACTAGGATGTCTAAGCCTGCGGATGGAAGGCAGGAGACCGTCATAACCGTATACCCCTCGAGCTCGTCATCAGACAGGTTGGCGAGGTGCCCGTGAGAGGGTTCCGCTAAGTACATGTCCTTACCACGTTTGTAGGTTAGTTTGATGCCATACTTCTGTAGTTCTATCATCATGGGTTGTAAATGCGCTGGTTCTGTGTGGATTGGTTTGTTGAGGATACTGACCAGGTGGTCGGTTTCAATCGTGATTGGTTTGCCAAAGAAGAAGTCCTTGAATTTCCTACAGGCAAAAGTTACCACGAGTAGTTCATTTTCGATTTGCGCTTAGCGCTGTTCATGTCGGTCATGGTACAGGATGCATAGGCGACCAGTCTGGGACCCTTCCCGTCATCTTGTAGGCAAGCGGCACCCAGTCCATACTGGGAGGCAACACAGGTTAGGGTGATGGGTAACCCGGCATCGAAGTATGCAAGGGTTGGGGTGCTAGACATTAGTTGTTTGAGGGTTTCAAATGCCCTCTGTTGGTGCTGGTGCCAGGACCAGTGCGAATCATAGAAACATATAAACATAGAAGATAGGTGCAGGAGTAGGCCATTCGGCCCTTCAAGCCTGCACCGCCATTCAATATGATCATGGCTGATCATCCAACTCAGTATCCTGTACCTGCCTTCTCTCCATACCCCCTGATCCCTTTAGCCACAAGGGCCACATCTAACTCCCTCTTAAATATAGCCAATGAACTGGCCTCAACTACGTTCTGTGGCAGAGAATTCCAGAGATTCACCACTTTCTGTGTGAAAAATGTTTTCCTCATCTCGGTCCTAAAAGATTTCCCCCTCATTCTTAAACTGTGACCCCTTGTTCTGGACTTCCCCAACATCGGGAACAATCTTCCTGCATCTAGCCTGTCCAACCCCTTAAGAATTTTGTAAGTTTCTATAAGATCCCCCCTCAATCTTCTAAATTCTAACGAGTACAAGTCGAGTCTATCAAGTCTTTCTTCATATGAAAGTCTTGACATTCCAGGAATCAGTCTGGTGAACCTTCTCTGTACTCCTTCTATGGCAAGAATGTCTTTCCTCAGATTTGGAGACCAAAACTGTACGCAATACTCCAGGTGTGGTCTCACCAAGACCCTGTACAACTGCATTAGAATCTCCCTGCTCCTATACTCAAATCCTTTTGCTATGGATGTTAACATACCATTCGCTTTCTCCATTGCCTGCTGCACCTGCATGCCTACTTTTAATGACTGATGTACCATGACACCCAGGTCTCGTTGCATCTCCCCTTTTCCTAATCGGCCACCATTCAGATATGTCTATTTTCCTGTTTTTGCCACCAAAGTGGATAACCTCACAGTTATCCACATTATACTGCATCTGCCATGCATTTGCCCACTCACCCAGCCTATCCAAGTCACCTTGCAGCCTCCTAGCATCCTCCTCACAGCTAACACTGCCCCCCAGCTTCGTGTCATCCGCAAACTTGGAGATGTTGCATTCAATTCCCTCGTCCAAATCATTAATATATATTGTAAATAGCTGGGGTCCCAGCACTGAGCCTTGCGGTACCCCACTAGTCACTGCCTGCCATTCTGAAAAGGACCCGTTTGCTCCTACTCTTTGCTTCCTGTCTGCCAGCCAGTTTTCTATCCACATCAATACTGAACCCCCAATATCCCAGTATCCTTGTGAGTCAGTTGTCGCAGCGGGGCTTGCTGAAGTTTGGGATAAATTTTCCCAGGTAGTTTACCATGCCTAGAAATCGCTGTAGAGCTGTCACATCCGTGGGTGCTGGCATTTCATTGATGGCAATGGTATTAGAAGGGTCTGGCCTGAGGGCGTTATTGGTGAATACGTGGCCCATATAAGTCACTTCGTCGACTCGAAACCTGCACGACGGGGTTAAGTTTGAGGTTTACCTCTCTGGCACGATCCAATTGGAGGCGTGGGTTCGTATCCCACATCTGACACCATGTTGGTAAATGATCCACTACAACATCATGGTGAAACATATGTCTTTATTCCATTCCGAAATACAGAGCATTTAAACTGCACAGCCATTCTCTCCAAGCTATGCATGGCTACTGCCAGCTGGCTGTCCTCATTAGTGTAGTACCGTATATGGGTGACATGCATATATGTGCAGTGGAGATTATAAATGGCATGGATTAATAAGGGTTAATCTACAAGCACTTTGTGCCTTTTTATACTAATCAATATTTGGGATACAATAAATTGAAAAGGGAGAGCACAGAATAGAACTGAAATGAAAATTGATTCTTATTTTTTCCTCGTCTATGTACTAGAATAACATGGAACTCATGGGATAGTCGGGGTCAAGGAAAGAGCGTTCACGTCGCGGCCCTGTTTCAACCAATCTTTCCACCACCACGCACAAGACGCACAAGAAGCGCAAGACAGACACCATTGTGCAGATGCCGAGAAATGTGTTCAGCTCTGGCTGAACAACTTCTAATCTTGTGTGTGGACTCGATAAGAAGGAGAAGATGGAATAGTCGTTGGAAGAGAAGAAACTTAAGGTGCGCTGAGTTTAATTCAAATCACAATTTAACAATAAGAGAAACTCTGTTTTCTCTCATACATATTGACGAGATGAATTAAGCTTTAAAAGCATGTGTTTTACCATCAAGCCTAATGAGGTATATGGCTTAAATGTAACAAGTAGGTTGCTGGCTTGTAGAATAAGATGTTACACTATGCGATATTAAGTATTTATATCTTAAACATGCCATTAAAATGCCTTGCTCAGGAGTATGTAGTATGCAGCTTTGTAAAACAGACAATGAATTGTGTTGACTGATTGCAGCTGAGCAAGTGCAATACCGAATGCAAGACTATTTCATTCGCTCATACCCAGGATTTCATCTTAACTTGATGACATTAAAGAGACATCAGCCTACCATGCCAGGAAGGCTCCAGTCTATGATCTATAAATTGCACATTTTTATTTTTTAATATTGTCAAACTATGTTTTTACTGGACTGAGTGAGACTATGTGGATCAATAAAGACATTCAGGAATTAGGAGAGAAGTCAAATAACTGTGTGGAGGTTGGAGATGAGATATGTAGTTAGATTATCGAGGAATGTAAAGCAAACAGTAAAAAGCTAAAGTTGAGATGGGATGGGCAATAAAATACCACAGAAAGAAAGCAGAAATTGAATGGATTGATTGACAGAAACTGCATGGAACCTGACGCAGCAGCCCAATGAGTCCATGCCAACCATTGATCATCTGTTCACACTAGTTATATGTCATCCCACTTTCTCATCCACTCCCTAGATACTGGCGTCAATTTACAGAGGCCAATTAACCTACAAACCTGCACCTCTTTCTGATGTGGGAGAAAGCCGGCACACCCGGAGGAAATGCGCGTGGCCATGGGGAGAATATGCAAACTCCACATTGACAGCGCCCGAGGCCAGGATTGAACACAAGATCCCAGGCA
This sequence comes from Amblyraja radiata, assembly GCF_010909765.2. Lineage (NCBI taxonomy): Eukaryota > Metazoa > Chordata > Chondrichthyes > Rajiformes > Rajidae > Amblyraja > Amblyraja radiata. The sequence continues at coordinate 95,070,879 of NC_045956.1, read as the reverse complement.
TTGTGAAGCAGCAGCTCTATCAGCTGTGCCACTGTGCCACCACTTAAACGTTATTCAGATTTGGTGGCATGGGCTGAAGAGAGAGCAATGAGAAAAGGACATTTGGATTTGAAGAGATGATATAACAAATAAACTAATAAAATGCAGAGGATAAATCTCATTGTCTGTATGTTATATATTCTCACATTTTACAAGACCTTAGTAAAGAGTTATCAGAGACATAGAAACATAGAAACATAGAAAATAGGTGCAGGAGTAGGCCATTCGGCCCTTCGAGCCTGCACCGCCATTCAATATGATCATGGTTGATCATCCAACTCAGTATCCTGTACCTGCCTTCTCTCCATACCCCCTGATCCCTTTAGCCACAAGGGCCACATCTAACTCCCTCTTAAATATAGCCAATGAACTGGCCTCAACTACCTTCTGTGGCAGAGAATTCCAGAGATTCACCACTCTCTGTGTGAAAAATGTTTTCCTCATCTCGGTCCTAAAAGATTTCCCCCTTATCCTTAAACTGTGACCCCTTGTTCTGGACTTCCCCAACATCGGGAACAATCTTCCTGCATCTAGCCTGTCCAACCCCTTAAGAATTTTGTAAGTTTCTATAAGATCCCCCCTCAATCTTCTAAATTCTAGCGAGTACAAACCGAGTCTATCCAGTCTTTCTTCATATGAAAGTCCTGACATCCCAGGAATCAGTCTGGTGAACCTTCTCTGTACTCTCTCTATGGCAAGAATGTCCTTCCTCAGAATAGGAGACCAAAACTGTATGCAATACTCCAGGTGTGGTCTCACCAGGACCCTGTACAACTGCAGTAGAACCTCCCTGCTCCTATACTCAAATCCTTTTGCTATGAATGCTAACATACCATTCGCTTTCTTCACTGCCTGCCGCACCTGCATGCCTACTTTTAATGACTGGTGTACCATGACACCCAGGTCTCTTTGCATCTCCCCCTTTCCTAATCGGCCACCATTCAGATAATAAGTGGTACAGACAGTGGTACAGAAAGATTTACCGCCAGAGGACTGACGCAGAGCTAACGAGACATTTGAAAAGGGGGATAAGACATGACCAGAAAGTAATATTCCACTCAGTTTAACATCAGTAACAGGAAACATGATAGATTCTCCACTAAAGCAGCAATAGTAGAATATCTAGAAACTTCCACCATTCATGTAATGAAAGGTTAACCTTGAAAAGTTTGAGAAGTCTACATAGAATGGATTCCTAGCTGGCTTGAAGTCAGAAAGCATAGAATTGAAGAAAATGGTAGCTATATACAAATGTTAGCTATATACAAAGACTACATTTTATCTCTGTATGATTTGTTGTTAACTTCTCACAGTTAACAATGATCTATTTTACATTTTCCTTGATCTCCATTCCCTTTGTCCTATTTTCACATCAGACACTTCCTTATCTATGTATCTCCCTCTCCCCTGACATCAGTGTGAATAAGGGTCTCGACCCGAAACGTCACCCATTCCTTCTCTCCAGAGTTGCTGCCTGTCCCACTGAGTTACTCCAGCATTTTGTGTCTATCTTTGGTTTAAACCAACATCTGCAGTTCCTTCCTATACAAAGGGAAGGAGATGGGGTGTTGCGTTCCACATTCAGTCCGGGGAGAATTGATGTTCACAATTTACATTAAAAATTTGGTCTTTAAAATCAAGAGCAGCATGTGAATGATTCTAAAGTTGAGGAATGTCAATACTGTGGATGACTACAATATTAATGAAATTGTAGAATGGGCATTAGTTGTCAGAACAACAACTTGTGGGAAGAAAATAGTATAAGAAAGTTACCCAGAAATTCAGTCAGGAGTTCCAAAAGGAACCATTTTACAAACAAATCTGGTAATAATGTGAAATGGTTGAAAGCAAATTGTAATGTGACCTGTTGAGCATGTGGAAAAGGTTAATACCTAGCCTTCATGAGCTCTATCTAACTCTCTCTTGAAAACATCTGGTGAATTGGCCTCCACTGCCTTCTGTGGCCGAGAATTCCACAGATTCACAACTCTCTGGGTGAAGAAGTTTTTCCTCATCTTATATGTTTCTATAAGATCCCCTCACATCTTTCTAAATTCCAGTGAATATAAGCCCAGTCAAACCAGTCGAGAAGAATGGAGCAAGATGGCCACTCATGCCTTATCACAGGAAAGGACTTGGGAGAGGGAAGGGTTCTTGCAGCAATTCCCATCAATGCAGGGATCAGCCCATCAGCAACTAAATCAGACAGAAAGCAAGAAATCACGGATGTGCAACAAACAATGTGGCTCACGTACTATTGTACAGCACTAATTTATTGGATTTCAAGTTGTTCAAACAACAAATCGTTTTTAAGAAAGATAAACACATGTGAAATTTGCATGGTTGTTTTAAAAAGACAAATGACTTTAACTAGCACATTTTAAATAAATACAGTATGCTTTTCAACTATCAAAAATTGTCAAGTTAATGCCCAAGTGCATAAAAGGTGTAGATAGGTGAATTCTAATCAAATTTATCACAAGCTGCTTTTGGAAGGGTACAGATTTAGTACATGCGTATTCTATTTTTCTCTTTTACAAATGATCTACTTTTGATTGGTTCACTGAAGGTGTCACAATGGCAGGAAAGCATATAAGAGTGCTTTAGGGAGAATGGAACAGATAACATACATGCCTAATAATTGGATAATATTGCCATTCAGAAAGTAACTGGCCTGGAAATGCTTCATGATTTGTAATTCAAGAAGTGCTGTGGGCAATATAAATGTAAATCTGCATCACACGTTCCACTTCATTGGTTTCTGATGTACAAAGGTGCAAGCTATCCATAAATGATTTTCCAGAACTATGCATGAAACAAAGGTCAAACATTGAAATAGACCATGATCTATTTGTTGATATATATTCCCAATGCCAGATCTGGCATTGGGAATATATATCAATGAATTTATTGTTCATTATCTAATATTTTAAAATCACATTTAATGAACAAGAATCATAACAAAATAGAGAGACATTGAAAAAATATGACTATAATATGTCTTCTAGGGTAGCCAATGTAACAACTTTTTAAGAAAGAAGAGAGAGAGAAAACAGGGAATTATAGACCTGTTAGACTTACACCAACAGTGGGGAAGTTGCTTGAGTCCATTATTAAAGATGTTATAGCAGGGCATTTGGAAAGCAGTGACCGGATCGGTCAAAGTCAGCATGGATTTATGAAGGGGAAATCATGTTTGACTATTCTTCGAGAATTTTTTGAATATGTAAAAAATAGAATGGATAAGGGGGAGCCAATGGATGTGGTGAATCTGGACTTTCAAAAAGCCTTTGACAAGGTCCCACACAGGGGATTAGTGTGCAAAATTAGGCCACATGGTATTGGGGGTAGGGTATTGACATGGATAGAGAACTGGTTGGAGACAGGAGGCAAAGAGTAGGAATTAACAAGTCCCTTTCAGAAATGAAGGCAGGGAATTGTGGGATGCCAGTTATTTACTGGCATCCAGTGGTGCTGGGATCCCAGTTATTTACAATGTAGATAAACAATTTAGACGAGGGAATTAAATGTGACATCTCCAAGTTTGCAGATGACACAAAGCGGGGTGGCAGTATGAGCTGCAATGAAGATGCTATGAGGCTGCTGGGTGACTCGGATAGGTTGGGCGAGTAGGCAGATGCATGGCAGATGCAGTATAATGTGGATAAATGTGAGGTTATCCACTTTGGTGGCAAGAACAGGAAGGCAGGTTATTATCTGAATGGTGTCAGATTAGGAAAAGGGGAGGTGCAACGATACCTGGGTGTGCTTGTGCATCACTCACCGAAAGTAAGCATGCAGGTACAGCAGGCAGTGAAGAAAGGTAATGGCATATTGGCCTTCATTGCACGAGGATTTGGGTTTATGAGCAAGGAGGTCCAACTGTAGTTGTACAGGGCCTTGGTGAGACCGCACCTGGAGTATTGCGTGCAATTTTGCTCTCTTAATTTGAGGGAAGACATTATTGCTAATGAGGGAGTTCAACAGGTTAATTCCTGGGATGGCGGGACTAACATATGACGAAAGAATGGGTCGACTGGGCTTGTATTCACTGAAATTTAGAAGGATGAGAGGATATCTTATAGAAAAATATTAAATTCTTAAAGGATTGGAAAGGGTAGATGCAGGAAAAATGTTCCCGATGTTGGGGGAGTGCAGAACCAGGGGTCAGTTTAAGAATAAGAGGTAGGCCATTTAGGATTGAGATGAGGAAAAACTTCTTCACCCAGAGAGATGTGAATCTGTGGAATTCTCTCCCACATAAAGCAGTAGAGGCCAATTCACAGGATGTTTTCAAGAGAGAGTTAGATTTATCTCTTCGGGCTAAAAAAATCAAGGGATACGGGGAGAAAGCAGGAACGGGGCACTGATTTTAGATGATCAGCCATGATAATATTGAATTACGGTGCTGGCTCGAAGGACCAAATGGCCTACTCCTGCACCTATTTTTCCGTTTCTATGTCTTTAAATATACACAGTATACACAATAGAATAAAAGGACACAAAGTGATAGAGTAATGGACCTGTCCCACTTAGGTGACGTTTAGGCGACTGCAGGAGACCATGTAGTCCCCACATGGTCGCCACATGTTCGCGGGTGGTTGCCGGGGAGTCGTCTTCATGGTCGCGATGAGTTCCCGCATTCTGGGAATGAGTCGCAGCCTCAATATAGACGCCACCAATTTTTCAACATGTTGAAAAATTAGCAGCGACTTCAATGAAGCTGCCATGGAGAGTAGCGAGAATTCATGTGCCGTAGGTGGGTTGCCAGGATGTCCTAATGGGTTGCCAGGAGGTCGAAGGTTCTTGGAGGTTCTCGCAGATTGTAGCCTGTGCTGACCGGTGAATTTCATTGGACCAGTGGGAAAAATAAAGGTAAGCAGTAATTTTCAGAACCAAAGATAACTGACCGGTAATGTTGATGTCCGCCAAGCTTCACATCCGTGTATCTCTGGCTTCTTAAACGTTGTCTCCACTTCTTCTCCCTCTTTCTCCCTCCTTCTCCCCCCTTCTCCCCCCTCTCCCAACCTCTTTTAAAGGACTTACCTACACTGTGCTTTAGCAGTCTTAATTACAGCGCTAACCTTCCTGTTCATCGCGGTGTGTGTCTGTATCACCTTGGACCGTGTGAATTTTTTAGACAGAGCTCCCCACGCTTGCCTTGCCCCCGCTTGCATAACAGGCTGGTGAAGGAAGCGATGTGTGTGTGTGTGTGTGTGTGTGTTCCACTCTGACAGTCACCGTTCCAGTTGCCAGTTTTTCAGGCGACTGCCGGCAACTTGACAGTCGCCGGCAGTCCACTGAAAAATCGCTGAAGTGGGACAGGCCCATAACTCAATGGGTCAGGCAGCATCACTGGAGAACATGGATAGGTGACGTTTCAAGTCTTCAGAATTCAGCAATAGAATACTCCTTATTGTTTAAACACAGAAGAATCCTTGGTCATTTTCACCTAGAAATTTTTTAAAGAATAAAATATGGGAAATCAGCAAACTGAAGTCCAATGCTGGCTGGGGACTTCAATACCTCTTTACTTCCTTCACCTAGGAAAGAAACACCCTGACTACTAAAGGAATTGAGCACATGAAGGATGGGGAAGATTAATATGTGAATTAATATGCCATCCAATGACAACTTGAACTTTTACTTTGTCCCAAACCCCAAGTGGCCTCACACTAACTTTGGACACTAAATACATTCTTAATCTAGGAGTTGATGTGACATGGTACTGTGATCATTGTCAGTTTTCTGAGAAGAAAGATTTATTTCCAGATAAAAAAGAGATACACTTATTTCAATTTTGCTAATTCATTGGTCAGCATGTCATCTGAGAAAATTGGCCAGGATTTGGGTTCAGAAGGGATCTGCATGCAGTGAGCGACAGTTTTCAAAATAAATGTCTGGGATCAGTTATATTTCTTGAAGTCATGGACTTGTCCCACTTAGGCAACTTTTTAGGCGAGTGCAGGAGACTTTAAGAGAGGAGGCTGGAATGGATCATTCATTGATAACTTCTGGCTGCAGTTGCTTACAAAATTCAGCAGCTTTGCTGATTACACTCATGTTCTGGGATCAGCTATCATAGGATGTTTAATTTTCCAACACCACATATCAGTTGATCCTGCAGATGTTTTCTTTTTCTCCTTAAAGCCTGTACACTTGTCACAAATCAATATTATTTTGAACAGATACACCTTTGCTAATTAGAATGGCACCAACAAGGACAAGTGGAATTTCCTAAGCATTCGTTTTCTCATGAGCCGCAGAGCTTTTATTTGATCCTTTGGTCTGGGCGTCTTAGTTCATCCTCTATCACTTTCCAGCAAGCACGTGGCACAATCTGGTCTCTTCTGTAAGTCGTACATTTCATTTTCAGGTAAGCCCAGTACTGTTCTCCATACGATCATCTATTCTCATTGGATAATTAGGATTAATCACTGGGGTGGTTAAATAGTAAGGTGAAAAAGATGCAAGCCACCAGGTTGCAGATTGAACTGAGATCCAATTGCATTAATGCTGATGGCCAAAGAGCTTCATGAACGCTATGTTTTGAGCTGTTGGAGTTATTCTAGTTCTATTTGATACAATACGATATGATATGATACGGGTAGACTGATGGGACTGAAGGCAAATAAATCCCCAGGACCTGATGGTCTGCATCCCATGGTACTCAAGGAGAAGGCTCTGGAAATCTTGAACGCATTGGTGATCATTTTCCAATGTTCTATAGATTCTGGATCAGTTCCTGTGAATTAGAGGGTAACTAATGTTATCCCACTTTTCAAGAAAGGAGGGAGAGAGAAAACGGGGAATTATAGACCAGTTAGCCTGACATCGGTGGTGGGGAAGATGCTGGAGTCAATTATAAAAGATGAGATAGCCGCACATTTGGATAGCACTAACAGGATTTTAGTCAACATGGATTTACGAAGAGGAAATCATGCTTGACTAATCTTCTGGAATTTTTTGAGGATGTAACAAGTAAAATGGTCAAGGGAGCACCAGTGGCTCTACTGTGCCAGAAAGCCTTTGATAAGTTCCCACACAAGAGATTAGTGGGAAACATTAGAGCACATGGTATTGGGGGTAGAGTGCTGACATAGATGGAAAATTTGTTGGCAGACAGGAAACAAAGAGTAGGGATTAACGGGTCCCTTTCAGAATGACCATGGTGACTAGTGGGGTACCGCAAGGCTCGGTGCTGGGATCATAGCTATTTACAATATACTTTTATGATTTAGATGAAGGAATTAAAAGTAATATTAGCAAATTTGCAGATGACACAAAGCTGGTGGCAATGTGAACTGTGAAGAGCATGCTATGAGGATGCAGGGTGACTTGGACAAGTTGGGCGAGTGGGCAGATGCAGTATAATGTGGATAAATGTATGGTTATCTATTTTGGTGGCAAGAATAGGAAGGCAGATTATTATCTGAATGGTGTCAGGTTAGGAAAAGAGAGAGCACAACGAGACCTGGGTTTCACTGAAAGCAAGCATGCAAGTACAGAAGGCATTGAAGAAAGCGAATGGCATGTTGGCCTTCATAATGAGAGGAGTTGAGGATAGGAGCAAAGAGGTCCTTCTGCATTTGTGCAGGGTCCTGGTTAGACCACAGTTGGAGTATTGTGTGCAATTTTGGACTCCTAATTTGAGGAAGGACATTCAAGCTATTGATGGAGTGCAGCATAGGTTCACGAGGTTAATTCCCGGGGTGGTGGGACTGTCATATGATGAAAGAATGGAGCGACTGGGCGTGTATTCACTGGAATTTTGAAGGATGAGAGGGCATCTTAATAGAAACATATAAAATTATTAAGTGATTGGATATACGCTAGAGGCAGGAAACATGTTCCCGATGTTGGGAGAGTCCTGAACCAGGAGCCATAGTTTAAGAATGGGATTTCTTAGGCCATTTAGAACTGAGATGAGGAAAAACTTTTTCACACAGAGAGTTGTGAATTTGTGAATTTGTGAAATTTGTGAATTTGTGAAATTCTCTGCCACAGCAGGCAGTGGTGGCCAATTCACTGGATGTATTCAAAAGAGAGTTAGATGGAGCTCTTAGGGTTAGCATGATCAAGGGGAATGGGGAGAGGGCAGGAACAGGTTATTGAATGTGGGTGATCAGCCATGATCACATTGAATGGCGGTGCTGGCTCGAAGGGCCAAATGGCCTACTCCTGCACCTATTGTCTATGTACCCATGTGTCTATGATACGATACGATACGATACGATATAATACGATACGATATGATAGAACTTTTTTTATCCCAGGGGGGAAATTGATTTGCCAACAGTCATAAAACACAAAATACATGAAACATGAAATTAAAGTGATGAGTGAAAAGGATTGGGGATGGGCAAAGAATGGGGAAGAGGGGGGGAAAGGGGAGTCAAACTACCCCACGACAGAAGGCGGGAGGGAGGAAAGATATACCTTTGCCAATTTGGTTGACAATGACAAGGACATTACATTTTCTCCAGCATTTGTTTTTTCATGACCTGCTAGCAAAGTGTGGTATTATTATCTTTCAAGATTCAACTAGGGAGTGACCAAGCCAGTTTTGACCGTGTATTTTAACAGCCTGCACCCGGTATACTCTTTCCTCTGTTTAATCCATAGTCTTCCTTCCAATAGTGTTTGGCAAGGAGAAGTACCAAATGTATCTGCCAAAGGAGGGAAGTGGGTGATAATTAGTAGTTGTTCTTGTCATTTAGAAGCTGTAATATTGAATAGGTTTCCGCAGGGGCTCTTTGTCTCTGATCTTCATCAAAACCATAGCTGCAAATCTAAATCATTGGTCATTATAAACATAACCGTCGTGATTAGCTTCAGATCTGAAAAGCGATATATCATAGTTTATTACACTCTCTTCGGATGCAGAGCAGAAGCAAAACAATACCATCTAATTTCCCAATGCAGGATGCCTTTTTGTAAGATACTAAATGAATGCTACTAATGAATACTAAACTCAGCTGGCTTGTAATTCCTTAGTGCATGAAAGGCCGTGTGAAATTTCTAAATTGATACGTGTATTAGAGTTATCATTGCTGCTGCTGAAAATCTCGCCATTTCCATCAACATGTGCTTGTTACAAAATAAAATGTGACATCAAACATCTCGATGCAGGAAAACTGAGATAATGTTCCTGAAGCACATTATGCTCGCAGGGACTTCCCAACTGTATTTAGAAATCAGACAAAGCCATATAAATTCCAATATAATGTTGCAGTGCACAAGATAATTTCTCTGATATTCCTAATGCTCACATCTTGATGTGTATTTTATTTCTCCTATGTTTACTGACATGATCATGTCCAGGAAATTAGGCACCCTGGTAATATTCAGTGCCCTTTTGTATTTTCCATATCATTATCTATTGTGATTATACAGATAGCTTACACAGATGATGGTCCTCATTAAAAATGCAATTGTATAATCATTACTTTCACTAATTAGTATTATGCTAAGAATAAACTGTAGTATATTTAATTTCATAACCATATTATTCATTGTTTTTAATTGTGCTTCTTTAATTGTGCACAATCTTAAACCAGTTAGGTCTAAATCAACTGTATATTGAAGATGTAGATTTGAAATTATTTTTGAAATTGATAAGAATATTTAACGTTGTCATATTTAAAATACATTGCTTGACTGATAAGTTTGAAGCTACAAAGTGAATTATTGTATGAACGCTGCCTTTTTTGTTTCAGTTTATGCTACCATTGAGTCATAAAAAGTAATTTGACTAAGTTACCACAAAGTGTATTGATTGGGTCAGGCCTTACAAGTTATCTTTTAAATGTGTTAATTCTCACACTTCAAAGATAGACAAAAAATGCTGGAGTAACTCAGCAGGATCTCTGGATAGAAGGAATGGGTGACTTTTCAGGTCCAGACCGTTCTTCAGACAGTATTGGCATGTTTGACATATTCAACACAATAGGAAATAAAATGCAAATATCTGTAGAGTCTGGTTCAAATATCTGGTTCGGTCGTTCAAGTTTAATTGTACAATCACTATTTCTGTATAATAGGAATGATTGGGCTGTGATTTTATACAAAGGTATGGTAATCGCTTCCTGGCCTCTCGTGGCCTACCAGCTGGATTGGCACGGCCTTTCCTGCCGGGACTGGACCAGAGCTTCAGCAGTGGCGGCAAGGCGCTGGAAACATCGCGGAGTGGGCGAGGCCTTCCTGGGATCACTGCTTGGAGCTCCTGAGTGCTGGGACGCTGCTCCAACATCGCGGGCGGCGCTGACTTTAACATCGCGGAGTACTGGGACCCTTTGCCGGGGGTCGCCAGCACAAATCTCCGCCTGTGGACATTGGGAGCCGCGGACTCTGGTCGAAGGTGGCCGACGAGAGGTTCCCGGTGATAGGGCCTGAACATCAGGCCGCCCGTAGCAGCGACTACGGGGTGCTCGGGAGGCCCCGACCACGGGTGAACATTGGGGAACATCATCGAGAAGGTTGACTGGACTTTGGTTCCTTCCCTCACAGTGGGGAACTTTGGTGCTGCTGTGGGGGTGTTTGTGTTGTGGACCACTGTGTTCTGTGTTTTGTGTTTTATTTTGCTTTTTTTTGTATGACTGTAAGGGAAAAATAATTTTGTTGTCTCTTCATTGAAGACAATGACAATAAATTAAATCAATTCAAAATCAAATCATCTTGTGATCTTGCATGAATCGAGTATGTGTTTACTGTTGTGCACTGTAAAATTGGAGGTGAAAGGCAGCTGTGCACTCTTTGATATTTACGCACAATATTAAATTGAGGATGGCTACAGAGCTTGAACCGCTTACTTTCATAAGTGTACGCTATCAAAGATTCATCATTTTGCTTATGCCCATTTGAAGTTGAGAAGGTTGGAACTTACTGGCAGTTCCCCATCGACTCCGCCCCAATGGGGGAGTCCTCATGAAGGTGAATTATAGAGAATTATTTTGTGCAGGTGGAAGGATACATTGCATGAGGAACAGATTTTTGCTCCTGATCCTTGTATCCTCATGTGCCTCCATTTGCTGCACGCCCTCAGCAACTGTGCTGAAGAATCTGCCTGTGGAACCTGTCATTTGTTGAAAGGACTGAAATGATAGCAAGAGACCTTGAATGAATAAGATTATTTACATTATCTTCGTTGGGGAACAAGTTCTTAATTATTTTAAAATGCTTTCTTTTAGTTCAATTAAAATAATCCCAAAATATTGTGATTCATTAACTAATTCATTCAATTTTTGGATTATATTTTTTAATATTGGTCGTCAACATGACTCAGTAACTGTCAAACTTTTGAACTATTTTATGGGTGGATCTTAATGGTGGAGGTTCTATCATCATCATTACAAATGTTCAGTACATGTCATGGGATTACCTTGTGCATTGTGCTGCCATGATCAGTGATGTGTCATTGAGGACTAATTTAGTTTAGCTTAATATAGAAACATTGTGTAAACAGGCCCCTCAGCCCACTAAGTCCACGCGGACCTGTGATCACCAGTGCACTAGACCTATCCTACACACTCGGGACCATTTACAGAAGCCAATTTACCTGCAAACCTGTATGTCTTTGAAACGTGGGAGGAAACCAGAGCGCCCGGAGAAAACCCACGTGGTAACAGAGAAAATATATTAACTCTGTACAGGCAGCACCCATAGTCTGGATTGAACTCTGCTGCTGTAAGGCAGCAACTCTACCACTGTTGTTTGGGATGGCTTTGGTCAACATGTTGAGGCAGGTGGATTTGCAAAACATAAGTCCATACTTACCATGTGATTCACTCAGTTCTAACTCCAAGATTCCAATAACAAACTTTTCTACTTATTTTGTTTTACATTTAGAACAAAGAAGTGGACTAATTTGGTGGGTGAAAATATTTTTTTAAAGTTGCAGATGCCTGAATTCTGAAATGAAAACAGAAAATACTGAAAACACGCAGAAGATCAGGCAATATTTGTGGAAAGGAAAACCATTAATGTTTCAGGTCTGCCATCTTTTGTCAGAAGTCAATCGAAATTGGTTGTTGAAATGGAACACCTATTTATATAAATGTTGTAGTTGTCCTGAAGATAGTTTAGTTTAGACATACAGCTCAGAAACAGGCCCTTTGGCCCACCGAATCTGCACCGACCAATGAACCCTGCACATTAACACTACCCGACATACACTAGGGACTATTTACAATTATATCAATTATGTATTTATGTAATGAATAATTTCAAGTGGATATTTGCAAGTATAGTTGTAAACATGATCAGTCTTTTTAGGTTGATTTTAGTGAGAGATTTCTGTCAGTTGAAAGTCTCTACACATTGTTAGCTTAACAACACAAAATTGACCTGGACAAGGAAAAGAACGACAAAGAATAAATGAACTATTTAAATGTACTCAGTTGAAGGAAAGTGGAAAGTTAATAAAGCTCATTTCATTCCTGATTGAAAACCAGAAAATTGAGGGGGAAAAAAACAGCTATCCTCTCAGGTCTTTACAACGCATTTTACAAGTCACCAAAATATTAAGAAAATTGAAATGGTGGAAAACCAAGAGGAGAGAGTAAAACAGTATTCATTATCACAGTTGATGATGGTTACCTGACTTCCTAGATTCAGGGGCGGCGCAGTAATCCAACTGGTAGAGTTGCCTCACCGCACCAGAAACCAGGTTCGCTCCTGATCTCGGATACTGTCTGACTGGAGTTTGTGCGTTCACTCTATGCTCATGTAGGTTTCCTCAGGGTACTCCAATTTCCTCTCACATCCCTAAGCCGAGCGCCTTTATAGCTTAATTGGCCTCTGTAAATTGCCCCTAGAGCATAGGAGATGAATGAGAAAGTGGGGTAACATAGAAGTAGTGTGAATCGATGAACGGGTGAGAACCTGTTTCTATGCTGTATCTCTAAATAAAATAAATTTCAATCAACTATTTCATTGGAAGAAAGTTCTTCATCGCTGATTTCTTATTTTATTTTATTTTAGTACAAATTCCGAGGCTCCTAACAACATCATTTACACAGCAACAATATTGAAAGTTAGAGTGGGTGTGTGTACTGAGATGGAAAAATAGTAAAGGGCCTGTCCCACTTGGGCATTATTTGCACGTAATTTATGTGTCATTATTTACGCGTCATGACGCACAACGTCATTCCGCGCATGTGATGCGCACAAAATAGTTTGCAGTCGTCCATAAAGGCCCTGTCCCACTTTCCCGAGTTACTCACAAACTCTCACGAGTTTTCCCCTTGATTCGAACTTGGGGAATTTTGGGGAATGTCAGTAGAGAGCTCGTAGGAGGCCATAGGAGTCCGTAAATGTTTCATAGTGGCTCGTAATGCCAGCCGTAGGAACCCGGGCATCGGGTAAGTTGGGACGTTTTTTCAACATGTTGAAAAATGTCCACGAGTAAAGGCCCTGTCCCACTTTCACGAGTTACTCACAAACCGTCCTGAGTTTTCCCCTTGATTCAAACTCAGAGAATTACGGTAATAGCCATTCGCAGGTACTCGGGGCTATTTCTTTTACTCGTGGACATTTTTCAACATGTTGAAAAAACGTCCCGACTTACCTGATGCCCCGAGTTCCTACGGCTGGCATTACGAGCCGCTACAAAACATCTACGGACTCCTATGGGCACCTACGAGCTTGCTACCGACATTACCCGACATTCCCCGAGTTCGAATCAAGGGGAAAACTCGGGAGAGTACGTGAGTAACTCGGGAAAGTGAGACAGGGCCTTAAGACATGCCAAGGCACAAACGGCTCTGAGCCTGTATAGTGATGTTAAATGGTATTTTGAAGTTAGTTTGCAAAGTTATTCTACACACATGTGGCCCACAACAACAGGACATCTCACAATGGAGTTTCCTTTTCAGTTTCAATTTCAGTTTATTGTCCCGTGTAACGAGGTACAGTGAAACGCTTTTGTTGCCTGCTAATTCCACCTGTAAAATTGAGACTAAAGAGTGCCTCTGAGTTGCTGATAAGTCCAGTATACCTATGATTCACCTCCTGGTCCTTTTAGAGTTATATGGTATGGAAACAGGCCATACACACATCATGTCAACATCAAACAGTCTAAGCCCTGTCCCACTGTACGGGTTCATTCAAGAGTTCTCCCGAGTTTACCCTGATTCGAACTCGGAGATTTACCGTAATGGCCGCTCGTAAGTACTCGGGGCTTTCGTGGACATTTTTCAACATGTTAAAGAATCTTCATGAGTCTTCCCGAGCTTACCACGTTTCCCCAGTACCCGCCGTTAGCTTTACGAGCCGCTAAGAGACATCCCCGAGCTCCAACGTAACCGCTACAATCATTCTACGTACTTTAAAAAAAAAATTTTAATTAGAAGTACAATAATGTGGTACCTTGTAGATACCTAATATATATTGACATGTTACATTTTATAACCATATAACCATATAACCATATAACAATTACAGCACGGAAACAGGCCATCTCGACCCTTCTAGTCTGTGCCGAACACGTATTCTCCCCTAGTCCCAAACTTTTTTTTAGCAGTAAAAGGAAGAAAAGAAAGAGAATAGTAGAAAAATAGAGAAGTGCGCGATACCGAAAAGTGAGGAGAAGGAAAGAAGAAAAGAGAGAAGATAGAGAGAGAAAAATAGGAGATAGAAAACAGGGGACGGAAGGAGAAATAGCTATTTATTATTCTTGACCACCCTTCACCCGATCCTGAAACAGTTAATTTCTACGGTTATGTTGCACCACATTCTACGTACTTACCATGAGTTTGATTTTTTTTAAACTCGGGAGAGCACTTGAACGAACTCGTACAGTGGGACAGGGCTTTCTGTTTTAGTCCTATCGCCCAGTACTTGGCCCATGGCCCATGGCCCATGTTTTAGTTCTATCGCCCATCTGAGAAACAGATCCACCACTCTCTCTGAGCATTATGTTCCATATACTTTTCACACTTTAAATAAAACGGGTTCCCCTCTACTCCCCTCTAAATCTATTATCACTTACCCTAAATCTGTGCCTTCCAATTTTAGCTACCTTTGATATTGAGAAAGGTTTACTGCAGACTTACATATCCATACCCCTGTAATTTTATATATCTCAAGAATGTTACCTATTCACCTCCTGATCATCTCTTGGTTTCCACTCAGCTCCCAATCACTTCACTACTTGATGTCCACTCTGGTCACTCCCTCAGCCACTCCCACCCGGATCTCACATCTGACTGACATCTGTATCGCCTCTTTGGCTCTGGCCTGTGATCACTCCTAACTAATGGTCCTCTCTATCCTTCCCATTCATCACTCGTCCATCCTCGCATTTCCTCCCAATTCATAACCATTAACTCTGGCATGCTAAAAAAGCAATCTGCAGGAGGAACGCAGTCGGATGACTCCCACCACCTGCACTCTGTATGTCATGGCCACCGGAGCTCCAAACTGTTAACCATTTCATTTCCCCTCCCCATTGTCACGCTGACCGGATTGACCTTATCCTTCTCCACTGCCGGAGCAAGGCCAAATGCAAACTAGAGGAGCAACACACTTCTGGGCAATCTACCACCCAGTGCCATGAACATTGAATTTTCTAATATCAGGTAACCTGCTCCTCCTCTGTCCCTCTGCCCTTCTCTCCCACTATATCTACTTAGATCCTCACACTAATTCCCTTCTTTACCACAAACACACCGCCTCCTCTCACCCAGCTTCCTACTCCATCCGCCCAATACCCACATTAGTTCCCCTCCCACGCATTAGATCCCCTCCCTCCTTTGTTCCCATCAGCCCACTCCGCCTCTCTTATTTGATCGCACACTCCACCTTCCTTTCCCATCGGATTCCAACATCTTCAGTCCCATGAATCACATCCCCAACCTGCCTCCCCTTCTGCAACCCATCCATAAATCGACCTTTCCTCACATGACTGCTGTTGGCCGACTCTTGCCTCACATCCTCACCACTTTATATTGGCTATTTCCCCTCTACTCTTTCAATCCAGGTGAAGGGTCGCGATCCAAAATGTAGACTCTCTTTTTTCCCCTCATTAGGTGTTGCTTAACCTGCTGAATTCCTCCAACACATGAGGTGTTGCGTAACCTGCTGAATTTGTTTGTTTTTTGTTCAAATCCCAGCATCTACAGTCTTTTGTATCTCCAACTTGTCATGGAGCAGAGAGGGCAAAATTATGAAGTATGTAAGGATTATTCTGTTGCATACAACTACTTGGATCTTGCCATTTCAAACGGGTCTTACACAAATCTTGGTAGTGGTCCCAAATGCACTACTGCTTTAATACAACTTCCCAGGCAGAGCACAAGTACCAGCCTAATGTTCTTGGTGCAAGGCAATATCTCAAAGTGCACAAAGTGCTGGAGTAACTCATCAGGTCAGGCTCCAGTGATGCTATGGATGGAGATGTTTTAAGTCGAGACCCTTCTTCAGACTGATTGCAGGGGGAGTTGTGGGAGGGATAGAAAAATAGAGAAGGGAAGAAGCAGGTCAAAGTGTGGCAGGTAATAGGACAACATAGATTTTTAATCTAAGGAAAGACATTCTTGCCATAGAGGGAGTACAGAGAAGGTTAACCAGACTGATTCCTGGGATGTCAGGACTTTCATATGAAGAAAGACTGGATAGACTAGGCTTGTACTCGCTAGAATTTAGAAGATTGAGGGGGGATCTTATAGAAACTTACAAAATTCTTAAGGGGTTGGACAGACTAGATGCAGGAAGATTGTTCCCGATGTTGGGGAAGTCCAGAACAAGGGGTCACAGTGTAAGGATAAGGGGGAAATCTTTTAGGACCGAGATGAGGAAAACATTTTTCACACAGAGAGTGGTGAATCTCTGGAATTCTCTGCCACAGAAGGTAGTTGAGGCCAGTTCATTTGGCTATATTTAAGAGGGAGTTAGATGTGGTCCTTGTGGCTAAAGGGGTCAGGGGGTATGGAGAGAAGGCAGGTACAGGATACTGAGTTGGATGATCAGCCATGCTCATATTGAATGGTGGTGCAGGCTCGAAGGGCCGAATGGCCTACTCCTGCACCTATTTTCTATGTTTCTATGTTTCTATGTAATAGGCAGATGGTATCTGGGTGAGAACATAGTTGTAGAGCAAGAGAGAAGCAGGAATCATAGGGGGATCTGAGGGTGGGTCGCGCAGAACTCACGTCAGGGAAAGGAAGATAACTTCTTCAAATAGGCATACCTTGAGGAGATTTTGCTGTAGAGCAGTCACTATAGAAAACAAATAACTGTAGATGCTGGTTAATACACAAAAGGACACAAAGTGCTGAAGTAGCTCAGCAGGTAGGGCAGCATCTCTGGCAAACAAACAATTTAATAAATTAGAAATTTATATTTGGTATACTAATTAAGGAAAACTATAAACCAAAATGTGGGTTAGGTGTCGTTTTGAGTTGAGACGCTTCTTCAGACTGATTGTAAGGAGGAAGGAGAAAGCTGGAAAAGGAGAGAGGCAGAACAAATCATGACAGGAACCCCCTTCATCTATGTCGACCGATTACCTGCCACATTTTGTTCTGCCTCTCCCCTTTTCCAGCTTTCTTCTCCCCCTCCTCGCTTCAAACAGTCTAAAGAAGTTTCCCAACCCTAAATGGCACCAATCAATGTTCTCCAGAGATGCTGCCTGGCCTTCTAAGTTACTCCAGCACTTGGTGTCCTTTTGTGTATTAACTTGCATCTGCAGTTCTTTGTTTCTCCAATATCTTAAAGTTCTTCTCTTCACTCAAAAATATTATACCAAAGCACATTGGGACCCAGGCAATTGTCTAAAAATGAATTTTGTTGCAACAATTGTCAAGAAAGTGCATTGTTCCTCTGGGCCGGTGGTAAATTTAAATTCCGCACCTGTCAGCACCGCTTCATCCAGCTCAGTCGTGGCAGCAATACAACACATACGATCAGCACAGGGGCAGTTGAGTGGGTAGGTGATGGGAGCAGCTGCCTCCCAAGAGATTCTAAGCCTCGCACTTCATTTTGTGTGTTGTGATACCAAACCTTCAATGCACCATTAAATCTCTGTCTCTAAAGATACGATCAGTTTCTCAAGCCTTCAGCTCTGATTTACCTTGAACATCACAGTGGCCTAAGGCTGGTCCTTGAGGAGCAGCTGTGATAGCTTGGAACGTAACTTGATGCCAGATTTCTCACTTAAAGCCATGTTGTAAACTTCCTGCTAGTGCAACCAGATGGCTTACAACATGACTTTATAAATTTCATTATCAAGATTCTTTTTCAGCAGGTAATAGAGTCGAGCCGTTGACTGTTAGTGCTAATATAAATTCCTCCCTTATCCTAGACTAAGCTAGTGGCAAAAACTATGGGATCCCAATCTCGTTCCATTTCCTTCTGTGCCCGCTGCATACAAACAATGACATAGAGGCCGACACCGAATTCTCAGCTACTTCGCACTCTTCCGCCCCTCCTCACTGCTACTGACTCATTGAAGCCCATTGGATATCCCTGATTAAATACATTGGCATCATGATGTATCTGATGGAAAGTAAATCGCTTCTTACAATGCTTTACCCCAGGTTCCCATCTATTGATGAGGGAAGTATTAATATTCTTCATCGTGAAGTTGCCCTATCTGTTCCAATACTCCTCCATTGATCAGAGAGTGGAAGTCACAAGAAAGATGACCTTAGTTACCAATCTGGCGGTGAGAAGATAAGAAGTCATGTCACTTTATGAACATCTATTTTAACAAAATGTTAAACCGGCCCAGAGGAACAATGCACTTTCTTGACAATTGTTGTGTTGCAGGTTAGAGTGATATTGAATGTTTTACAATATTTATTAGATTACAAATATGTGTGAATTTATTTATTTTTCTATTGAATGTTGCCATGCTGTTTTTCCCATTTAATCTTACTTCCCGGTCAACCTGATAGAGTCATAGAGTCACAGAGTCATAGAGTGATATTGTGTGGAAACAGGCCTTTCGGCCCAACTTTCCCACACCAGCCAACATGTCCCATCTACACCTGCCCGCATTTGGTCCATTTCCCTCCAAATTCGTCCTATCCATGTACCTGTCTTTATCCATATACCTGTCTAAATCCATTTGTGTCTATCTTCGGTATAAACCAGCATTTGCACTTCCTTTCTACACATGCTAATCGGTGAGTAAGGACCTAATTTGTCACATGTCTGGCAAAGTTTATGGTCTGCAAGTTAATCGTTTGTTATTTGGTGTGATTAAGATCTTTTATAATTGCTCATTTGATATCCAGTGACAGTAAATGGGGTTAGTGTTTATTGAGTAAAATCTAATTATATGAATGCTGTGCATAAAATCACTTTTCAGTGTGTGGGATGTGTAGGGCTGTCTGTAAAAGTGTATTTTTGTCGCTGGTTGCAAGAAAGACATCTGGAGAATGAGTAAAATGTAACATCATTCCACTACTATTAAAGCACCTACCCATCAGTTTGCTTATGAAATAAATTTGAGCATTAGAAAGTTGCAAGTCTGAGACAGAAGAGAGAAATATAAACATACCCAAGGTTACATGTCATTCACAATTGTGTTGTCATGAAGAAAGCAAATGCAACTCGAACTATTCATTCCATAGTAACCACAACAACTTCCTCTTTGTGCTAGTTATGTCTGCTGGCAGTGCAGAGTTTCCCTTGATTTTCATTCACTTTAATTTTTTCAGACCTCCATGAAGCTGCATTTGTTCAAATGCTGCTTTGATTTCATGCACAGTTACGCACACTTCCCCTTTGAAACTCTGTTCTTTTGACAAAGTTTGTAATGAGATTGGTATCTTGTGGTCCTGTTGAACCAAAACATAGCAGCACTAAACATGTTAACCCCCAAAACAGCACCCATCCTTTACTCCAGAGATGCTGCCTGACCCGTTGAGCTACTCCAGCACTTTGGCTCTCTTTAGTATACACAAGCATTTGCAGTTCCTTTCTACACATGTTAATTGGTGAATAAGGACTGCTCGATAATATGGTCAATATGTTGCAACATGACGTTAGGCTGACGCGGTAGAAATTGGTCATATGTGATTTGTCCTGCTTTCTGTGGAAATATTCTACCTGGGCAATTTCTGGGCAAATAGATGCTGGTGATGCAATGTTATAGAAATAGCATGGGTGGAGAAAATGCTTGTTTCAGAGCATATCTCAAACACTGATGGTGCATCAAATACTTCACCTCTGAACAACTTAGAACATAGAACAGTATAACACAGGACTAGGCTCTTTGCACATCATGTCTATGCCCGCCAGATTGCCTAATTAAACTAACCCTCTTTGCCTGCACATGGGGGAGGCTTTCTGGAGCACTAATATGGGTGTTGTGGCCAAAGGGACTGGTTTCCACAGGGCTAGTATGGACATTGTGGGCTGAATGGATTCTCGGGTTGGCAGCTCAGTCACTCAGGCCTGGTGAGCTGGCAGCTCAGAAACTGCCAGAAATTCTGTCCAAAACAGGTGAGAGACTGTGAGAGAGAGGGGGAGATGGTGCAGAAGCAATTTTAGACATTGTTCATCTTTTTCTGCAGATCACAGCAATGAAGGAGGAAAGTCTGTCCTGGCCTGGATCTCACAGGGAGCAAAATGAAGAGAGGGAGAAAAATACTGGGGTGAGATTTAATACTTGCAGGGGGAATACTTACTGATGTGCCGAAGGGACTCCTGGGCTAGTACATGCCTCATGGGCCGAAGGGGCTCTTAAAAAAAAATCTGTGAAATCTCAGTGAAAGGCACTTTTTTGGGACTTTTCCCGGCCTGGCACAGGCCTTTAGGGCCAAAATGCTCTTCCAAGGCTAAGACGGGCATTTTGGGCAAAAGGGACTGGTTTCTCGGCTAATAGGGGCTTGTGGACCGAAATTAGTGGTTTCAGGCAGGCCAAACAATTCATTTCATTTCATTTCCAATGCCAGTGCAGTTTCAAGCACAGGGCAGGCTGAATAGCTCATTGCATTTTCATTTCACTTCCATTACCATTGCAGTTTCAAGCGCAGGGCAGTCCAAGCCAAAGAGCTCATTGCATTTTCCCTATTTCCATTGACATTGCACTTTCAAGCACAGGACAGGCTCAAGCCAAACAGCTCATTGCATTTTCACTTCACTTCAATTGCCATTGCACTTTCAAGCACAGGGCAGGCTCAAGCCAAACAGCTCATAGCATTTTCAGTACATTTCCATTGCCATTGCAGTTTCAAGCACATGGCACACTCAAGCCAAACAACTCGTTGCATTTTCACTTAATTTCCATTGCCATTGCAGTTTCAAGCAGAGGGCAGGCCAAACAACTCATTTCATTTTCATTAAGGGCTAACAAATCATTTATTCAAGTACATTGCATACTCACAGTGTTCTGTAGTTTCCCAGCTCAGACAGAGAGTCACGACCTCTCCCTTGCCATCTTGCAGACAGACTGAGCCACGCCCACACTTCCGGGTTTTATAGCCCCCCCCGCCCCCCCCCCCCACCAGAAGGGGCGTGGCCTTCATGGCGGTGATTGACAGGAGAGAGAATCTCAAGATTTTTTAAACACTAATAAGTCTTATTTTTCATCAATGGGGAATATCCTCGGGGCCTGTGCAGCGGAGGAGGACTCTGAGTAAGATGGCCTAAAAATCACAGCCATATGTGGTAGCGTTTTTTCTAAAATCAAAGCACAGTGCAAACAGGAAGTGGTCAAGTTGAGACTTTTAATTATAACCATATAACCATATAACCATATAACAATTACAGCACAGAAACAGGCCATCTCGACCCTTCTAGTCCGTGCCGAACACATAATCTCCCTTAGTCCCATATACCTGCGCTCAGACCATAACCCTCCATTCCTTTCCCATCCATATAACTATCCAATTTATTTTTAAATGATAAAAACGAACCTGCCTCCACCACCTTCACTGGAAGCTCATTCCACACAGCTACCACTCTCTGAGTAAAGAAGTTCCCCCTCATGTTACCCCTAAACTTCAGTCCCTTAATTCTCAAGTCATGTCCCCTTGTTTGAATCTTCCCTACTCTCAGTGGGAAAAGCTTTTCCACGTCAACTCTGTCTATCCCTCTCATCATTTTAAAAACCTCTATCACGTCCCCCCTTAACCTTATGCGCTCCAAAGAATAAAGCCCTAACTTGTTCAACCTTTCTCTGTAACTTAGTTGCTGAAACCCAGGCAACATTCCAGTAAATCTCCTCTATTTTGTACTCTCTCTATTTTGTTGACATTCTTCCTATATTATCCTATAGAAATTATATAGATAAAGTCCCGTAAACTATGATTAAAGATAGCCTGAATATCTCCATGAGGTAGATAGTAGGTCAGGTCCGCTCTCTAGTTGGTGATACAATGGTTCAGCTGCCTGATAATAGCTGGAAAGAAACTGTCCCTGAATCTGGAGGTGTGTGTTTTCAAACTTTTGTACCTCTTGTGTGATGGGAGGGGGAGAAAAGGGAGTGCTTGAGACTGGTGAGACTAGCACTTGATTATGCTGGTCGCCTCGCCAGTAGATGGAGTGAATGGAAGGGAGGTTGGTTTGCATGATGGTCTGGACTATGTCCACTATTCTCTGAATTTTTTTACGGTCTTGGTCGGTGCTGCTCTGAAACCATGCTGTGACGCATCACAATATAAAATGCTTTTTGTAACGCATCTGTAGAAATTGGTGAGAGTTGTTGGGGACATGCCAAACTTCCTAAGCCTTCTAAGGAAGTAGAGGCGTTGGCAATGGCAATTTCTTCGCCATTGCTTCGATTTGGCTAGTCCAGGACAAGTTGCTGGTGATGTTTACTCCTGGGAACTTACAGCTTTCAACCGTCTCTATGTTAATTCTGGCCAAATTGGAGAGGCCAGGACAATAAAATTGAGTAAAGGCTTCTGGGCTGCTAGGCCATTTGGTCAATTTAAATGTGCCTTCTGCAGAAATAAGACAAGCTGCAGAATGGTGCCAGTTTGTCTAGAGCCTAGATAAGAGCTGCAGGAAGAGAATGGAAACATCTGCAGACCCTGACAATTAGGTGCAAATTGCATGGAATGGATTGGATTAATGCAAACCAGACATGCACATTGTATATAGTGTTGCAAAGCTTTATTTTGCTAGATGTTGATGGATTAAGTATTGAGCCTTGGCTGGTTTTAGACAATAGACAATAGACAATAGGTGCAGGAGCAGGCCATTCGGCCCTTCGAGCCAGCGCCGCCATTCAATGCAATCATGGCTGATCATCCACAATCATACCCCATTCCTGCCTTCTCCCCATATCCCATGACTCTGCTATTTTTAAGAGCCCTATCTACCTCTCTCTTGAAAACATCCAGAGAACCTGCCTCCACCGCCCACTGAGGCAGAGAATTCCACAGACTCACCACTCTCTGTGAGAAAAAGTGTTTCCTCGTCTCCGTTCTAAATGGCTTACTCCTTATTCTTAAACTGTGGCCCCTGGTTCTGGATTCCCCCAATATCGGGAACATGTTTCCTGCCTCTAGTGTGTCCAAGCCCTTAACAATCTTAGTTGTTTCAATGATATATCCTCTCATCCTTCTAAACTCCAGAGTGTACAAGCCCAGCCGCTCCATTCTCTCAGCATATGACAGTCCTGCCATCCCGGGAATTAACTTTGTAAACCTACGCTGCACTCCCCCAATAGCAAGAATGTCCTTCCTCAAATTAGGGGACCAAAACTGCACACAATACTCCAGGTGTGGTCTCACTAGGGCTCTGTACAACTGCAGAAGGTCCTTTTTACTCCTATATTCGATTCCTCTTGTTATAAAAGACAACATACCATTCGCTTTCTTCAATGCCTGTTGTACCTGCATGCTTACTTTCATAGACTGATGTACAAGGACCCCCAGATCCCGTTGTACTTCCCCTTTTCACAACTTGACACCATTTAGATAGTAATCTGCCTTCCTGTTTTTGCTACCAAAGTAGATAATCTCACATTTATGCGCATTAAACTTCATCTGCCATGCATCTGCCCACTCCCCCAACCTGTCCAAGTCACCCTGCATTCTCATAGCATCCTCCTCACAGTTCACACTGCCACCCAGCTTTGCGTCATCTTCAAATTTGCTAATGTTGCTTTGAATCCCTTCATCCAAATCTTTGATGTATATTGTAAATAGCTGCACCTGTACCTGCACGCCAACTTTCAGTGACTGGTGTACAAAGACACCCAGGTCTCACTGTACCTCCCCCTTACCTAACCTAACCCCATTGAGATAATAATCTTCCCCCTTGTTTTTGCCACCAAAGTGGATAACCTCACATTTATCTATATTATATTGCATCTGCCACGCATCTGCCAACTTACTAAACCTGTCCAGGTCATCCTGCAATCTCCTAATATCCTCTTCACAATTCAGTCTATCCAACACCATTTCCTGCCTAATGTGGATTTCCTTCAGTTCCTCTGTCCCCCAGATCCTCTGGCCACTACTATATCAGGAAGATTGTTTGTGTCCTCCTTAGTGAAGACAGATCCAAAGTACCTGTTGAACTCATCTGCCATTTCCTTGTTCCCCATAATAAATTCACCTTTTTCGGTCTTCAAGGGTCCAACTTTGGTCTTATCTAATTTTTTCCTCTTCACCTACCTAAAGAAGCTTTTACTATCCTGCTTTATATTCTTGGCTAGCTTATCTCATCCTCATATACCTCATCTTTTCTCCCCGTATTGTCTTTTTGGTTATCTTCTGTTGTTCTTTAAACTTTACCCAATCCTCTTGCTTCCCGCTCATCTTTGCTACGTTGTACTTCTTCGCTTTAATTTTTATACTGTCGCTGACGTCCCTTGTCAGCCATGGTCGTCCGTTTCTCCCCTTTTCTTGAATATCAAGGCACATGTTGCGAAGTTTGCTTCCTTTCAGGAGTCCCGTTTGAACACATTGTATTAGTCACTATATTATTGGGTTAGGGAAATGTCTATCATATACTGTGTTAATCGATATCTGTTATTGGACTGTATAGAGACTGTGGTTCAGCCCCTCAAAGTTAGGGGTCCCGTGTCGATCTTCTGGGAGAGCGCTTAGGACTGTGTGACCTTCTGAAGTGTCTCTGCTTGAGCGAGGCTAAAGAGGGCTTGACCAGGGAGATACGAGGATCAAACCCGCGGTGGTTAGGTATAGTAGTGGAACTGTAATTGTGTTTTGTCAAAATAAAGTTTAGATGCGCAAGTGCTTGACTTAGTGATTTTTAACTGAAACTAGACTGGGGAGAAGCTTAGAATGAGCTACTTACATCTACTTCGATGGTGTCAATGTACCACTTTGCATCCTGAAGTTGATCACTATTTCCTTTGTTTTGCTGACTTTGAGAGATAGGTTATTGTCGTGACATAAGGTTAAAAGGTTCTCAATCACCATCCTGTACTTTTCACTGTATGGTACACGTGACAATAAACTAAACTGAAAGGACCGTCTCATCATTATTTGATATCCAGCCCACTATGGTGGTGTTATCTGCAAGTTTGTAATTAAGTTGGATTTGTACTTGGCTGCACAGTTGTGGGTGTACAAAGAGTAAAGAAAAGCGCTGAGAATGCATCCTTACAGAGCACCAGTGTTGAGGATTATTGTAGAGGATGATTAGGCACCTCTCCTCTCTGATACTAGGTCCACTAGAGGCGTGGCATTGAAGGCTCCTCTGCCTACAGCCTGTCCGTTTTTTTCCCTCTTTTTTTTATTTTAGTTTGTCTAAACTGTTTGTTTGGGGGATTCTTTAGCTTTTCTATGTGGGGAGGAGGGTAGGGTAAGGGAGAAACCGTTTCGTAGTTGCTTCCTGGTGAGGGTACGACTATTTCTCCGAGTCGCGTCCTCGCCCCCCCCCCCCCCCTCCTCATGGCCTACCTGCTGGATCGGAGCGGCCTTTCCTACTTGGGACCAGAGCTTCGGTAGTGGTGATGCGGCGCTGGATTCACCGCGGAGCGGGCGATGCCTTCCTGATTCGCCGTTTGGAGCTCCGGAGAGTTGGGCGTGCTGCTCCAACATCGAGGAGCTGTGGTTCGTGGAGCTCCCAACTCGGGCGGGGCTGACCGACATCGCTGAATCCCTGGGGCCAATTCGGAGGTCCAAGCCGCTGAAGTTGACCTCCAATCTCGACGTCAGAGTTCCAGCATCCTGGCGAGCAGGCCTGAGTGGCGGGCTGCCCGTAGCGGCGACTGCGGAGGGCTCCGGAGGCCCCGACCACGTGGGAAACTTTTGATTCTGCTGTGTGGGGATGTTTTATGTTGAACTCTATCGTGTGTTGTGTTCTTTATTTTATTGTATGGTTGTATGGTGATCACATTTCACTGTGCCAACTGACACATGTGACAAATAAATATATCTTGTATCTTGTATCTTGATTGTGATCTGTAGGTCCGGAAGTCGAGGATTCACATGAGTGCTGACTCCAAGCTCCACGAGTTTGTAGACGAGCTTGGATGGATAATGGTATTGAAAGCAGAGCTATAGTCAATGAATAGACGTCTTCTGTAGGAGTCTCTCTTATCTTATCAGATGTATCGCTTATCACTCAGGGATGAGTGTTGGACCAGAGCCAGGTCAGATTGTACCCAAGCTTCCAGTCTGATTCTCCTCTACCTCATTGCAAACATTGGATTTTGCTCTGGAACTATTGTGCAATAATGCTGAGATATATATTCTGCATTCTGTTTCTTTCCCTTCATTCTACCTATTGTACTTGAGTTTGGCTTGACTGGATTCATGTACAGAATTATATTCGCAAAATTATTTTTTTCACTGTATATCGTTATACGTAACAATAAATAACAGTAAACCTAAACCTAGACGTCCAGTCAGAATAACACCCCTCCATCACCATCATCTTTTTTCTATAGACAAGTCAATTTTTTTCATCACTGTGGATCTCATGTGTCTACATCACCTGGTCAGTTTCCAATGAGAGAACTTATTGAATGCTTTACTGAAGTCAATCCATTGCTTTTCATCATCAATTATTAGTGTTAACTCCTCAAAACAAATTCAATCAGGTCCATAAGGCATGGCCTGTCCCACTCAAAGCCATGTAGATTATTGTAATGTCCATTTTTTTTCCAAATGTGAATAAATCGTTTCCCTCAGAATCGTCTCCGATAATTTACCTTGAACTGATGTAAGGCTTAATACTTGGCAACAAATGGAATTAATTAAGTCGTCAGTGGGTTTATCAGACTCCTGCCTGGTGGTATGCAAAATATAACATGCATTGTAGATGCCACCTATCCACCCACTCCACCACCTGGGTCAGAGACTGACTACTTAGAGTAGACTGCTGCCAGACTCACATTTACACTATGAAACTATTGACAGTGAACCTGAAGAGTCAGCACCACTCAAAGACTCCGAACCTAGAGAATGCAAAATAATTTGCAAACTTGGCAAGGTTACTCTGCACGTAATGATTCACTTTCTAACAGTGTGAAGGATTCTCAAAAATCGAATAAAAGAGTCTTGCTACTTTAGCCTTTTAATGCACTGATAAGAAGTGCTTACAAGCAGGCTTCTGATTGCTTCTAAGTGCTTCCTTCCATCCTGTCAGAAGTGAAATGGTTGAAAATGATACTGAGACCTTAAGAAATGGGAGCAAGAGTAGGCCATTCATCCTCCCACCCAAGCTCCACAATTCTCTCAATCAAAGACAGATGATTCAAGATATGGAAGGATATGAATTAATGATAGACAATTAAATCTCTGGTATTTCTAAACAATTCATATATTTTTCTTCTGACTTGCTTGGCAGGATATTATTCAGCCTCACCTAGGTATCAAGCTACTAGATGAACTGGCACAGTACGTAGAACAGTGCAGCACAGGAACAGGCCCTATGGCCCACAATGTTGGTGTTGAACATGATGCCAAATTAAACTAATCTCACCTGCCTGCACGTGATCAATATCTGGATAACTAAACTAAACCTTGCTCCTTCTGACCGATAAAGCCTTCTTGAAAACTATACTTTAGTGCTGTGCCATGTATCAAAGTATCCCATTCTTATGTATCCCTATCACAGGCACGAACCGTCAGGGTAGGTAAGGAAGGCAATGCCTACCCTGAATAAAAATATAAAATGGTAACTATTAAATATAAATAGTAAAGGCACGGGAGAATTATGCTTACCTAAGAGATCGATCTCTTAGGTAGGCATAATTCTCCCGTGCCTCTCACCCGCAGTGCATTTAAAACGCGTAAGTATGTGCTACTCATGTGCCGTCGATGCTGCCTCAAGTCATCAGTGGCAACGCTCCATAAAGGCAGTTGAAATTCTGCCTTTACACCGTGGACATAAAAGCCGACTGACAACTCACCGGGGAGAAAACAATCTGCTCATGCGCGGTTTTCAAAAATTTTTTTAAAAGCCGACTGACCAAAGATACTGACTGCCTACCCTGACTAATTGCTCACGGCATGTGCCTGCACTACCATCAGGAAGAAGGTGCAGATGCCTAAAACCCATGACCACCAAATTCAGGAACAGGTTTTTCAATAGACAATAGACAATAGGTGCAGGAGTAGGCCATTCGGCCCTTTGAGCCTGCTCCGCCATTCACTGTGATCATGACTAATCATCCACATTCAGTACCCCGTTTCTGCCTTCTCATCATATCCCTTGATTCCACTATCTTTAAGAGCTCTAGCTAACTCTCCCTTGAAAGCATCCAGAGAATTGGACTCCACTGCCTTCTGAGGCAGAAAATTCCACAGATTCACAACTCTCTGGGTAAAAAAGTTTTTCCTCATCTCCGTTCTAAATGGCCTACCCCTTATTCTTAAACTGTGACCTCTGGTTCTGGACTCCCCCAACATCGGGAACATGTTTCCTGCCTCTAGCATGTCCAATCCCTTAATAATCTTATAATCTTAATAATCTTCATTGCAATGATCAACCTCTTGAAAACTGCACAACACAACATTGGCAACTATCAACTTCTATGAATTTATTATGGGGAACATGGAAATTGCAAATGAGCTGAACAGGTACTTTGGATCCATTTTCACTAAGGAAGACACAAACAATCTTCCTGATGTACTAGTGGCCAGAGGATCTGGGGTGATGGAGGAACTGAAGGAAATCCACATTAGGCAGGAAATTTTGTTTTGTTGACTGATGGGACTGAAGGCTGATAAATCCCCAGGGCCTGATGGTCTGCATCCCAGGGAACTTAAGGAAGTGGCTCTAGAAATCGTGGACACATTCATGATCATTTTCCAATGTTCTATAGATTCAGGATCAGTTCCTGTGGATTGGAGGGTGGCTAATTCTAACCCACTTTTTAAGAAAGGCAGGAGAGCGAAAACAGGGAATTATAGACCAGTTAGCCTAACACTGGTGGTGGGGAAGATGCTGGAGTCAATCATAAAAGATGAAATAGCGGCACATTTGGATAGCAGTAATAAGATCGGACCGAGTCAGCATGGATTTACGAAGGGGAAATCATGCTTCACTAATCTTCTGGAATTTTTTGAGGATGTAACTTGGAAAATGGACAATGTACAGCCAGTGGATGTAGTGTAGCTGGACTTTCAGAATGCATTTGATAAGGTGCCACATAGGAGATTAGTGGGCAAAATTAGGGCACATGGTATTGGGGTAGAGTGCTGACATGGATAGAAAATTGGTTGGCAAACAGGAATCAATGAGTAGGGAGTAGGGAGTAGGGAGAGAGAGGGGGAGAGAGAGGGGGGGAGAGAGAGAGGGGGGAAGAGAGTGGGATAGAGAGGCAGGGCTGCCAACTCTCATGCATTGAGCGTGAGAATCACGCGTTTCGCCAAATTCTCACGCTGATCACAAATTTCTTACGCTCTGTTGTGAGAAATTCTGTGATCAACGAAAATTTCAAAACTCATATCAACTGCATGGGCCACGGCTGTTGGAAGCAGAAACAGCAGTAGGGACAGATGCGGACGGGGAGCGGGGTTGGCGACTGTTTGCCGGGCTGGCGAGTCGCTCACTGCAGCTCCGGCCATGGAACAGCCTCAGTGCAAGTGTCCCAGGCCATCGGAGGCGTCGGAAGCATTGCGCCGCTGCCGTGAGAGTATCTGTGCCGAATTCGCCCAGGTGACTGGCATGGATTAGGCTGTGGCTCCATGCATTCTGGAGGACAACCAGTGGCTGGCTGCTGGAAGTAAGTACCAAGCACTGGGTAGAAACGGTGGAAGATAGTGGACTTCAAATGGGAGCGTTTGGAGAAAGCATCCTGCTTGCCTGCTAGATTTTCACTTACTGTAACTGCAGGTAAAATGTTCCCGATGTTGTGGGAGTTCAGAACCAGGGGATCACATTTTAAGAATAAAGGGTAGGCCAGTTAGAACTGAGATAAGGACACACTTACTTCACGCAGAGAGTTCTGAATCTGGGGAATTCTCTGCCACAGAAGGCAGTGAAGGCCAATTCACTGGATGTTTTCAAGAGAGAGTTACATTTAGTTCTTGGGGCTAACGAAATCAAGGAATATGGGGAAAAAAACAGGAAAGAGGTACTGATTTTAGATGAACAGCCATGATCATGTTGAATGGCAGTGCTGGCTCGAAGGGCCAAATGACCTATTCCTGCACCAATTTTCAATGGCAATAAAACTCGACCACTTGATTTTGAAGCATTCATGCATGGTGGAGGTATAATGTAGTCATAGAGTGATACATTGTGAAAACAGGCCCTTCGGCACAACTTGCCCACACCCGCCAACATGTCCCAGCTACACTACCTGCTTTTGGTCCATACCTCCAAACCTGTCCTATCCATGTATCAGTCTAACTGTTTCTTAAATGTTGGGATGGTCCCTGCCTCAACTACCTCCTCTGGCAGCTTGTTCCATACACCCACCACCCTTTGTGTGGAAAAAGTTACCCCTTAAAAAGTTACCTCTTAAAAATACCATACTCAAAACATTGAAATCATATTTCTACAATGCACTAAAACATGATTTTAATACATCAAATTTCAAAAAGTCTCTACCCTGGGAGGGGGGACACCCCCCCTTCCACGCCCTCTCCTCACTCAGTTGCTCCACTCCCTCACCGGGTACTCCCAAGGTGAGTGATCAGTGATCGCTCAGCCTCCCCACTTTCAAAAATGCTCCGCGGCCCCTGGTTCAGACGGTGAACAATGCCAGATGTGAGCGGGGAACTGAGGCCAGTTATCCGTGATGTCTGGATCCCAATGCTCAGCGCTTCATGTTTTGGAGTTGGCTAATGTTATTGATTTGTAGAATAGAATAGAATAGAATCTTTAATTGCCACGCAACCAGGGTTGGTGGTATTTGGGTTCGGTACATGATGGTACACTGCTTTTGTTACATACCACTAATAACACAGATCACCGTAATAAAGTGCATCCATACCACATCACATATCACAAATCTCACCAACAATACATAGTGCAAAAGAACAAACAAAGACCATAGACAAGACACTGTATACATCAAAAGTCATATTATTGTCTGATTATTGGACGGAATTGAGAGTTCTTATTGCTGAGGGGAAGAAACTGATTGGTAATGAATTGACAAAACCTTAATTTAATAATCCAGAATATCCAGGGGGATGGGACAAGTGTAATATTAAAATGACATGCAAGGTATCAGGCTGTCTGTCACAACATACAGCCCCGTAACCCATTATTTCCTTCAGTTAAATATTGGGAAGGTGGCACTATTGTCATTTGCCACTCAACTATTATGTTTGTTTACCTCACTGACTATTTCTAACCCCCCCCCCCCCCCCCCCCCCCCCCCCCTCACCTCCAATTCCTTTGACAGGTTGAATAGAAATGTCCCCAATCTCATTGTTTTATTAATGGAACATGGAGATGAACATCCTCAAGGAGTGTCTTCAGATGGAAACTGATTCAGATGCGATATTTAAGAGCTTGTTCAAAGAAAGGGCATATTTTAAAGGAGTAACAGAGCTACTTGCAGGGGAATGTGTGAGGAGATTATTATTTGTCTTAAGTTTTAGCTAGAACCAGGACATCTGAAGATTCAACATTTAATATAGTAATTGTGCTGATACTGACCCCAACCAACCACGTATGAATATCATCCATTCCAGAGGTTTTACTTTTATGATGCCATTTAAAATTCACTTGGATTTCAATCACTTCAATGTAAAAGTAATTGGGAATGGGGAGCATTGGAACAAAAATTTGCCCTTGGTACATATTAACTGTAATATAATAATGTATGCATGTTGGTAGGTGCAATCAAAACAAAGATCTTTTTATCATTGTTATGAATACCACAAAAAATATTATGTACTCTCAAGATCACATAGAATAATATTGCTTAAATATATAGTTATTGAACTTTGCATTTCAGAAAAGTCCCATCTGAGAGGTAGACAGCAAAATACTGAAAATATTTGGGGTGAAAATGACTTCAGGACAGTTTGTTAGGAAAATGAAGGAAATTGTAACAGAATATATATATACAGCTGAGTGAGTATAATTTTATGGATGAGAAATTGTGTTCAACCAATTAGATGACTTCTTTGACAAAGTTACTAGTATGTTAGATAACATGGAAGCCAATGGATATAGCAAATTTTGTTATCCATAATTTGGTCTGTGACGTACCCCATAAAAGATTACCGCATTAGATAGGCACCTGTGGACTTGAACGTAAAAGGTTACATCCAGGGGGTCTGCTATGGGGCTTTATGTGTGGGCCAGATATATTGTCAGTGCAGAGGGGCTAGGAGCAAGGCCAAGTGTGCAACCAGAGTCAATGTCTGGAATAGTACTAGGTGTGCCGTCAAAGCTGGGACAATGGGAGTGTTCAGCACTGGGAACCTCAGCAGGTAAGCAGCTATGACCAGGGTAAAATAGGGGGGCAGGTGTAAGGCTGGACTCAGGGTCAGGAATGAGAGAAGGTATGCAACTGGAGTCAGGGTCAGGAATATTACCAGGTGTGCAGTGAGACCCAGGATGGTCAACATGGGCCAAGTGTTTGATTATAACTTGATTTCCATACATGAATATACTAAGATCATTCATGTGCTGCACGTGTTGATCAGAGCCTGGGCTCTACAGTGGAATGTAATTAAGAATGTAATTTAGTCTAACCTTATTCATAGCTAATCCAATTTAAAGCATATATATTGCATTCAAGTGTAGGTTAAAAGACTCGCTACAGTATGCACCATATTGCACAATTTCAAGCTGAAAAATGCAAAAGCTCCGTACCTATGGGAGGGGGGATACCCCACCCCCGGTCGCTACGCTCCCTTGTGCTTGGTCTCTCACAATTTCTCACTCCTAACTCTCACCCAATGTTGGCAGCCCTGCTATGAATCTATCCAGAGTTTTGGAGAGTATT
Source organism: Amblyraja radiata (assembly GCF_010909765.2). Taxonomy (NCBI): domain Eukaryota; kingdom Metazoa; phylum Chordata; class Chondrichthyes; order Rajiformes; family Rajidae; genus Amblyraja; species Amblyraja radiata. Next base: position 95,037,545 of record NC_045956.1, on the reverse strand, counting down.
CCATGCAGATGGCGAAAAAGCTTTTGGGTATCACCTCCTCACAGAATACCTAGTTCTGGATTTGTGCTTGTGTCAGAGTGGGTGTTTTTTGTCCATTATTTTATCATTTGCTATGCCTTGAATTTTGTTCATAAACTTTGAATAAAGGGTTCAATTCAACAACAGTTGCACAGGCATTTCCCTTCAGTTGTCCCACTGCTTAAGGTCCAGTGCCAATACTTACATATATTTTCTCCTTTTGAGCCCTTTAACTGAATCCTAATATTACAATATGTAATGAGCAATTGTATCTGTCTTTTTTAGGTTAATATGCCTGGAAAAGTTTAAGCATGCTGTTCAATCGTGGCTTCTGCTGACTTGTATTCTATTGCTTTGGCTATCTTGTTCAGAAATGATGTGCTTGACAGTTTGCTGCTCAGCATTCGTTGGAAAGATTAAGAATGACAGGTGCTAAATGTCTTTCAGCTTTAACTGAAGCTATTTCAGCACATCCATGTCTGCTGTTTTTCTTTGCAATGTGAAAAATTTACATTTGTCTGCATTACATTTGATCTGCCATTTTATTTTCAATTACATGCTTTATCTAACTCATTCTATAATTTCTCAGCTGCTTCCTCCAATTCTCCTGCTTGTATTCAAATGCAAATTAGCATTTAGTTTCTGAATCCTAAATGTTGGGATAAATGAATGGTAAAACTTTTGTTTGCTATAAAGGAGCAGAATGACCTTGACAAATGAAATCCAAAAGCGAGATACTGTGAATATGATACAATATGATACGATACAGTACGATACGATACAATACGATACGATACGATATGGTACGATATGATACGATACAACTTTATTTATCCCCGAGGGAAATTGGTCTCCCACCAGTCAAAAGATACATTTACAAGGCATTGAAAGTGTCATGTGCACTATAATAATAATGAAATTTAAGTGATCAGTTACTTTTATAGTTAAGAGATACAGTGTGGAAACAGGTCCTTTGGCCCACCGAGACCGCACAGATCAGCGGACTGGACGTGATCTGGGCCGACCAATCAACGCCGACCTGGGCAGACTGTTGGTTTTGCACGCTTGACCGACGAGGCTTAGTGGTTAAATATTAACTTGGGTGTGCGTGCGAACGACGGAGATTTATCAGTTAAAATATTAAACCGAGAGTTCATACAAAGCGTAAACCTCTGCAGTGGTGACCCTGACGACGCAAAGCATGTCTATTTTGGATTTCGTCATGCCTGGAGAAGACAACCCAGATCAGCAGAACGCAGTTTCACTCAAACTGCCCACCTTCTGGACATCGCAGCCCCAGATGTGGTTTGAACAAGCCAAAGCCCAGTTCCACATCCACCAGATAACTGCCGACGCCACCAAGTACTACTACGTGGTCAGTGCGTGATCAGTTATATTTAAAATATTAAACTGAGAGCTCATACAACGCGTGGACCTCTACAACGTCTTTGGTATGTGGGAGGAAACCGAAGATCTTGGAGAAAACCCACGCGGTCACGGGGAGAATGTACAATCTCCGTACAGACAGCACTCGTAGTCAGGATCAAACCCAGGTCTTTGGCACTATAAGTTCTGTAAGGCAGCAACTCTACCGCTGTGTCACCCTCCCACCCATATTGCACAGTACATATGTAATATTACACAACCATGAAAATAAATTATCGGAAAAGTCCAGGATGAGGAAATGCTGGAAGACTGAAATAAAACACAGAAATAAAATTGGTGCAAGCACCCATCAGGGCATGCAGCATCTGCTGATGGTTAAGTTTGAGGACTATTAACTAGAACAGGTAAGAGTCAATGACCAGTTGTAGTGTGAGGCATCTCCCTGATACAATAACTCCATCTCTTTCTCCACTGATGCTGCCTGATTTGCTGATCACTTCTATATTTCTTTATATTATAGTTTTGTAATAAGTGAAATGTTCACTATGTATCAAATATCTCTCTTTTGAGGACGTTAGAATTTTGACTTTAGAGATGTAGTGTGGAAACAGGCCCTCCGGCCCACCAACAAGGATTCACCTCCTACACTAGCACTAACACACAAGCGAACATTTATAATTTACATAAGCTAATTAACCTACAAACCTGGACTCGTTGGAGTGTGGAAGGAGACTGAAGCACCCGGAAAAAACCCACACGATCATGGGGAGAATATCCAAACTCCATACAGATATCACCCACAGTCAGATTCAAAACCGGGTCTCTGGTACTGTAAGATAGCAACTCTACTGCTGCGCCACAGTGCCGCCCTACTTTATTGGCAAATGTTGTGCATTTTTCAAGAAGGGCTGCAGGGAAAATGCAAGGAACTATAGCCCGGTGAGCTTAACATCTGTAGCTGGTAAGTTACTGGAGAGTGTTTTGAGGGATAGGTTATATAGGCATTTGGATGGGCAAGGGCTGATTAGGGATAGTCAGCATGGTTTTGTACGTTGGAGGTTATGTCTCACAAATCTGATTGATTTTTTGAAGACGCCACCAAAAAGATTGATGAGGGCAGAGCTGTAGATGTTGTGTTCATGAACATCAGTAAGGCGTTCGACAAGGTTCCGCATGGTAGGCTGCTCTGGCAGGTTAGATTACATGGGATACAAGGAAAGATAGCTGAACAGATAGCAAATTGGCTCCATGGAAGGAAGCAGAGGGTGATGGTGGAAGGTTGCTTCTCGGACTGTGACTAGTGGTGTGCCTCAGGGTTCGGTGTTGGCCCGTTACTGTTCGTCATCTACATCAATGATTTGGATGAGAGCATACAGGGTAAGATTAGCAAGTTTGCTGATGGTACCAAAGTTAGTTGTTTTGCAGATAGTGAAGATGGCTGTGAAAGATCGCAGCAGGATCTGGTAGTTGGCCAGATGGACAGAGGAATGGTTGATGGAATTTAATACAGAAAAGTGTGAGGTGTTGCATCTTTGGATGTCGAACAAAGGCAGTACCTACACAGTAAACTTGGTAGTGTTGTAGGGCAGAGGGATCTAGGCGTACAGGTGCATGGTTCCTTGAAGGTTGAGTCACATGTAGATAAGGCGGTCAGAAAGGCTTTTGGCATTTTGGCCTTCATCAGTCAGAGTATTGAGTATAGAAGTTGGGAGGTCATGTTGCAGCTGTATAAGACGTTGGTGCGACTACATTTAGAATATTGTGTTCAGTTCTGGGCACCATGTTATAGGAAAAAATATTGTCAAGCTTGAAAGGGTTCAGAAAATATTTACAAGGATGTTGCCAGGACTAGAGGGTGTGAGCTATAGGGAGAGGTTGAGTAGGCTGGGTCTCTATTCAATGGTGCTCAGGAGGATGAGGGGAGAATTTATAGAGGTGTACAAAATCATGAGAGGCATAGGTCGGTAGATGCACAGAGTATTTTGCCCAGTGTAGGGGACTCTACGACCATAGGACATACAGTTGGTTCAAGGTGAAGGGGAAAAGATTTAATAGGAATCTGAGGGGTAACTTTTTCACATAAAAGAGTGGTGGGTGTATCGTACAAGCTGCCAGAGGAGGTAGTTAACGGCTGGGATTATCCCATCGTTAAAGAAACAGTTAGACAAGTACATGGATACAACAGGTTTTGAGGGACCATCGCAGGCAAGTGGGACTAGTGTAGCTGGGACATTGTCGGGAGTGTGGTCGAGTTGGGCCAAACGGCCTGTTTCCACACTGTATCACTCTATGACTCTATGCCTTCTTCCGATAACCTCTGACACCTGTACTAATCAAGAATCTATCTATCTCTGCTGTACAAATATCCACTGACGGCCTCCACGGCCTTCTGTGGCAATGAATTCCAAAGATTCACCATCCTAACTAAATTTCTTCTCATCTCCTTCCTAAAAGAACATCCTTTAATTCTGAGGCTATGACCTCTAGTCCTAGAATTTCCCACTAGTGGAAACATCCTCTCCACATCCACTCTATCCAAGCCTTTCACTATTCTATATGTTTCAATGAGGTCCCCCTTCATTCTTCTAAACTCCAGTGAGTATAGGCCCAGTGCCGACAAATGCTCATCATAGGATAACCCATCATTCCTGGGTCATGACGTGGCTACAATTGTGTAATATGTGTTCTTGCTACAATAGTTTCCATGTAACATTTTTGTGAACCTGATTGGTCATGGTTCAAAATATAATACCAGCGTTGCTCCTCCAAATTGTGTCATTTTACTTCGGAGTCACGTGAGTGACTACGTGAAGAGCCCGCTCAGCACGCATGCGCGGCATTGCGTTCAGCAGTGCAACAGCGGCCGCATCGGGAGTCAGGCGCTCCCGCTACAGATTGAAAGACGGACCGTCAGGTAGGTATCCTGAGGTCGGGTTTCTTTCACAGGAGAGCCTTCTGCTTTGTTTTACAGGCAGGGTACAAAAGCTCTTGAACAAACCTGTCCCCCGCTCGACTCCAATGGAGGAGCATTCCATCTGGGGGGGGGCAGCAACAGGCGGTAGGACCGCTTACCGAGCGCTCCGCCATCCCCGACACCGTGCCGAGCCCAGTCCCGGGGGAGAGACAGCCGCTTGAGCCGCCTAGAGCGGCTCCTGGAGCAGGTGCTCCAGCGAGACGCGCTCCGTGAGGGGCGCTCTCGCAGGGGGAGTTCAGGCACTCCCTCCACAGTGCCTTGTGCACTGGCCATCGAAAATACCCGGCGCTCCGCTATCCCCGACACCGGGCCGAGCCCAGTCCCGCTAGCGCCTGAGCAGCAGACTGGATGCAAAGCCACCAGGAAGAGCATCCGGCCGGTGGTTTCCGACTCGTCGGACGGGGACGTCTCACCACCCGTTCGGGGGAGAGACAGCCGCCTGAGCTGCATGGAGCGGCTCCTGGAGCAGGTGCTCCAGCGAGACGCGCTGCGTGAGGGGCAGTCTCGCAGGGGGAGTTCAGGCACTCCCTCCACAGTGCCTTGTGCACTGGCCATCGTTTCCTCCACACCCGAGGGCAGCTTTGGCGACCAGGACTGGGCTGGTCAGGAAGAGGGGATGCTGGCTGAAGAAGTCGGGAGTATGCAAGGGGTGCAGGACCAGGAAGAGCTGCTGGGTGTGGTGGACCGCTACATGGCAGCCCCACGTGCAGGAAGGCCATTAGAGCCTAAACAAGCGGCCAGCATTAACCACCTCTCCAACAGGCCCTACAGGAGCAGGTGGTTAATGAGGCCTTAGAATTGTACACAGCTCAAAAAAATTGTGAGTCTCTCAAAGTGCCGGCTGTCAACAGCCAAATCTGGGGGCACGTCGGGACAAATATTCGGAAACAGGAGCTGAAACTGCAGCGGATCCTCAGGCTCCTGACGTCAGCCATCACATAATTTGCTCGTTCTGTGGGCAATACGGAGATGACCACAAACCAACTCTCGCGCTGTTGTGCAACATGCAGTTCGAGATAAATAACCTCCGTAAAGAAATTATAAGACCTGCCCTAAATCCAAAATTCGCGGGGTTGTGCAAAACCCCAGCCAATGAGCCAGACACACTGCTCTTTGGCAAAGACGTCACGAAAAAAGTAAAGGATATGGAAGAGGCCTCTAAAAAACTTTCGGTCTCATGAGGGCAGGCCCCGGGACGAGCAAACCCAAAACAACAATACCCAAGCGGCAGCACCCCACCGTGTCCACCAGTCGACGTCTACCCTATGGGACTGGTGAAAGCTCGGGGTCCGCATATCACCACCTGAAGTCTTTTTTAGACCAAGGCCCAGAGCGGACCCCATGGAAAATGCGCCACCCCCAAACATCACCGCTACGTCAGACAACGCGCAAGACTCGCTGGTCTGGGAAGAGACAGAAGAAACACCCATAACCATGGAGGTAGGTGGGTCTGGTTCTCAATAGCATTAGTGGCTACAAAGTACAATTTATACTAGAAAAATATTCACTAAAACTAAAAAAGATGGTGGATGTCGCATCATCATTGACTTAACTACACTAAATATGTTTGTTAAGTATGTACATTTCAAAATGGAAACGTTTGTTACTGCCAAACAACTGATTTCCAAAGGATACTTCATGGCAAGCATTGACCTCAAAGATGCTTACTATTCAGTACCCATTCATAAGGATCATCGCAGATACCTGAAATTTACCTGGATGGGGCAGCAATGGCAGTTTAAAGCATTACCCAATGAGTTAACATCAGCCCCAAGATTATTCACCAAGATACTAAAACCAGCCCTGGCAATATTAAGAAGACAAAAACATATGGTCTTGGCATATCTTGATGATATCTTAATAGTAGGCAAGACCATGGAATTGGCATATCAGCTGTGTCAGCTACCAAACAGTTGTTCGAAACCTTGGGATTTGTCTTACATCCAGATAAATCTAAGTTGAAGCCATCCACAACCATGGACTACTTGGGCTTCACAATTAACTCAGCCCACATGTCTGTAACTTTGCCAAAAGACAAAACAACTGAATTGGCACAATCATGCTACAATTTAATGGTCAACGAGCGACCAACTATTCGACAAGTAGCAAGAGTAATTGGGGAAATGGTAGCAGCATTTCCGGCTACACAATTTGGACCTTTGCACTATCAAAACTTACAAAGAGCAAAGGTACAGGCACTAAAACGACATGCAGGTCATTATGATCGTATCATGAAATTACCCACTGAAGCAATATCAGAACTACCGTGGTCAGCAGAAAACGTTTGGCATAGTTTCAGCCCTATCATCATCATTAACCCTACTTTAGTTATCCAAACAGATGCCAGTGCTCAAGGCTGGGGAGCGACTAACTCCATATCCAGCACAGGTGGTAGATGGACTAACCTAGAGTCATCATTACTACTTACACTGGGCATTAACTATCTAGAGATGTTGGGTGCCTTTTATGGTTTAAAAGCATATGTATCCAATATGCATCACTTGCATGTGCGGTTACAAATAGAGAATACTACGGTGGTGGCCTACATTAATCATATGGGCGGCATAAAATCGATATCATGCAACAAATTGGTCAACACAATTTGGCAATGGTGTGTCGAAAGACATATTTGGCTATCAGCAACTTACCTACCAGGTAAGCTAAATACAGTGGCAGACACCAGGTCACGCAAATTTAATGACAACACCGAATGGATGTTAAACCCCAAAGTGTTTGCAAAGATTATTAAGCAATATGGCACGCCAGATATCGACTTATTTGCATCAAGGCTAAATCACCAGGTACCTATGTATGTCGCTTGGGAACCAGACCCTGAGGCAGCCACGGTAGATGCGTTCTCGCTGGATTGGGGAAATGTCTTCTTCTATGCATTTCCTCCCTCCTGCCCCATCAGCCGTGTAATACGTAAAATACAAATAGACTCTGCTTCAGGTATTTTGATAGTACCCGACTGGCCTACACAGCCATGGTTCCCATTACTCCATGACATCCCTCCGAACATCCACAAGAAAACAGTACTTGTCCAGCATCAAAAAGTGGGAGATGTACTGCTTGGATACAGGGACCACCTACTCAACCGCTACTGTTACCAATGTACTGGAATTCCTGGTGAACCTTCACCACGATGAAGGACTCAGCTACAGTGCCATCAACACAGCTATAAGTACCCTGTCTGTCTATTTAAAACAAGCTCCAGGACAACAGGCCATGGGGTCCCACCCGCTGGTGGTCAAACTAATGAAGGGTATTTACAACTCTAACCCCCCTAGACCAAGGTACACCCATATATGGGATGTCCGTGTGGTCCTGACATACCTCAGGGGATGGCCACCAGCCAGATCCCTCAACCTGGAACAATCTACGCTCAAAACACTCATGTTGATGGCACTTGTATCTGCACAGAGGGTCCAGTCACTACACCTATTGCGACTGGACACCATGATCACAGCTCCAGATCAGATCTCTTTCATTATCCAGGGACTGATCAAACAGAGCAGACCAGGAACACCTAATCCAGTCGTGGAATTCCGGGCTTACCCGCCAGAACCACGGTTATGTGCCCTGACCCACCTACTGTCCTACATAGACACAACCAAAAATATTCGAGGGAGTAAAAAAGCCTTGTGGGTCAGTCATAAAAAACCTTATGGTCGCGTGACGAGCCAAACCGTTTCGAGATGGCTCAAGCAGGTGCTAAAATCTGCTGGTATAAACACTAACATGTACAAATCTCACTCTACCAGGGCAGCATCCACGTCGACGGCCAAAAGAATGGACGTGCCTATAAACCACATCCTGGCTACAGCAGGATGGTCGGGGCAAAGAACGTTCAGAACTTTTTATAATTAGCCGTTGGCAAAACCTGCTTTATTTGCAGAAACATTTTTACCGACTGCAAATATTTAATTTAAGCCCAGGGGAGCAATTTAATTTCTTTGTTATTATTGTTAAAAAAATACCGTTGTGTTTTTCTACAAACAGATTCATTGGTTGATTACGATAACACACTTCCTCCCTCAAGGACTTCGGCAGTGAGTGAAGTAATAACTGTTACACGGTTTGAAATCACAGAGCTTTAAAATCTTCACGTAGTCACTCACGTGACTCCGAAGTAAAATAGTAAGATTAAACGAGAACTTACCGGTTTGAAGTTTGATCTGTATTTTATGAGGAGTTACGATGAGGGATTACGTGCCCTCCGCACCCACCCTCAATAATATGGGTCAAACTGATAACTGATGTCTCTTTTTCTTTACTATGTTTATTTCAATAACTGTGTCTATCTGTGATTCCACACCGCTGCTTTGAAGTATGTCACGCGCATGCGTGCTGAGCGGGCTCTTCACGTAATCCCTCATCGTAACTCCTCATAAAATACAGATCAAACTTCAAACTGGTAAGTTCTCATTTAATCTTACTATTAAAGTACCTGTTCTTGGTGTGATAAACTTATTCAAATGTTTATCCAATTGATTGATACAAATTTCAAAAATCGTGAAGTAAGCTTGCTCTCTGTTAAATCATAATTTTGAATGTGACAGCCAAAAAGTAGCTTTTAAAGATTCACAACATGGAATACACAATGATTCACAACCAGTTTGCATTACTTTCAAATTGTAGTGATAACTACTGTTGCTAATGGAAAGTATTATGGTGCGGCTGCAAATTATTTCCATTAAAATAGTTACTTATCATTTTGTTGTTTAGTTTTCAATTTTGGCCCAAATCTTTCAATTCCAGATTGTCCTATTTCCTTGAATGAGTTCTTGTATGCAATGCTGACGTGGCCCTAAAAAGGTGATGCATCTTCTGCGTCACCGCATGGACTGAAGCTGCCCCGGTACTACAGTGGAGGATTCCACATATGGGCGGCAGAGTGGCACAGCAGTAGAGCTGCTGCCTTACAATGCCAGAGACCTGTGTTCGATCCTTAGTATGGCTGCTGTCTGTGCAGAGTTTGTACATTCTCCCTGTGACTGCTTGAGATTTACCTGGGTGCTGCAGTTTCCTCCCACATCCCAAGGAGGTGCAGGTTTATAGGTTAATTGGCTTCTTTAAATTGCCCCTAATGTGTAGGATATGAAAGCGGGATAACTTTGAACTAGTGTACGGGCGATCTATGGTCGACATGGCCTTGGTAAGCCAAAGGACCTGTTTCCACACTGTATCTCTAAAGTAAATTAGTCCAAAGGGATAGTGTTAAGTTTGGCAGGTCTCCCAATTCTTAGATGGAATATTGTCCTTAGAACCTGCTACAGGTTAAGCTTGGTGCAAGTATAACCATCTTCTGTCCGAGAAATTGGCTACTGAGGTAATTATTTTTAATTATTTAATTTAGGTTCCATGTTCTTAATTAAGTTTCTGGGTGTGAATTTATTTAGTGTGTTAATTGAAAAAGATGTCTCTATTTTTAACCTCTTAACATTTTTAACAGTTTCTATTACCAAATGAATGAAAGGCACAGTCGGAAGCTCTAATTGATTTGGCAGCCTTTTGTCCTAGGAATAGGATGCCAACTATAGTCACACCTATTCTGGGGGCTTGGGCTTACCACCTGTCAATGAGGTTCTGTGGGTGCAGCAAAGATTCTGCTTGGGATGATCTCTAGAACGTATTCGGCCAGGTCCAATTTGTTGGAGCCATTTGTCCAGTAGAAGACTGTGTCCTGGCCACACTGCAACTAACTGAGAAGGGGTCAGCAATTGCAGGCCGTTTTTTTTCCTTTTAAGTAGCAAGGGAAGAGAAGCGTTTCACAAATGCTGGTGGTATGTGAAAACACAGAACAAATAATGCTGAGATTATGTAGATATGATCAGCATTCCAAAACAGCATGACACAAGTCTTTATTTGGAATCTGGCAACAATGGGAAGTGTGGTCTGTTATAACAGACTCATTAAGAAGGGCGCACACTCTTAAAAGTGAAGTATATGGTGTGATTGCTCATATTCTGTGCACAGTTTAGACTGATAGAGAAATTGAATGAATGAATACTTTATTGTCACATGTGACAAGTCACAATTAAATTATTTGCCTGCGTACCCAAGGTATGCAAGAGTCGCCACAAAAAGTTACAAAGTACCCTGCGTCAAGCATTCCTTTGTTCTTTCATTCAATTCAGGCAACTGAATCATCCGACCACAGCCAAAGAGCATTGCTGAACTACTATGTACCTCTCTGGTGACCCTTGGACTTTCCTTGATCAGACTTTGCTGGCTTTAGCTTGCACTAAATGTTATTCCCTTAACATGTAGCTATAAACTGTAAATGGCTCAATTGGAATCATGTGTTGTCTCTCTGCTGACTGGATTGCACACAACAAAAGTTTTACACTGTACCTCGGTACACGCGACAATAAACTAAACCTAACTAAACTGATCTGACCCTAGATTTCAACTCCTCATTGTGGTCAGATCTACATGGTGCTCAAATTCCTGATCTTTCAAATGTTTACCCACCCCCATTGACAATTCTAGGCTCCACAACGCTCTGAGGTAGCGAATTCCAGAGATTCAAAATACATTTCTATGTACCTTTTACTCTTGTTTGAGACTCTCCCACTCGTAAAAAAAATATCTACATCAACCCTGTAAGACCCTCTTATGATCTTGTTTGCTTCAATAAGATAACCCTGGTCTTCAGATAACCCAAGGAATACTGACCCAACCCATTTAACTTTAATTTAATTTAGTTTAGAGATACAGCGTGGAAACATGTACTTCAGTCCACTGAGTCCATGCCGACCAGTGATCCCTGCTCATTTACACTATCCTACACACACTAGGGACAATTTACATTTTACATAAGCCAATTAACCTACAAACCTGTACATCTTTGGAGTGCGAGAGAAAACTGGAGATCCCAGAGAAATCCCACGCAGGTCACGGGGAGAACATACAAACTTCATGCAGACAAGCACCCATGGTCAGGATCGAACCCGGGTCTCTGCCGCTGTGAGCAGTAACTCTACCACTGCATCACCATGCTGCCCTCTTGGACGGACAGTCCCCTCATTTTAGGAATTAGATTTGTAAATCTCTTTTGGACTGCCTCAAATGCAACATTATCCTTAGGTAAAATAACCGAAAATGTGTGTTGTATTTCATCTGTGGCCTCATCGTGTATTATATACCATGTACAATTGTAACAGAATAATTTTCATATTGACATAGGAATATGCTCCTTTAGGGAACTTAAAACAGGAGCAAACTAATAATGTGTTAGAAATAAATAGTGTGATATTTAATAAATTACTAAAAAGTGCAATTCTAATAGTAATCAATAGCAATTTCAGATTACCAGCACCAGATGGTCTTCCATATTTCCCATGCCAAAACTCCTTGTGGAACAAATATAATCCTTCAACTTCAAGCCAATGGCATAAATAGTTATGGTAATTTAAAATTCATTCTGTACTATAATTGAAAGAATTGCCAATTTGTTCAAAGTTACTGAAAAATTATTCAAACTATCATTACGCTCTTTTGTTCATGTGTAAATATGCCCAGTGGCATTAAAATGTAAAGCTAGTCAACTTTTTGGAGTAAGGTACAAATGCTCAAAACTCCTTCCGAATAAATTTTCAGTTTCTTGTAAATGTTTAATTACTTCATGTTTTGTAAGAAACATGCTGCCTCAACAATAATCCACAAGGTGACGAAGAGCTCATTTATAATATGAAATTTAAAATTTGGAGCTTTGTTTCAATTCTACATGTGACACAGATTGCCAAGATTCTATGCCACTTGGCTGTTGTCCCCTATTGTTAGACTTTCATTGATCACCAGTGTACTGCAATCTGCTCTGCTGACATTTGTTCGAAGCACCCAAGAAATTATAAATGAGCACGGAAGACTGCACACAGAATAACTAAGGAACTGTAAATACCTTAGGACCTTAAGCATTCTGATTGGCTAACAAGCAATAGCCAATCTACAGAAACTAAATAATAGTTTTTTTTCTATGTAAATTGTAATCAGAGGAATTGGCACCGTACAGTGATACAGCGGTAGAGTTGCTGCCTTATGGGCCTGTCCCACTTTGGTGACATTTTAGGCGACAGAAGGAGACTATGCAGTCGCCACATGGTCGCCACATCTTCGTGGGTGGTTGCCGGGGGTCGCCTTCATGGTCGTGAGGAGTTCCCGTATTTTCCAACTAGTCGCGGCCTTATTATGGTCGCCGCAAAATTTCCAACATGTTGAAAAATTAGCGCCGACCAGAATGAAGCCGCCATGGAGAGTAACGAGAATTCTCGTGCTGTAGGTGGGTCGCCAGGAGGTCCTAGTGGGTTGCCAAGAGGTCAAAGGTTCTCGTAGGTTGTAGCCGGTGCTGACCGGCGAATTTCATTGACTCATTGGGAAAAGAAACATAAGCAGCAGTTAACCGACCGGTAATGTTAATGTCCGCCGAGCTTCACAGCCGCGTATTTCGGGCTTCTTAAAAGTTGTCACCACTCCTTCTCCCCCCTCTCCGCCCTTCTCCTCCCTCTTTTTAAGGACTTCCTGTACACTGTGCTTTAGCATTCTTAATTACAGCGCCAACCTTCCTGTTCATCACGGTGTGTATTTATATCACATTGGATTTGCACCCTGTGAATTTCACTCAGACAACACTCCCTCCGCTTGCCCTGTCCCCCACCTGCATAACCGGCTGGTGAAGGAAGTGATGTGTATTTGTGTGTGTGTTCCATTCTGACAGTCGCCGTTCGTGTTGCCAGTTTTTCAATCGACTGCCGGCAACTTGACAGTCGCCGGCAGTCGCCTGAAAAATCGCCTAAGTGGGACAGGCCCATTAGAACTCCAGAGACATAAAGTGCAAGTGAAATGAATTTGCCAGCAGCGGTACAATGATAAAGAACACACAAAAACACACAAAAAATAGAACGCAAACATCCACCACAGCATTCATCACTGTGGTGGAAGGCACAAAAATTTGGCCAGTCCTCCTCCGTTTTCCCCGTGGTCGGGACCTCAACCCTCCGCAGCCGCCGCTGCGGGCATCCAGATGTACAGACAGGTTAAAGTCTAGGTAAGTCCAGAATCGGCTCTCCCCACCGGAGACCGTGGCTTCAGGATGGTGTAGGCCGCAGGCCGGCGGTCGGAGATTTAAAGTCCCCGCCGCGCCGCAGCCAGAAGCACCGCAGACCGCAGGGCCGGCGGTTGAAACTCCCCTCCAGTGGTGATGGTAAGTCCACACCGGGCCCACGGTCGAAGCTTCTTCTTCTCCCGGGTCCCCCGCGAGGGAACCCAGGCTGCGGACGTCGCGCCAGCTGGAGCTCTGCAGACCCCGGCTTCAGGCCGTGGGCCAGCGAAACAGAGCACTCCCCTCCGGCAAGCCCCAGCGAGGGTTCGCCCGCTCCACACCGAGAGTCAACGCTGTGCCCGCCGCTGAAGCCCCGGGCGCGTCTCCGGGAAAGGACGCGCTGATCCTCTTGTTAGGCCATGGGGGAGGCGACCTGGAAAAAGTCCGCTCTCCGTGGAGGAGGTGACCAAAACGGTTTCCCCCTCACCCCCCCCACACCACCCCCCACACAAGACACACAAAAAAACATTAAAAACATACTTTAAAACACACAAAAAAAAATTATAAAAGTTGAAAAGACTAACACGCTGCTGACAGGGCTGCCGGCTTGCAGCGCCCCCACCAACCTTATGTGTAGGATTGTCTGTACTCATTCTCACGTAACAAACAGCTACCTCTGGCCTATTTCCTTTATCATCGTTACTTTTTTGAATATCTTTAATTCATTTGTTCTATATCTCACTACATCACCGTATATATCTCTCATTTACCTTTATCCTGACTCTCAGTCTGAAGAAGGGTCTCGAAACGAAACTTCACCTATTCCTTTTCTCCGGAGATGCTGTCTGACCCGCTGAGTTACTCCAGATTTTTGTGTCTATCTTTGGTTTAAACCAGCATCTGTAATTCCTTCCTCCCCCATCTTGTCCTCACCACTTTCTACAGGGGCACCATAGAGAGCATTTTGATCAGCTGCATCTCTGTCTGGTTTGGGAACTGCATAGCTTCCAACTGGAAGTCCGTGCAGAGAGTGGTGAGGACGGTTGAAAAATTCATCGGGACTTCTCTTCCTTAAATCCGGGACATTGCGTGCAAACTTTGCTTGTCCAACAGCATTATAAAAGACCCCACACATCTCCATCATGGACTGTTCACTCTGCTGCCCTCAGGCAAAAGGTATCGCAGTATAAGGAACAGAACGGCCAGGTTTTGCAACAGTTTCTTCCCCCGAGCCATCAGCCTCGTGAATTCCATATAATGTGCCGCCACTATTATCTATTTAATCTTTTTATCTGTTTTATCCTTTTATTATTTTATGTTGCACGGTGAGTCAGATGCAACGACATGTTGTTCAAACTTGCATTTGTTGGTGTATTTTGGAATGACAATAAACTCTTTGATTGATTTTGATTGATTGATCGGGAATGGGCTGAATTGGGAAAAGGCACACAGTTAGAAATGAGTGTCCTAGGTGATGGAGTTGGAAACTTATCAGGTGACCAAATATTTACACAAAGGAGTGAACAGTTCAATGTAGCCACTATCAATTGTTAGGGAGTTGGATGGAGCTGGTTGTAAAGAAACATAGTTTGTGGCCAAAGAAAATGTCCATTGATCCCGATATTTAGACAAAGAGAATTTCTGCATATTGACCATTCAATGTCAGATAAGTAATGTGAAATTGTCGAGGCCTAATAAGTGTAAGAGAATGCAACACAAACCTGACCATTAGTTTGGGATCTTTTTGATCGGTGACTTAGTCTCTCACTGGATAACATTTAGAGAATTTGCCAGCAAATCATTTCTAAAACTAATGAGCAAATTCATATTTGTTTATGTAGCCCTGAAATAGCTTAATGCATCCATTGCATTGCACAATGAGATGACAACTGCAGACACTTCTCTTCCACAAGAATGGATTCATCATGTGATCTTCAAATCTAGGTCACACAGTAATATATTCATAAACAGGTGTAATGGAGTTTAATTTACTCTTTATGGACATAGAATCAGATAAATGAAAGTTAATTAGAACTTCCATTATTTTTATCCCTGTCATTTCTGCACAATATTACAAAGAGTAGAGAGCTTAGAGCTTAGAGCTTAGAGCATCGTAAAGAAAAAAGAGAAAACTGCAGTTGCTGAAAATCTAAAATAAAATAGGGTCTGATGGCACTGCTCAACTGTTCAAGCAACATCTGTCCAGAGAAATATAATTACATTTTGGCATGATTGATTTCTCAGTGTAGGAAAGGAAAATCTACCTACTCTTTTGTGATAAATATTAAAGCATTTTCACTTGTCAGAAACAGGATGAATCATGGGTAGCACGGTGGCACAGCAGAAGTTTTGCTGCCTCACAGCGCCAGAGACCTGAGTTCGATCCTGGCTACGGATGCTGTATGTACGGAGATTTAACTTTCTTCCCGTGACCTGCATGAGTTTTCGACAGGATCTCCGGTTTCCTCCCACACTCCAAAGACGTACAGGTTTGTAGGTTAATTGACATGGAAAATGTGTAAATTGTCCCTATTGTATGTAAGGTAGTGTTTGTGTACGGGGATCATTGATCGGCACGGACTCGGTGGGTTGAAGGGCTTGTTTCCGTGCTGTATGTCTAACTTAAAATAAAAAATGAAACATTTTTTTAATTGGCATGTAAGTGTTAAACATAGCACACTATATGGTCATAAGGATTAGTAAAATTCGGCCATTTGGCACATCAAGTCTATTCCACCATTCAATCATGGCTGATCTACCTCTCCCTCCTAAACCCATTCTCCTGCCTTCTCCCCATAACCTCTGATACCTGTACAAATCAAACATCGACCTATCTCTGCTATAAAAGTATCCACTGACTTGGGCTCCATAGCCTTATGTGGCAATTAATTCCATATATTCACCACCCTCTGACTAAAAGCATTTCTCCTCATCTCCTTCCTAAAAGAACGTCCTTTAATTCTGAGGCTATGACCTCTAGTCCAGGATTCTCCCACTAATCAAAACATCCTCTCCACGTCCACTCTATCCAAGTCTTTCACTATTCTGTATGTTTCAATGAGGTCCCCCCTCATTCTTCTAAACTCCAGCGAGTACAGGCCCAGTGCCGACAAACGCTCATCATAGGTTAACCTACTAATTCCTAGGATAATTGTTGTAAACCTCCTCTGGACCCTCTCCAGAGCCAGCACACCCTTCCTCAAATATGGTGCCCGAAATTGCTCATAATAATCCAAATGCGACCTTATTGAGCCTCAACATTACATTCCTGAAATAAATCCTAGCATTGAGTTTGCTTTCTTCACTACCGATTTGACTTGCAGATTAACTTTTTGGGAATCCTGAACGAGCACTCCAAATTCCCTTTGCATCTCCGATTTCTGGATTCTCACCCCATTTAGAAAATAGTCTATGCCTTTATTCCTACTACCAAAATGCATGACTCTGCACTTTGCTACACTATATTCCATCTGCCATATCTCTGCCCACTGTCCCAACCTGTCCAAGTCACCTTGCAGAATCCCTGCTTTCTCTACACTACCTGCCTCACCACCAATGTTCGTATCATCCGCAAATTTTGCCACAAAGAATTCAATCCCCTCATCCAAATCATTAATATACAACGTGAAGAGTAGCGTCCCCAGCACCGAGCCCAGCGAACTCCACTAGTCACTGGCAGCCCAACCAGAAAAAGCTCCCTTTATTGCCACTCTTTATCTTCTGCCATCCAGCCAACCTGCTATCCCTGCTAGTATCTGCCCTTTGATACCATGGGCTCTCATCTTCCTAAGCAGTCTAACGTGTAGCACCTTATCAAAGGGTTTCTGAAAATCATCAGGCTTTCTGAAAATCTGATGAAAATGAACTGATTTGGAGAGTAATAAGGAATAAGGGTGCAGAAAGACCAACTTTACAAAGAAATGAACACCGGATCTAGCTGACATAGCAGAGTTGCCACAAGGATCAGTCAAATCACTGAAAAAAGACACAAAGTGCTAGAGTAACTCAATGGGTCAGGCAGTATTTCTAGAGAACATAGATAGGTGACATTTTGGGTTTGGACCCTTCATCAGATCCATAACATCTCCTACCCAGAGATGCTGCCTGACCCGCTAAATTGCTCTAGCACTTGTCCTTTTTTTGCAAATCAGCATTTGCAGTTCCTTGTTCTTAATCAAGTCAGTGAATGTAGTATTCAAGGCAACCCAAAACACAATGTCTATTCAATAGATCTGGGTATGAAATGAACAATCTTCACTTTCAGTGGCGTCATATCCAACAGTTTCTTATACCAGCATCGGTTAAGAATCATAGGATGATTTTGGAACAATCATGAAGGACTGATGATAATATGATCAGGTCGGGTCAATATATGACTGTAAGGAACTCAGTCTTGATTTGTGCTGCTATTGAGCTAATAGGGATGCCAAGTATTGGTGGACAAGATGCAATGCAAGTTGATCTGAAGTCATCAAACACAAGCATGCGGTAAATATATATATGAATAATCATAATTCCAGGCAGCTTTAGTGCAAAACATGATCTGAGCAATTTTTCAAAGGTAAAGGGAAATAGAGATATATTTGAAATTGGTGCAAAAATAACTAAAGGAAATATAATCAGCATGAAGACGGCTGCGATTTTGCGCTACTTCAGTAGAAGGAATTGATCTGTGGCTGTACAGGATGAAATAATTTGACATTGATAAAAATCGTGGATTACAGATCACTTGGCAAATTTTACAATTGACAATTTAAGGTGTTTTCTAGGATACCAAAGTTTCTTGTAGAAAACACAGCCGACAGCCAGTGTCTGACAAGCGTTTACCGTGGAACTGCTATGGGTCAGAGAGAGAGAGATGAGAAGTTTCTTCATTGGTATCTCAACATATTGCACTGTAAACTAACTACAGTAATTTATTTCAGTCAACCTTTCACTGCAAAAAAAGGCACAAAAAGTGGTGGTGTAACTCAATGGGTCAGGGAGCATTCCTGCAGAAACATAGAAACATAGAAAATAGGTGCAGGAGTAGGCTATTCGGGGTTAGGAGGGAGACATAGATCAGCCATGATTGAATGGCAGAGTAGACTTGATGGGCCAAATGGCCTAATGCTACTCCTATCACATGACCTTATGACCTTCACTCTTGTGATTACCACCCCAGCACTGCACTAGTATTTCCTAAAGATCATCTGCCTACCGCTTTAAATCTTCCAGCTTCACTTCAAAAGGTTTCAAAGATTTCAAAGGTTTCAAAGGTCTGTTTATTGTCACCAATTAAGGTACAGTGAAAATCGATTACCATACAGCCATACTAAAAAAAGCAACAATCACACAACTACATTAAAGTTAACATAAACATTCGCCACAGTGGATTCCCCACATTCCTCACTGTGATGGAAGGCAATAAAGTCTAATCTTCTTCCCTCTTTATTCTCCAGCTGCAGTCGGAATGATCGAAGCTCCCGCGATCGGGGCAGTCAAAGCTCCTGCGGTTGGAGCACCTGAAGTCGTTTCCTAGCCAAGGGACTGCGAGCTCCACGATGTTAAAGTCCAGCAGTTGGAGCTTCAAGGTCGATCTGCGACAGGGACCGCCAGCTCCACGATATTAAGTCCCGCAGGTTCCCACGGTTGGAGCTCCCGATGTCGGTCCCCAGCTAAGGGACCACCAGCTCCTCGATGTTAGACCTCAGTGCGGAAAGAAATCGTATCTCCGTCAAGGAGAGATTTAAAAAAAATTCCCACAACCCACTCCCCATATAAAACAAGCCAAAGAACACTAAAACATACATTTAACACATACTAAAAAAACAACAAAGAAGGAAAAAGACTGTTGGAGAAGCAGCCATTGCGGCGCCATCCAGTTAAAAAGTTGGGACTCTGAATATTCTACATCCTTAGCTCTACATTCCCA
The DNA here is from genome assembly GCF_010909765.2 of Amblyraja radiata. NCBI lineage: Eukaryota > Metazoa > Chordata > Chondrichthyes > Rajiformes > Rajidae > Amblyraja > Amblyraja radiata. The sequence goes on along the minus strand of NC_045956.1, from coordinate 95,018,210 downwards.
GTCAAAAGGGTGTCTCATGCCTTGAGCTCGCCCTGTCATGTCCTATTTCCACTGACTATGGACATTTGTGCAATGCCACTGTACACAATGTACTTTCCAGAGTTCCTTGCATTTGAATGAAATGGTTTTGTCTGGCACAACACAGACAATCTGAAAAATTGTCCCAACTCAAAATGTCACCTTGCCATGTCCTTCAGAGATGTTGCCTGACCTGTTTAGTTACTCTAACACTTTGTGTTTTACGCAAGATGGATAATAATGCCGAAATGGAAGAAAACTTGTAATATGAAGAAAGTCGCCAAAGCAAGCATTTACAATGAAAATATAAAACAAACAGTAGTGATTTTTTAATTAAACTTCATCGAATACTTCATTGGTACTGTTGCAGCAAACATTATGAGTAGATTTTTAGCACAAAGCACAGTGAGGAAAATGTGTCATCTCAAAGCCACGCTGTTAAAAACACAGGTTCTGCATTCATGAATTAATCAGATAAAATGTGGCAAAACCAGCAGTCGGGAACAGCTCCTTAATTTGTGCATGTGTGGAAGCACCTCATAATGATAAATCAGAGGAAATACAGCTAATCTTTTCACACCAGTGTGGCTTGCGAACAAATGAGAGTGGCAACGTGAATTGGAAGGACATTTACTGTAACTAAAGCCTATAATTAAACAAATGTACATACTCTTAACTAATGTGTGCTAGCATGCATTATGGTGCATGTACATTCAATCCATTTGGCACTGACCATGGATGCTAGTCCCTCACTGTTGCTAAGGACTCAAGGAACTGCTGGCAACTCAAAATGAGCAGATTGCATTCTGACTTAGCCTGTGATATTTTCTGTAATTCTTACTGCTGAAAATTCTTCACTGAAAAGATGAAGGTTATTAAGGATAAGAGTATCTCTTTCTGAACGAATGCTTGCTAAGAGCATGATTGATCTCTGACTCCCTCTTCCACAGCGTAGTTGCTGCATGAAAGCATTGCCGCATTTTTAGCATCTATTTTGCTCAGTGCCTCCTCAATAGACTTCAAGCCTCAGTACCAAACGGAGACAAGAAGTAGGAGACGGTCATATTCTGGTCACTGCAGGTGCCCCCGCTGCTACGTTGGCATCTTTTAGTTTAGTAATATTTTACTTTCCCAGCAGGAGAAATCTTCTTCCACTTAAAATGGTACATGATGTAATCAAAGATTGAATCTGGAGTAGGTTTACTTTTAAACATTTGACAGGGTTCATATCACCCAATGTCACTTTGGTGCTGCTGAGGAATACTTAACTCGATGAAGATTATTTGAAACAGAAAATGTTTCAGTTAAGAAGTCCAAGGCCTACATAGACATTTCCACTAAAAACAAGGAACTGCAGATGCTGGTTTACAAAAAAAAGACACAAATTGTTGGAGTAATTCAGCAGGTCAGGCAGCATCTTTGTAATTTCCACTTACTGCTTAGAACTATATAGAAGCTTTTCAACCAAATGCTTGTTGATGATATGCATACTATATTGTAATCTCTAAACATAGAAACATAGAACTATAAAAAATAGGTGCAGGAGTAGGCCATTCGGCCCTTTGAGCCAGCACCGCCATTCAAGGCCTTAGCTACAGCTTGTGTAAATGTTGCACCCTCAAGCAGTGGTCTCTGAATATGTTGAGTTTTAAAACTATTGCTATTGTTGAGGTTAGCTTCAGTATGCTAGGAATCAACTGGAAGTGAGGTCGCTTGGACCAATAATGTTCTAAGGAAGCTTCTATTTGCTTTAACAAATTTGAACTCTACAAACAAAGGTTCAATATTGAGGTTTATATTTGAAGCCAAACATGTTGATACAATTGAAGGTAGACACAAAATGCTGGAGTAACTCAACGGGACAGGCAGCATCTCTGGAGAGAAGGAATGGCTGCCGTTTTGGGTCGAGACCCTTCTTCAGACTGATGTCAGCAGAGTGGGTTACATTTTATCTCTGTACCGCCCACTCCCCAGACATCAGTCTGAAAAGGGCCTCGACCCGAAATGTCACCCATTCCTTCTCTCCAGAAATGCTTCCTGTCCTACTGAGTTACTCCAGCACTTTCTGTCTACCTTTGATTTAAACCAGCATCTGCTGTTCTTTCCTACACATGATAATACAATCAATCTGCCTGATAATTGATAATGTGCATGGGTCAAAGATGCAATGAACAACCTGCCTCAAGTTGTTACTGATTGCAATAGACTTAAAGAAGCAAAGCAAAGAAGAGCTTTTGTCGGCGAATGGGTGCAATATGCAGAGGCCTTACACATATTTTGCTTCCTCTGTGCTACAACGGCAATTGTTTTATTAATATCAGCAGGTGTTCAGCACATGCAGAGAGCTTGATGATCATTCTTTTGAGACTTGGGGCACCAAGTGCATGCAGCACATCTGGAATTGTCATCAGGAAGAAACCACCTATAGACAATGCAACATTAGTGAAATAAATTGAGTCATTCCATGAGCAATAAATGAAGAAAGTTCTGTAATGAACTAAAGTCACTGAAGCAATATTTTTCTGGTAAGTTAAACAGAATTGAAATCTAACGTAGAATTACTGTTGATAAAATTTGAGTTATTCTTTAGATTTTCTGTCCGTTTGCATGCGAGATCTTGAAAAAAATGTGTTTAATTAAGTGAACAATTGATATTTGATTACTTAACAGTCTATTGTCTCCACAGTTTAGGTGATCTCTACATCCTGTAACCACAGGACATATCTGTTGCCTCCTATGCTGTTAGAGACTATTTTTGATTTCATTAGCTCAGCTTGTTTGAAAATTAAGGTGACTAAAATAAAACATGCCCATTCATAACTTGTTGAAATTTACGCTACACTGGCTGACTAAAATAAAATATTATCTTTTCCATGCACTGTGGATAAATAGGATTTTCTCGAAAATGTGCCTAAACTCCATGAGAATAAGCATTGCAGACATAAGAGAGGCTGAAGCACATTTTAAAAAAGAGCATAGCATTCCTATCAGGAACAGCTTGTCATTATTATTTAGCCAATTGTGAGACCGTAATGTGTGCAAATTAGTTACCACGTTTTCTATAATAATACTTCAGACTTCTTCATAGCCACAGCTCTCCATGCTGCACTGTCCCACCTGGAGCAGCGGATGCTCTTTGTGGACTACAGCTCTGCTTTTAATACCATCCTTCCCCACAAACTGGTGGACAAACTGGGGGACTTGGGACTTCCACACTCCACCTGCATGTGGATAAATAGCTTCCTGTCGGGTCGCAGCCAGAGAGTCAGAGTGGGCCATCACACATCCACAGCCCTCAGCCTCAGTACCGGCTCTCCACAGGGCTGCGTGCTGAGCCCCCTGCTCTACACCATCTACACACATGACTGCACCCCCGCCCACCACAGCAACACCATTGTCAAATTTGCGGATGCCACTACGGTGGTGGGACTCATCACCGGGGGGGACGAGTACGCCTACCGGGATGAGGCGGAGCAGCTGACAGTGTGGTGTGGAGAAAATAACCTGCTCCTCAACATCTTAAAGACAAAGGAAATAATAATAGACTTCAGGAAGAATAAAACGGACATGGTACCATTAATTATCAGAGGGGACTGTGTTGAGAGGGTGGCGGATTTCCGCTTCCTGGGAATCCACATTGAGGAGGACCTGACGTGGAGCGTGAACACCTCTGCGCTGCTGAAAAAGGTCCAGCAGAGACTGCACTTCCTGAGGGTGCTCAGGAAGAATAACATCACTCAGAGACTGCTGCTGTCCTTTTATCGGTGCTCCATTGAGAGCATCCTAACATACTGTGTATGCGTATGGTACACCAGCGGCTCAGAGGAAAGCGCTCCAGAGGGCCATTGACAACGCCCAGAGGATTGTCGGCTGCCCTCTCCTTACCTTGGAGGTCTTACACAGTTCCCGCTGCATCAAAAAATCCCAGAGTATTATAAAGGACATTTCCCACCCCGGACACTCCCTGTTTGAACGGTTGCCGTCAGGCAGACGGTACAGATCTACAAGGACAAGGACAAACAGCCTTAAAAATAGTTTTTACCCCACTGCTATAAAGGCACTAAATGTAGCCGCCAAGGAACGCAGGGGCGATACATACTATGGGACTTTGGTACATTGTGCCAAGGAACGCAGGGGCGATACATACTAAGGGACTGTGGTACACTGTGAAATCGACAGAAGGATGTAGGGCTGGGTGTTTATGCATGCTATTTTCATGATATTTATTTTAGTTGTTTATCTTTTTTTAATATTTTACCTTGTATGTATCGTTAGCTTTTAGAAATGTTTGAATGGTGCACTGACTGGCTGACATTTTTAAATTTCGTTGTACATGGTTCATGTTACAATGACAATAAAGAAACTATTCTATTCTATATTCTATTCTATAGCCAGACCCTTGGGATCAAGGATGATTTTGGTTTTGTGGCAAGAAAAGACTCAAAGTGCTGAAATAAATGTGTGGGTCAGGCAGCATCTCTGAAAAACATGGATATATGATGTTTTGGATCAGGATCTTTCTTCACTGTGGTTTTGTGACTTCTGAGGTGCCTGATGAGGTGAACGACTGACTCTTTCATAGATAGGTCCAGAGGTGCCTGCGTGGGTAGTTTGAGATGTGATATATTCCTTCCTTCTCTTGCACAGGTATTTCTGGAGCTTGTTGTCAGGCAAGTCCACTATATTGCCTGCCCAATGGAGCAAACTGGATGCAAGTAGGGCCTTAACGTTGGGGATGCCATAAACCCTTATTTCCAGTGCTATTCTGCAAACTGGTAGAAGACCCTTGACTTGCGGATTTTGAGGGTGAAGCCCATACTTTCTTATGCTTCAGCGAATAAATCAACAAAGGCTGACAGTTCCGCCTAAGTGCATGCACAAACTCAAACCTTGTATGAAGTACGGGTAGCCTTGTTTCTGGAGTGTAGTATGTTGAAGATTAGCTCCATTATTTTCTGTCATTGATGAATTCATCCCCATACGTGGTTCGCACTGATTTAGATTTTTTTGAGATACAACATGGAAACAGACCTTTCGGCCCACTAAGACCACGCTGACCAGCGATCACCCCATACACTCGCACTATCCTACACACTAGGGACAGTTTCCAATTTACACAACCCAATTAACCAACAAACCTCTACGTCTTGGGATTTGTGGGGCTAAACCAGAGCACCCAGAGAAAACCTACGAGGTCACATGGAGAACATACAAACTCCAGACAGTCAGGATAAAACTACGGGTTTTAAAGCAGCAACTCTACCGCTTTGCCACTGTGCTGCCCCCAGTGATGTGGGGTCACTGATGGCCATGACAGCACTGAATTCATATGCCAATCCTCCATGAGCAGCTGAACCTCCTGCACTGTTTCCACCCAGCATCCGTTGTGGAAGTTTTGCTGGCCCTTAGCCTTCAGGTGCCTGTGGAGCTGTTTCTTTTCTCTTGAGGAAAGATGGAGCTTCTAATCCAAGAATGCCACTCCAGTTAATAATCCTCAATATCCTAATTCACATCAAATGAGTCCTGACTCTTCTTGGTAGTAAAGCCTCTTTGCAGAAACATCGGACTGCAGGGCAGTTTTAGTGGACATGAGTTTCCATTGACAATGCTCTTATTAATGATGATGATTTGAGGCTTAGTTGATGGAGGGACGTATGCAGACATGCCAAAGAAGGCTGTGGAGGCCTAGACAGTGGATAGTGGAGTAAGGTGGAGATTGATAGTTTCTTGCTCAGTATGGGGAATGGAAAATGGGATTGAGAGGGAAAGATAGATCGGCTGTAATTGAATGGCAGAGTAGACTTGATGGGCCAAATGGCCTAATAATGCTGGTCCTATAACATATGAACTCAGGGAGTGGTCAGTCCACTGGTCAATGGAACATTTTGGTGGTACGGGTGATGCAGCTGTCTTTATGGCACCTTGCTTTTTTGAAGATATAGCCTTAACAATTGAAGGTGCTTATTACAGGTGATGTTGCTGTGAGGTCTAATGCTGGACCTTCTGATGAAACAGGGGTTTGTGATGATGAGACTGGACTCAAGCATATTCTATGGAGAAAGAGTTAGTCTGCCCTGTGGTTTCCTTGCTGATCATACCTTGGTGGAAGGTTGTACCTCTTCCCACTCACGCATTGAAATCACCTCAAAAGATCTTTCTGCCAATCTGGAATGCAAACCGGGGTGTTTCAAGATCAGAGTCATAGTTCTCCCTGGCCTCATACAAAGCCTCAAGGATTGTCATGCTGCTCCATGTTAATGACTGTGACTCAATGTTAGGGGGATGTGAGTGGTCAAGGTTTGCAGAGGAGTCACTGAGATGCTGGACTAACTCATTTTTGATGGTGAGGCTCACTCTGAGAATATGACATTCTCCTTCCACCTCCTAAAACAGACACAAAATGCAGGACTAACTCAGCGGGTCACGCAGCATTTCTGGAAAAAGGGAATAGGCGATGTTTCAGGTCGAGACCCATCTTCATGATGGACTTCAACGTGTTAACTGGAATTCCTCCTGGGTTCAATGTGGTAAAATTCCAGCCAGTGTCAAGAGCAGTGGTCTGCAGCTCGGCAGCAGCCAACAAAGCCAACCCGCTGGTCTCCCAAAAGCTCTGAGTATGAGTATGTGTGGGTTATACACAAGTCAGGTTTCGTAAACTGGGCATGTTCTGTACAACATTAATAAACCAAATGGGTCTTGAGGCCACATCAGCTTTTATACTCAATTAACTGAATTTGAATTCCTCACCTGCCATAATGGGAATTGAATCGTGGTTTTGAATTATTACTCCAAGCCTTTGAATTACTAGACTAGTAACATTGGCACTATGTTACTATCTGTTTCTACTCTAATGCTTGTTGAAATGAAGAAACTAAACTGAAACTCCACTTCGAATTACCACAGAGCTTGAAATATTTGTGTGAAATTAAACAAATAATCTTAGAATAATATGTTGGCATTGTATATGAGGACTCCTCTGAAAAAAATCATTAACATGGAATCAAACAATTTGTGCCAATATTCAAAAACAAAGCAACAAATTGATAAGTAAAGGGCTTGATGGAAATAATTGGCAGTCATGCCATAATATTTTCGATTAGCACCAGGAGATATCACTGCATTTTCCAACATAGTACACTGGTTGTGTGTTAACATAGAACAACACAGCACAGGAACAGGCTCTTCAGCCCACAATGCTTGACCAAACAAGATTCCAGGTTAAACTAATCTCTTCCTGCAGGTAGACACAAAATGCTGGAGTAACTCAGCGGGTCAGGCAGCATCTCGGGAGAGAAGGAATGGGTGACGTTTTGGGTCGAGACCCTTCTTCAGACTGATATCAGGGGAGGGGGTGGGACAAAGATAGAATGTAGTCGGAGACAGTAAGACTAGTGGGAGAACTGGGAAAGGGGAGGGATAGAGAGGGAAAGCAGGGCTATCTGGTTAGATAAGTCAATGTTCATACTACTGGTTCATACTACAATGTTCTTCCTACAGGTGATCCATATCCCTCCATTCCATGCATATGCATATGCCTCTCTAAGTTTAGTTTATTGTCACATGTACCGAGATACAGTGAGATGCTTTTGTTGCATACTAACCAGTCAGCAGAAAGACGATCCATGATTACAAATGATCCATTTACAGTGTATACATGATAAGGGAATGATGTTTAGTGCATGGTAAAGCCAGCAAAGTCCGATCAAGGATAGTCCAAGGGTCATCATAGGAGTAGATAGTAGTTTGGCATTGCTCTCTGGTTGTGGTAAGGATGATTGAGATGCCTGATAACAGTTATGAAGAAAAAGTCCCTTAATCTGGAACTGTGCGTTTTCACACTTCTATACCTTTTGCCTGATGGGAGAGGTGAGAAGTGGGAGTGGCCAGGGTGCTTTATTATACTGCTGGCCTTGTCAAGGCAGCGTGAGGTATAAATGGAGTCAATAGTAGAGAGACACAAAAAGCTGGAGTAACTCAGCGGGACAGGCAGCATCTCTGGAGAGAAGGAATGGGTGGCGTTTCGGGTCGAGACCCTTCTTCAATAGAAGGAGGGTTGGTTTGTGTGATGGCCTAGGCTGTGTTCACAATTCGCTGCAATTTCTTGTGGTCCTGGATGGAGCTGTTCCCAAACCATGCTGTGATGCATCCTGATAAAATGCTTTCAATGGTGCATTGTACATGTTGGTGAGAGTTGTTGGAGACATGTCAAACTTCCTAAGCCTTCTAATAGCCCTGTCCCACAGTACGAGTTCATTCCAAGAGCTCTCCCGAGTTTAAAAAAAAATCAAACTCATGGTAAGCATGGAGACTGAACGTAGCGGGTATGTCAGAGCTCGTCTCTACTTCGGCATTGTCAATGCAAACTGGGGTGTGTACACCGCTTCAATTCCTGAAATCGATCACTAATTTGATGACAATAGACAATAGACAATAGGTGCAGGAGTAGGCCATTCGGCCCTTCGAGCCAGCACCGCCATTCAATGTGATCTTGGCTGATCATCCCCAATCAGTACCCCGTTCCTGCCCTCTCCCCATATCCCCTGACTCTGCTATTTTTAAGAGCCCTATCTAGCTCTCTCTTGAAAGCATCCAGAAAATCTGCCTCCACGGCCCTCTGAGGCAGAGAATTCCACAGACTCACCTCTCTCTGTGAGAAAAAGTGTTTCCTCATTACCATGATGTTGAAAGAAAGGTTGTTGTCGACACCAGGACACCAGGTACTCAATCTCCTCCCTGTACTCTATCTCATCATTATTTGATATCCATCTCTTAAATGCCACTAATACATTTGCCTCCACCACCACCCCATAGCAGCTCATTCTAGGCACCCATTACTCTCTGAGTAAAAAAAAAAAGCCCGACCTATGCATCTCCTTTAAACTTTACACCTTTCACCTTTAAGCCCTCTAATCCTATCTATTTTTATAAAACATAATCATGCAAGAATGAGGCAAAGATCATTCACACCAGATCTATTATATAAACTATCTACAAATATGCTCAAAAGGATGATTCCATTCATTTATTGCTTGTCAACACTTTCAGGGTTTTTTTCTTTGACTATCAATTAAATCAATTGCAGTCTTTCCTCATACATTAACCAATTAATCCTGTTTGTATCAATCTGTCAATTTGTGTTGTACTTTCTCCAAGGCGGTGTGGGCTTCTATACGAAGAAGTTGAAATTCCATACATCGCTCCAGAAGCGGCCTCACATGCATCAGGTGGTGCCGACGATGGCTCCCTCGCCAATGGTCTGCCTCGTCTTTTTCCTTCTTTGTTGTTTTTAGTTTGTTGTAATATGTATCTTTTAGTGTACTTTTAGTTTTGTATTATGTGGGGGGGGGGGAAACTTTTTTTATCTCTTTCCTCGAGGGAGATGCACCTTTTTCCGTGTTGTGTCTCCATTCGCACTACAGCCTAACATCGTGGAGCTGGCAGCCTCTTGCTGTGGGCCGACTTTGGGGGCTCCAACCGTGGGAACCTGCGGACTTACCATCGTGGAGCTTGCAATCCCTTTGTCAGGGATCGACCTCGGAAGGTCCAACCGGAGGAGTCTGCGGACTTTAACATTGTGGAATTTGCAGTCCTTTGGTTAGGGCCTGACTTCGGGAGCTCCAACCACGTGAGCTTCGATCGCCCAGATGCGGGAGCTTCGATCGCCATGACGTGGGAGCTTCGATCGCCGGCTGCGGAAGCTTCGATCACCCCGACTGTGGATGGTTCGACTCACCCGACCACGGGAGAAAAAGGAGGAAAGAAGATAAGACTTTATTGCCTTCCATCACAGTGGGGAATGTGGAGGAGCTGCTGAGTTGGTGGTTTATGTCAAATTTTATGTTGTGTGTCTTGTTGCTTTTTTGATATGACTGTATGGCAAATCAAGTTCCTCGTATGTTGCAAAACATACTTGTCTAATAAATTACAACTATGATTATGATCTTTTCATTCAATTCAATTTAGGTACACTGCTAGCATTATAACACTAGGTCCATATAACTCTTCTGTAAATCTTTGACAATCACAGTTTTGCAAGGCTTACTAAACCACTCATTGTACTATTCCCTCAACTTTACCACTTTTTGCTGAGATTTTCCTATTGCATAATTTTCATGATAACAGTAGAATGCCCAAAATTATGAAAGCATCCAAATGTGAATACAATTTGATATTTACCGTAAAACAAATGTGGGGAAATACTCATGTCTGCCATGCATACTTGATATTGTTAATCATAGTGATAGGGATATTTATTGAAAAGGTAGTATTCTCTCCTTATCAAGAGTTCAAGACCGTTTATTTGTCATACACACTAGAAATGAACTGGAACAATGAAATTCTAACATGCTGCAACTTCACAAGCATATTGAACACACCAGCGACAACAATAAATATTTTCCAATAATGTCTTCCCTTATATTTCCCCATGTATTTATTGTGCATGCATCTGTGCATATGAGATATGTAAAGGATTCAGATGATGGTGGAATTTCACTTTAATATTAACCCTCCTCTGGCGTAGTCTTCTTTCCATCAAAACAGTGCAGAAACACTGCAGTTGAGACAACCTGAATTTGTTAACTCCATTTCACTTCCACAGATGTGGCCTGACTTGTAGAGTATTTTCAGCATTTCCTGCTTTTAGTGTAAAAACAGATAATCCTCATGACACTGATTAGGACACAATTACGTAAACTCTAGTTGGTACCAATTTGGTGTAAAACTTTATATGCACATAAATAGGAGACAGTGACTATTTAAGAAAGGAGGAAAGAAAATAGACACAACGTGCTGGAGTAACTCAGCGGATCAGCCAGCATCTCTGGAGAAAACGGTTGGGTGACATATCGGGTCGGAACCCTTCTCCCAACCCGAAACTTCATGGGCCGAATGGTCTAATTCTACTCCTATTCCTTATGACCTTATGACTTTATGACCATCCATTTTCTCCAGAGATGTTACCTGACCTAAGACACTTTGTGTCTATCTTTGGTATATACCAGCATCTGCAGTTCTATTCTACACCGGTAAAGAAAATGTTGGAATCTAATGAAAAAATATAATAAGAAAGTAATAGAATTGAGCAGAGTGCATGATTTTATGAAAGGTATGTCAGGTGCGACTAATCTTCACAAATTATTTGAGGATTAATAGTTTAGGAAAGGGGAGCAGATGGATGTGGTGCATTTAGATTTTGGAAGGCATACGTACAATAAGGTTACACAGAGAAGATTAGCCAACATGGTTCAATCACATACTGTAGAATTGAGGGTAATAGAGTGACACAGGTTGAGAATTAGTTATTCCACAGAAAGCAGAGTGGGAATAAATGGATTCTTCACAAGTTGAAATAATTTGAATAATGGGATGCTGCAGGCAAGAATGCTTGGGCCTTAACTATCTGCAAACTATATCAATGATAAGGCTAAGGAGGGCAAATGTCATATTTCCAAGTTGACAAAACAAGATGGGAGGAGGAGGATGGAAAGACTTGTCAAGGTGAGGCGGACAAGCTGAGTGTGTGGGTGAAAACATTGCTGATGGAATGTAATGTGGAATAAATATAAGGTAATCCATTACATAACCACAAAAGTTGAATATGTTAAATAGTGAGAGATTGGGTATTAATGATGGTTAAATGGACCTATGTCTGCATGGACAAAAATTACTAACATGCAGGAGCAATTGTCATAGACAAAAGGAAATGATATGTTACCTGGTATTAAGAGACGGTTTGAATGCGGGAAGGAGGAAGTCTTATTGTGATACCGGATCTGTAATATTATGAGATATGTCAGTCTTTTTACCAAAGAATGGACACTCTTGCAATAGAGGGCGAACACTGAAGATACACCAAAGTGGTTTCAAGAAATAGCAGTATAAGGAGAGCTTAGGTAGTTGGGTAGCAGACTTTAAGAGCCAAATAACTACTCCTTTTGTTTATATGTGTCCACCCATTTGCCCACCCATTGGCTGAGTATAGACATAATACATCATCTAGGTATAAATTAATAATTTGGAGGTGTGCAGAAAAGAAAGGTTGGACTTACACCATAGCCAGTATTATTTAACTTAATGGAAGAAGCAATGATTGGCCTCCATTATAGGTTTGCAGTCCATTGGCACCATTTCAACCATTTGATACAGTCAGATGATACTTTTCACCAGGGTTAAAGTGCTGAAAATCTACTCCATTAATGGTGAGATGTAACACAGTGTTAACTATACATTGCTACAATTGCTACAGTTGATTAGACAATGCTTGGCAACAACATTGAACAATTGGCTAGGGCAACTAGTGAAAGTGGTGTCTGTTTAACATCAACACTGTTATAAACCTACAAAGATAATCCAACCTGGTATAAATACTTAACAAAAATGATAACATGGTAATGGTATATAATGCATAAAGAATGTTGTTACATTTTAATTAGTAATTAAAGATAAAGCATGACAGGGAATCAATGTTCTCAATAAAATCATGCATGTTTTGTAAGATACTCTTTAAAATAAGATGATGTGTAAGGCTTTTAGGTTTTTGAGGGCTGATAAGGTAATATTGGCTTTAATAAGTCATGCAGACCATTATATTGTAATAAAGTGATACATTAAATAAAAGCTAAAAGAGGAGAACTTTTCATTATGTGGAAGGAGGATTTTAATATACAATTAAAGATAAATTTTAATTAAAAGGAAATAATACATTATAATTAAAGAGGAATCGTTATTTTGCAATTAGCTTTGCTTAAGATTCTACAAATTGGTTGTAAGATCAAAACCTCTGGGTAATAACTAGTTCATGAATAATAAGTTGTAACTAAGATTTTAACTAAGCTTAACCATTAGATGTTGGATGTTTTTTTCAATTCCCTATCAGCAATAATTTACGTGAATTAATAAACCACAGTCCAAATAATATTACATATCAGAAGTTAGACCTAACAGGGAGTGTAAAATATGAAGGCGTAGCATGTAGAGGTTTCAACAGCACTGTGTAAAATTATCTTCACAATGCTTGGTAATGTCAGCTGTGAAATAATGCGCACATTCAAGATTATTACCACTTAATTGAAATCTGTAGAAATTACATTTCTTTCTTGGCTCAGCTACTAAATGACGTATTCATTATAAAACAGCGGCATGGTACAGCCTCCAGCCGATTTCTCCTTTAGGAATTGCTGATGTGCAATTAACATTTAGAATTGAAAGCCTTCTGGTGGAATGTTGTGCTCGATTGTCACCACAGCACAGACTGCAGCATTACCACAAGCTACGGCTTATAGGGACTTTTAAATTGTGCAATCTGCTAGTTAAGTTCCCTGATAATTCAAATGTCTTACCCTTTTGCTGTAGCTTAGTAGAAGGGGGCATTTAGCTGCATGGGTTTATTGAATGGCTGCCTATTACCCCAGTGCTTCAAGAACATAAAATGCAAATAAATTGAATACAAATTATTTTATTTTTAATGTGATAGGGCAGAAAGAATGAAGAGGCCGTTTTGCAATCGAGGAATATCCTGGACCAACAGGAATTGATCGCCAGGCCTTACCTGCATACTCAAGAGAAACTGTTGCTACTCACTGGTTTTACATCCATAGGTTGCTCACTCATGGGATGGACCAGCTTCACACACATGGACAAGCCCTGCCTTACGAGCAGTAAATCGCCGGAGAACGATAGTAGTCATAACTACTCTTAGCCTATCAAAAATGTCCACTTCACATGCCAATTCACTAGATAAGGTCACAAAGCCACTTGTGTCAGTAATGGGTAACATATACCCTTTAGGTATACCATTCAACATCCTTGCCCTTCCCACTTGTGGTTGGTTGTATTTGCAAACTGCTAATTAACCTCTGCGCATTTTGAGAACTGATTTCACTGCTCCACGAGCGATGTTTGAATTCAAGGACATCTGCTATTGCGTGCTCAGTGAATATGGTTTTGTTTTTTTAACATATCTGCCCTTGGGAGAGGGTGAGGGGATTGACAAGAGAGAGTAGGAGTAGTTGGAAAAAGATGGAAGAGAGCAGACTCAAGGAGCAATGTTCATTTTTCAGCAGGCAGTTTTCTACCCAAAAATGTATCCCTGATCAGAAGTGCCAAATACACTCTATAGTCCGAAGATGAGTCATGACCCAAGATATAGTTTAGCCATGTTCTCCAGTGATGCTGCCTGACCAGCTGAGTTATGGCATCATATTATATCACATTTTATAGTCATGTTCTTGTGTCCTTCCACAATTAAATTGATTTCAGAAGATAGACATAAAAAGCTTGAGTAACTCAGCAGGACAGGCATCATCTACGGAGAGAAGGAATTGAGAGAGAAGAAACAATTTCCTTTAAAGCAGAGATAGATACAGTAGATTCTTGATTAGTACAGGTGTCAGAGGTTATGGGGAGATGGCAGGAGAATCGGGTTAGGAGGGAGAGATAGATCAGCCATGATTGAATGGCAGAGTAGACTTGATGGGCCAAATGATCTAATTCTACTCCTATCACTTGACCTTATGACCTTATGACTTTTTGTGTCTATCTTTGGTTTAAACCAGCATCTGCAGTTCCTTCCTACACAAATGAATTTCTGAAGTGGAGTACGACATACTGATACAACCAATCTTCTTCTTATCGAGTCCACACACAAGATTAGAAGTTGTTCAGCCAGAGCTGAACACACTTCTCGGCATCTGCACAATGGTGTCTGTCTTGCGCTTCTTGTGCTTCTTGTGCGTGGTGGTGGAAAGATTGGTTGAAACAGGGCCGCGACGTGAACGCTCTTTCCTTGGCCCCATACAACCAATAAGTGCTAACATAGATACCTAGATTTCACCTTTGAGGAATGACTTGGGAATCAGTGCAAACAGGCTGTCATTGTCAACAACTCTGAGTTCCCCAAGTCAGAGCATGAATAGCATTGACTGTGACTGACTCTTTAGATCAATGTGTCCCTTAACCTTTGCAGCGCATGGTCATTCCAGTCTGTACCATTATATTGCCTTGTATGCTTCCCATCACCAACTTGTTATCTTTCAGTCCAAAGCTGTTTCACTCCCCAAATATGTACCGTTTATTACGGAGGTATCTCTTGAAATTGTATACAATGCTTTCTGGTAGCAGTCATTCTTTCCGTATCAATCTTGCAGATACAACAACCTGGCCTGCAAGTCAGGCTTTACAGCATCAGAAATTTTCCATGGAAAATAGACATAACATTCTGGAGAAACTCAACGGGATAGGCAGGATCTCCGTAGAGAAGAAATGGGAGACCTTTTCGGTCGAGACCCTTCTATTTTCCACCCAGGTTTTAGAATTAATAGATAGCATTAAGGACAACCCCAAGAGATTTTATAAATGTTATAAATACATAAGGGGGTAAAGGGCAACTAGAGAGAGAGTGGGACCTCAGGAATCAAAGCGCTCAACTGTGTGTCGAGCCGCAGGAGATGGGCAAGGTTCTCAATGAGTATTTCTCCTCTGTATTCACTGAGGATGGAGGAACTTGAGGTAGTCAATGGAAGTGTCTTGAGAGCAGTCAGTGTTACAGTCAAAGAGGTGCTGAAGGTAATATCATGTCTGAAGGTAGGAAAATCTCCAGGGCTTGATCATATATATCCGAGGGCATTGTGGGAAACCAGAGGGGAAATTGCAGGAGCCTTGTTTGAAATTTACGAGCCATCTTTAAATACAGGAGAAGTGCCAGAAGACTGGAGGATGGCAAATGTTGTGCCTTTATTCAAGAAGGGCTGCAGGGAATATGCTGGGAACTATAGGCAAGTGAGCTTAACATTTGTAGTTGGAAAATTACTAGAGGGTATTCTGAGGGATAGGAAATAGAGGCATTTAGATGAACAAGGCCTGATTAGGAATAATCAGCATGGTTTTGTATGTGGGAGGTCGTGTCTCACAAATCTGAATGAGTTTTTTGAAGACGTGACCAAAACGGTCGATGAGGGCATAGCTGTAGATGTTGTATATATGAACTTCAGTAAAGCATTTGACAAGGTTCATCGTGGTAGATTGCTCTTGAAGGTTAGATCACATGGGATCCAAGGAGAGATAGCTGAATGGATAGAAAATTGGCTTCATGGAAGGAAGCAGAAGGTGATGCTGGAAGGTTGCTTCTCGGACTGTAGGCCTGGTCCGTCATCGGTTTGTCATCAATATCAATGATTTGGATGAGAACATACATGGCAAGATTAATGAGTTTGTAGAGGATAGGAAATTGGGTGGAGAAGATGGATGTGGAAAATTGGGATAGTGAAGATGGATGTGGAAAATTGCCGCAGGATCTTGATCAATTGGCTAAGTGGGCTGAGGAATGGTTGATGGAATTTAATGCAGAAAAACGTGAGTTGTTGCATTTTGTGATGTCTAACATGGGCAGGAACTACACTAGGGAGCGTTGCAGAACAGTGGGATCTAGAAGTGCAGGTGCATAGCTCCCTGTAGGTGGAGTCGCAGGTAGATCGAGTGGTCAAAAAGACTTTTGGCACATTGGCCTTCATCAGTCAGAGCATTGAGTATAGAAGTTAGGAGGTCATGTTGCAATTGTATAAGACATTGGTGAGGCCACATTTGGAGTATTGTGTTCAGTTCTGGGCACCGTGTCATAGGAAAGATGACAAGCTGGAAAGGGTACAGAGAAGATTTACAAAGATGTTGCCAGGACGAGAGGGCCTGAGCTAAAGGCAAAGGTTCAGCAGGCTGGGACTCTATTCCTTGGAGTGCAGGAGAATGAGGGGTGATCTTATAGAGGTGCTAAGATCATGAGAGGAATAGGTCAGGTAGATGCACAGAGTTTCTTGTCCAGAGTAGGTGAATCGAGGACCAGAGGAGTTATGTTTAAGGCGGAGGGGAAAAGACTTAATAGGAATCTGAGGGGTAACTTTTTCACACAAAAGGTGGTAGATGTATGGAACTAGTTGCCAGAGGAGGTAGTTGAGGCTGGGACTATACCAACATATAAGAAGCAGTTAGACAGGTACACAAACAGGTACACAACAGGTACATGAATCTAGGGGGCGCTGTCCTGTGCATGGCTGCCCAGCCAGCAGTCTGTCTTTTCATCTTTTTATTTTTATTTTATGTTAGTTAAAGTGTTTTGTTTGGAGGTCTAGACTTTTTTATGTGGGGGGTGGGGGGGGGGGAGGGGGGAGAAGGGGGAAACTACCTTTCAGGGTCCCTACCTGGTCGGAGAGGCAGCTTTTCTCCGGGCTGCAGCTTCGACCCGTCCTCGCGGCCTACCAGCGGGCCTGGAGCGGCGTTACCTGTCGGGGACCGCCCAGAACCTCGGCTTCGGCGGCGGAACAGCGCTGGAGCGCTATCGCGGAGTGGGCGATGCCTTGCCCGGGTCTCCGCGCTGGAGCTCTGGTGAGCAGAAGATCGCTGAGGAAAACATCGCGGAGCTGCGGGACTGTGGAGCGACCAGCTGCGGGCGGCGGCGCTGAACTTTACACCGGGAGCCTGGGATCTCTAGATGAGATCGCCAGTTGTGGAGCTCCAACCGGCGCGGCCTTGTTGGCTTCGGAAGCCGCGGCCTCCAGTGTGGAAGCGGCCGTTCCAGGGTTCCCAAGCCGCTGAGAGGACTCTCCCGACGCCGGAGCAACATCACCCGGCGAGAACGGCCTGGAACATCGGGCCTCCGTAGAGGCAACTGCTGAGGCCTCAATAGGCCCGACTATGGGTGAACTGGGGTTGGGGACTGGACTTTGTGCCTTCCCTCATAATGGGAACCATTGTGGGGGGATGTTCTTTATGTTTAAAACTCTTATTAATGTTATGTCTGTATTCCTTCTTTATGTGCTGCAAAATGGCAGGAAGCATTTCACTTCACTACACCTAGGTGTATGTGAATGTGACCAATAAAATACCTTTGATACCTTTGAATAGGACAGGTTTGGAGGGATATTGACCAAATGTTGGCAAATTGGATAGTTATATGGATGGGAAAGGAATGGAGGGTTATGGTCTGAGCGCAGGTATATGGGACTAGGGGAGATTATGTGTTCGGCACGGACTAGAAGGGTCGAGATGGCCTGTTTCCGTGCTGTAATTGTTATATGGTTATAGGTGGGACTAGCGTAGCTGGGACATGTTGGCCAGTGTAGGCAAATTGGGCCGAAGGGGTTGTTTCCACACTGTATCACTCTATAACTTTATTTCTTTATTATATAACTAAGAACTGTAGGAAGAGGGGATAGGGTTGATTGTCTTTCAACATTAGGGATTTGTTTTATATATTTTGATACCTCCGAAAAATTCCTAATCTTGAAAGTTTCAATTGACTTCACCACACAGCTCTCAGGGCATTCTAGATTTCCATGGCTTTTCACACTGACAGCTCTAAACAATTGTTGTTGATCTTTATCTTTACACGTGCATTTATTAATAGCCCCTGACCACACCACCTTGAATGGAAATAATTTCAATCATTTACTACAACCCTTGAGAAACCAGTGTTTGAATTGCTAGCTTAAGCCCAAGTTTGGTCAAGGTTAAAGCATTCTTCTTAATGATTATTTGTATGAAAAACAGGTTTAAGAGTTGGACATGAACACCAGGAAGTGGTTGTGTGGATAAGTGCATATAGCGAGTCAGTAGGCATCAGTAGAAATCATTTTGATAGAGTGACCTTGTAAACCATTTAGTTTAGTTTAGAGATACAGCGCCGGAAACAGACCCATCAGCCCACAGAGTCCGAGCTGACCAGCTATCACCCTGTACACGAGCACTATTCTACATACTATGGACAACTTACAACTTTACCAAAGCCAATTAATCTACAAACCTGTATGTCTTTAGAGTATGGGAGGAAATCAGAGCACCCTGGAGATAACCCACGCGGTCACAGGGAGAACGTACACATTCTGTATAGACAGTACTCGTGGTCAGGAACAAACCCAGGTCTCTGGTGCTGTGCCACTGTACCGGCTTCTGGATTTATTTTAGAAAAAAAACACTATAACAAAGTAACCTGCAGATAATGACTGGTGTACAAAAATGTTTGATGCATTGTCTGGTCTGCATGGAGTATTGAGGCAATTGTTTCCAGCATGGATATGCTGGTCAGCTCTGTGTCAACATATAATCATGGTAGAGTGTTTTATGGCTGAGGGGTCAGCTTAAATTGCAGCACAGGGATAAGAACCTCTGACTGGTAATCCAGCATCATCTTGCCCTCATACAATTTAGGTTATTTGAGCAGGATTTGGACATGCCATGTGGCCCCAATGATCGGCCATGCAGCAGAAAAGTGGTCCATTGCATCCCTTATTCCAAAAATTGGATATCTCATAGAGTCAGAGTCATACAATGTGGAAACAGACTCCTTGATCCAACTTGTGCATGACGACCAACATGCCCCATCTACACTAGTCCCACAAGCCTGCATTTGGCCTATATCCCTGTAAACCTCTTCTATCCATGTACCTGTCCAAATGTTTTTCAAACGTTGTGATAGTGCCCGTCTCAACTACCTCCCACAACAGCTCGTATCATACACCAACCACCCTTTGTGTAAATAAATTGCCCCTCAGGTTCCTATTAAAACTTTCCCCCACCTTAAACCTATGTCCTCTGGTTCTTGAGCATATCTGGAACACATGTGTTTACTGCTACAGCAGAATTTACATATGTTGTGCTCCTCCACTTATCCATGCTCACCAGAGATGTTGCCTGACTCATTGAGTTACTCCAGCACTTTGTTTTTTTTGTGTGTAAACCAGCATGTTCAGTTCCTTGTTTCTATCTAATCATTTTGATCCTGTTCATCGGTGTATTGATCATGGGGAATGCACACGTCAAGTGGAAAGAGGGAGACCATAAGATAGTGGAGTGGCAAGGTCTTATCACATTCACGAATGGATAGCATCTTTCCTGTGGACTCCAACAAGGAGATCATATGTGAATGGCAATAACTTTAGGCTCACCAGTCATCACATTCAAGACCCTGGTTGCTGCTTGCCATGTTCAGTCATAATTTCCTTCTCCTTTTACATACGTTGTGGCAGATTGTCCAAGAATCTCACTCCTCACTACAAGACGATAAAGCAAAGTAGAAGACCCTTTCTGGAGAATATTGCAGGTGTTCCCTAGAATCTTATTTTAGGGACCCTTGATTTTAATTGAGATTCAAGAAGTGAATAAACGGTTGAGCTGGAAGCATGACAAATAATGACAAATTCACCTATTCAGTGAGAGAAAAAACATCTCAGTCATTGCAGCTTCGAGGTGGACTTAGCTAACCCCAGTGAACTCTGCTAACTGAATCCTGCAAGCAATGAAAGATATCTTTAAATAAAATAGGCATGAAGCTTTCCTGCTGCTCTGATCTGTGTGTGGCCATCTCTTTATGTTAGATACTTAAGCGTGACTCAGTTTGACAAGTCTTGTGTCAATGTGAACAGTGCAATGATTGATATCACTGCTGCGTGTTCTGCTTGTGCTCTGCACATTGCACAGCAGGGACTGCACCGTTGAATGTTTCAATATGCATGAGCTCTATCACGATGCACTGATTACAAACTGCAGTTGCTTTTACACATATATAAGGCCACATTGTGCATTAAACATGAAATATGTCACCTGACCTAAAGGCCAATGTTTTTTTATTCAAAGTTACTGACCCCATCCTCAAATTCCAAAATCTATTTTGATCAATTGTTTCATCTGGTATTAATATGATATTACACTGTAGCTACCTCAAAATAGTGTTGACTTTTTGTTTAATAGGACTGGCTCAACATACCTGCCCGATGCAGGCAGCTAAACCATTTCTTTAAAGAAATCAAGGCATCTGTTTGACTGTCCTATGTTACAAGTGGTGTGAGTGCACGTTTCTTGTTCTGTTCATTAAAACCCGGACGCCATTTGCAGTCTTAATTTCTTGTTGCACCTGCACTTTTACTCAGTGACAGGTATACAAAATCGCCCAAGGTTCTTTAGACATCAGCACCTTCAAAACAAACACCATTTTAAAATAATAGGCTGCCTTTCTGGGTTTCGATGGAAGTGAATAATTTTACATCCATTCAATTTACACTGCATTTGCCATGTTTTTGCCCACTCGCTGAATCTGTCTGAGTTTCTTTGAAGCTTTTGTGCCTCCTCCTCATAATTCAAATTCTGCCAAGTTTCGTCAATGAACTGAAGTATTACATTTTGTTCCCGCATCTAAATCACTGATGTATATTGTGAATAGTCTTGGTTCCCTAATATTCCCTAAAAGACTTCTATCATGAAGAACCAATGCACACATTTAAATTGCTCCACATTCTCCCTATTCTCCTGTTCCTCAATTCCACTAATCTGTCCATATTTGAAGAGACTTCTACAGTCCATTTTTATGTCCTCTTCACTTATACTTTAGTTTTTCTAACGTAATCAATTTCTCTGTTCGCTCTTTACATGTAAACTGCTTCTAATTCTTAGGTTGTATAGCAATCTTATTTGACGCTATTTTACTCTTTGACTCTTACCTTTAGTTTGTCATGGTTTGCATCTCCTGTTTTTTTTTTTGCTTTGTTGCATCTTTCTGTCAGGTCATCGAGTTGCAGTGACATAATGTCATACAGCACACAAACAAGCCCTTTAGCCCAACTTGCCCATGCCAAGCAAGATGTACACACTTGTCCCACCTGCCCATGTTTGGCCCATATCTCTCTAAACCTTGGCTATCCATGTCTCTGTCTTTTAAATGTATTTTAAATATATAGTGCCCTCCATAATTTTTGGGACAAAGACCCATCATTTATTTATTTACCTCTGTACTCCACAATTTGATATTTGTAATAAAAAAAAATCACAAGTAGTTAAAGTGCACATTCTCAGATTTTATTAAAGGGTATTTTTATACATTTTGATTTCACCATGTAGAAATTACAGTTGTGTTTATACATAGGCCCCCCATTTCAGGGCACCAAAATGTTTGGGACACATGGCTTCACAGGTGTTTGTAATTGCTCAGGTGTGTTTAAATGCCTCTGTAATGAGGGTATAAGAGAGCTCTCAGCACCTAGTCTTTCCTGCAGCCTTTCCATCACTTTTGGAAATGTTTATTGCTGTTTATCAACAAGAGGACCAAAGTTGTGCCAATGAAAGTCAAAGAAGCCATTATGAGACTGAGAAATAAGAACAAAGCTGTTAGAGACACCAGCCAAACCTTAGGCTTACCTAAATCAACTGTTTGGAACATCATTAAGAAGAAAGAGAGCACTGGTGAGCTTACTAATCACAAAGGGACTGGCAGACCAAGGAAGACCTCCACAGCTGATGACAGCAGAATTCTCTCTATAATAAAGAAAAATCCACAAACACGTGTCCGACAGATCAGAAACAATCTTCAGGAGCCAGGTGTGGATTTGTCAATGACCACTGTCCGCAGAAGAATCATGAACAGAAATACAGAGCCTACATTGCAAGATGCAAACCACTGGTTAGACACAAAAATAGGATGACCAAGTTACAGTTTGCCAAGAAGTACTTACAAGAGCAAGCACAATTCTGGAAAAAGGTCTTGTGAACAGATGAGACGAAGATTAACTTATATCAGAGTGATGGCAAAAGCAAAGTATGGAGGAGAGAAGGAACTGCCCAAGATCCACAGCATACCACCTCATCTGTGAAACACGGTGGTGGGGGTGTTATGGCCTGGCCATGTATGGCTGCTGAAGGTACTGGCTCACTTATCTTCATTGATGATACAGCTGCTGATGGTAGTAGCATAATGAATTCTGAAGTGTATAGACATATCCTATCTGCTCAAGTTTAAACAAATGCCTCAAAACTCATTGTCCGGCGGTTCATTCTACAGCAAGACAATGATCCGAAACAACAAAGGAGTTTTTCAAAGCTAAAAAATGGTCAATTCTTGAGTGGTCAAGTCAATCATCCGATCTGAACCCAATTGAGCATGGCTTTTATATGCTGGAGAAAACTGAAGGGAACTAGCCCCCAAAACAAGCATAAGCTAAAGATGGCTGCAATACAGGCCTGGCAGAGCATCACCAGAGCAGACACCCAGCAACTGGTGATTTCCATGAATCACAGACTTTGCATGCAAAGCAAGTCACTCCATGCAAAGAATATGCAACAAAATACTATATATGACTACTTTCATTTACATGACATTGATGTGTCCCAAACATTATGTGCCCCGAAACTGCTATAATTTCCACATGGTGAAACAAAAATGTATAAAAATCGCCTTTATTAAAATGTGACAATGTGCACTTTAACCACATGTGATTTTTTTTTCTATTACAAATCTCAAATTGTGGAATACAGAGGCAAATAAATAAATGATGGGTCTTTGTCCCAAACATTATGGAGGGCACTGTAGTACCTGCCTCAACTACCAACTATGGAGCTCATTCCATACACAAAACCACCCATTGTGTGAAAAAGGTGCATCTCAGGTTCCTAGTAAATCTTTCCCCCCGTCACCTCAAACTTATGTTGTCTGGTTCTTGATTCCCCTAATCTGGGTAAATGACTGTAAGTTCATCCTATCTATTCCACTCATGATCTCATACACCTTCATAAGATCAGCACTCATCCTCCTGCACTCCAAGGAATAAAGTCCCAGTCTGCCCAACCTCTCCCAATAGATCAGGCACTCAAGTCTTGGCAATATCCTCGTATATCTTCTCTGCACTCATTCCACCTTATCAACATCCTTCCTATAGCAAGGTGACCAAAACTGAGCACAATACTCTGTGGAAAAAAGGGCACAACAATCACACACAAGAAACAGAAAGCATTACCATTACCTCCTGCCCCCCTCTGCTCAGCCTCCTAACCTCGGCCTCCTAGCCTCAGCTTCTTAAACCAACGCCTCACACTGACTCTCAACACATAAGCCTCTTGGGTCAAAGCCTCTCACTTACCCTCAACACAGCACCTCACAACATAGCCTCTCTGGGACGACTGATGGCACAATGGGCTAAGTGTTCGGCTGGCAACCGGAAGGTAGCTGGTTCGAATCCCGCTTGGAGTGCATACTGTCGTTGTGTCCTTGGGCAAGACACTTCACCCACCTTTGCCTGTGTGTGTGGATGTAATTATGTGAAGCACTTTGGGGTCAATGCAAGTTGACAAAAAATGTGCTATATAAATAAAGAAATATATAATATATCACGACCACTCCCAACAGGCCATTCCACTACACCTTACTTTCTTGTTATTGCCTGTTCAATTAGCCAATTCTGATCACTCAACCAATTCAACGGCTGCCTTCAGAAAGTTCCCACTGCTGCTCCGACACTGAAATAGACTCACTCATCCAACAGCTGCCTTTTGAAAAACGATAGGTAATAATGTTCAACTGGCAACACGACAAACTGCAGATGCTGGAATCTTGAGCAAAACACTAAGTACTGGAGGAACTTAGTGGGTCAAGCAGCATCTGGGGTGGAATGAACAGATGATGCTTTGTATCTGGACCCTTCCCCCGATTGATGGAGTTAATGGCGGGGGTTGACCACTGAAAAAGAGAGGTACAGGTGAGACAAAGCCAGCCGAGTGATAGATGGATAGAGGTGAAGGAGGCTGACTGGCAGAAGGGTGGAGTTCGTGACAAAGGCTGGAGGTGAAAAGGAGACAAAAGGAAACAAGAGTGACTAAGGCTAGAAATGAAAAGGAGAAAGTGTATCATAGAATTAAAAAGGGTGACATGTAACGGCGGTTGGAGGGAAATGGGTGGAAGAGGACAGGGGGAGGTGAAGGAGGGATAAAAGAAGATATGGGCGCAGGAGAGGAGCATACAGGAGGTGGTGGAAGGAGCAGAGTGCCTGGGGTGGTAGGAGATGTTGGGAGAAATAGGTCTGCATTGGAGGTGAGGTGCAGGGGAAAGAAGGAGAGGATGGTGAGGTGATATTACTTTTAAATTGGATCATTCAATGTTCATGTCCTTGGCTTGTAAGATACCCAGGTGGAAAAATAGCAAAGAGTAGGAGTCAACGGGTCCTTTTCAGAATGGCAGGCAGTGACTAGTGGGCTACCGCAAGGCTCAGTGCTGGGACCCCAGCTATTTACA
The DNA here is from genome assembly GCF_010909765.2 of Amblyraja radiata. Classification (NCBI taxonomy): domain Eukaryota; kingdom Metazoa; phylum Chordata; class Chondrichthyes; order Rajiformes; family Rajidae; genus Amblyraja; species Amblyraja radiata. Next base: position 94,993,156 of record NC_045956.1, on the reverse strand, counting down.
ATATATATTAATGATTTGGACGAGGGAATTGAATGCAACATCTCCAAGTTTGCGGATGACACGAAGCTGGGGGGCTGTGTTAGCTGTGAGGAGGATGCTAGGAGGCTGCAAGGTGACTTGGATAGGCTGGGTGAGTGGGCAAATGCATGGCAGATGCAGTATAATGTGGATAAATGTGAGGTTATCCACTTAGGTGGCAAAAACAGGAAAGCTGCCTATTATCCAAATGGTGGCCAATTAGGAAAAGGGGAGATGCAACGAGACCTGGGTGTCATGGTACACCAGTCATTGAATGTAGGCATGCAGGTGCAGCAGGCAGTAAAGAAAGCGAATGGTATGTTGGCATTCATAGCAAAAGGATTTGAGTATAGGAGCAGGGAGGTTCTGCTGCAGTTGTACAGGGTCTTGGTGAGACCACACCTGGAGTATTGCGTACAGTTTTGGTCTCCAAATCTGAGGAAGGACATTATTGCCATAGAGGGAGTGCAGAGAAGGTTCACCAGACTGATTCCTGGGATGTCAGGACTTTCTTATGAAGAAAGACTGGATAGACTCAGATTGTACTCGCTAGAATTTAGGAGATTAAAGGGGGATCTTATAGAAACTTACAAAATTCTTAAGGGATTGGACAGGCCAGATGCAGGAAGATTGTTCCCGATGTTGGGGAAGTCCAGGACAAGGGGTCACAGCTTAAGGATAGAGGGGAAATCCTTTAGAACCGAGATGAGAAGAACATTTTTCACGCAGAGAGTGGTGAATCTCTGGAACTCTCTGCCACAGAGGGTAGTTGAGGCCAGTTCATTGGCTATATTTAAGAGGGAGTTAGATGTGGCCCTTGTGGCTAGGGGGATCAGGGGGTATGGAGAGAAGGCAGGTATGGAATACTGAGTTGGATGATCAGCCATGATCATATTGAATGGCGGTGCAGGCTCGAAGGGCCGAATGGCCTACTCCTGCACCTATTTTTATGTTTCTATGTTTCTATATTCTTCCAGTTTATGACTCACTTATGTGGGAGTTTGATCCAAGTTAGATAAGCAAAGTTATGTTTGTAATCATTTTTGTCAATTTCAATAAAATACTACTCCTTCAAACTAGATCATAGAACATAGGCCCATTTGCCCATTATAACTGTGCCGAAAACGATAAGAAGTTACATTTATCTTATCTATCTGTACATGTTCCATATCTCATCATTCCATGCATAACCATGTGCCTATATCTAAAAGCCTCTGAAAGGCCCTGTTATATTTGCTTCCACCACCACCTCTGGCACTGCGTACCAAGTACTGGATACTTTCCCAGTACATTCAGTCAGGCATTAAGTATGATAGTTAGCAAGTTATGTTGCAGCTTAATAGGATTTTGGTTAAGCCTTATTTGGAGTATTGTGTGCAGTTATGGTAGCTGCATTCCAGGAAGGATGTTGAGGCATGAAAGGGTGTGGAAAATGCCTACCTGAATGCTGCCTGGATAGAGGGTATTAGCTACAAAGATAATCTGGACAAACTTGGATTGTTTTCTCTGGAATGTCAGTGGCTGGGGAGACATCTGATAGAAGTATTTAAAAGGATGAGAGGCATAGACAGAATTAGCATTCAGAACCTTTTTCCCAGTATGGAAATCTCATAGGTTTAAAGGAGTTGTGCGGGGCAAGTTTATTTCACACAAAGTGTGGTGGGTGCCTAGATGCGCTGTGAGAGTTGTTGGTGAAGGCAGGTATGACAGGGATATTTAAGAAGCTTTTAGATAGGCACAGGATTATGCAGGGAATGGAGACATATGGATCATGTGCAGGAGAGAATTACGCTGTACTATTCTAAGAGATGCCACTGTGACTTAAAATTAAAGTACCACAGTTGCTGTAAACCTGGAATAAAAAAAAAATAAAGGCTGTAAACTATCAACAGGGCAGGCGACACCTGCAGAAGGAGAACCAATGGTCCAGGACCCTTTATCAGAAAGACAATTGTGACTGCTATTATTATCGTTGACACCTACTTCTTACAGGTGATCTGCTTAATGGTTTAAGATTAAGATTTAAAACTGCATCTTACTTGGGTTCCTCCTTTGCTGAATTTTGAAATAACAATATAATAGAAACGTCTTTGCAGTTGATTATTAGATCCTCAGCTAATTGATTGCTTCATTTATGAATTGCGGATAAATGTCACCTTATGAATGTTTGTGAAGTAACAACATTAATTTTGATTGAACAGCCATATTGTCATCTAAAGGAGATAATTGAAAGCAGTTGATATTTTTGTGCAGGTCATAAAATGGACACATGTGTCAGCTCATGGATCAACCTTCCTTCAATGCTTTTGACATAAAAATAGCAAGAATGGACTGCACAAAGCAAAAGTCAGTCACTGCAGGAGATTCTCTTTTTATTGCAAAGCGCAGGGAGAAAGAAGACAAATTTTGAGGTGCATCTTTCATCTTTCAAGTATTCATTTTCTGCTGCTGTGTTTAGCATAAAATTATCCACAACATTGACAAGTTTCAAAGCATGCTTGGTAAATCAGCACCATAAATATGGAGTGCATGAAGGGCAAGGTAATGACAAGAACTGAGAGAACATTTCTTGCACAACAGCATTTCATTTTCTTTACAAGAAACAAATGTGGAAAGTTTTTCATTTAGCAACTTACAAAACTATTTCTGCCAATATTAAAAGAAGCATGTCTACAAGGTAGTTGATAGGAATCCTTTACAATAATTTGCTTCAGAATGGAAAACCATATGGAGGGTCACACAAAATTTCCACCAAGCAATGGGTCAATTTGCAGATGACAAAAGAAGATCTTCTGTTTACATTAAACAATAGTAATTAGATTATATTTCATCTTTTGAAAACAGAAATGGACTGACATTGAATATTCAGTCAGATTCAACCAAGATACATACGTAGTGACTCATCAGTAAATGTTGTTAAATTATTCTCCATTTTCTCATCAACACAAAAGTCACAGCACAATAGTTCATGATTATTATTATCACAAGCAAATCAGAAAAAAAGCATTCAATTATTAGCATGAAGTGATGACTGGAAGTACAGCCATGCTGCGTAAAATAATAATTCACTTCAAATATCTCCTAATGTAATATATTGCTTTGAATTAGAAGAATATTCACAGCGTTTTTCACATCATGATTCAATTAATATATTTGAGTATTTTAATTAGAAAATCATTTATACATTTTTTTATATTTTTAAAATTTTATTCAAACAAAATGACAGTTTTATACTTCAAACTATTCCATTTGCATTATGTGACAGGACCATTAATTAGTCAATATTCTATTTGGGTATAGTTTAATATTGACAGCTGGAATTTATTTAACTATCATAACAGGGATTATTGTTGATTTTTCTTTATTCCACAAAAGTTGTATTGGGAAAACGACTAATATTTCTGAATATTAAAATCCCAAAATGTTGGCATGTTGAGGAAGAAACGCTAAATCTTATGCCTCAGTGCATCCTAAAACCTTACAATCGTGTTTTATTTTCTGAAGCATTTTTTTCAGCTTGATGTTTTTTATAATCTTTACTACTTTGTGAAAAATGAAATTGGTATTATTCAGAGGTTTAAACATTGCATCAGTTGATAACAAAGCATATTGGCCAGATGATGTTTGTTTCCTTCATAGTAAATTTATTGAAGCAGATGCATTTGTAAAACAAGGAATTGCTATAAATCAGTTTGGGATGAGGCTAATGCTTAGAAAAAAATGTCAGAAACACTTGTATAGAATGTGCATTTGGACATAAATAAAAACACATTTTCAATGAGATTGTTCATGTGTAAACATAGAACATTTAATCAAAATCAACATTATTTTGTAAGTTGAAACTGACAGTTTCAATGGTTTGAAAAAGGCAATTATCCAACTGAATGTACAATTGCTTTCGCTTTGAGCATTAAAGTAACACCCCATAGATGCGAGGAAAGATAAACAATCACAGTTCCTATTCTTCTTTATGCATATCATAATGTTTTTGTATGGCCATGTATCTAATATTAGAAAATATCACACTTTCTATTTCACATTTCTTTCCCAATGTTCCCTTAATGACAACACATATCTGCCTTGTACAAAATGTCAACATTATTATTTGTTCTATCCGTTCAGTGAACCAAATATTCTTTATACCTCTAGGTATAAAAGGCACAATTTCATAGATTACATTTATCTTGTTATAGGATCACTCTAAAAGATGGCATTAGATAGTGCCAGCATTTAATTTATAACAGATCTTTAATTTAGCATTGTGCCCTCGTCTTAACAGCAAAACAATTTGTAAGTGATACTTTAGTCTGATGCTCTTGCTTTATATAAATGCTGAAAACATAATAAATCCTGAATTCTTTGCAGATGTTCACAAAGCATGTCAAAGGCATACAAGTCATTATCAAGGTGTGGTTTCCACTTTTTCTGAACTGTGCCCATTATTTTTGGCATGTGCAAATAGATGCTAAATGGGGCGGTGAATAAATCCAATCATCCAAAATAATTTGCATGGTTTGGGGATATGCAGCCAAATACTATGAAGAGGACACAGTTTAACACTAAAGGTTAACTTCATATTTGCAGTAAAAAAAACAAAAAAACTACGGTTATTATCAGTAAAGGAATTTCCTTTGCATTTAGTGGGGTTTTTTGTAACGTGCAATAAAAATACATATGTATATATTTGTAATTAAGGAAAACATCCATTAACAACAAGTACTTACTGTATCTACACAGAAGTACCGGGAGGAGTAGCTTTGTACCTCACTATTGAACAGAAGTGCAACAAAGATTTGAACACTCAAATAATCAATTACACCATTTTTAGTTATATTGACTGTTCAAATAGCTGATTTTGCATTGTATTTACATTACACTGTCCACTGTTTAACACTGCTTTCACCAGGAAAATGCAGGATTACATCGGATTGTTCATGTGCCAAGGGTAAGAAATCGTTCAACCAGTGGCTTCAACAGTATGGAAAAGGATGCAGTAAAACAGTGAAAGACAGCAGGTACCAGGTAAACAAAGGGTGCAACAAGTATTTATTGATTAATTGACCAATATTGAAGCTGCTACAACTTTAAGTAACTCTATGCATATTATGAAAAGCACTGTATTCTAACAAAAGCAGTATTTTTCCAAAATTTACCAAAGCAACATCAAGTTTCATCTTACATGCCACTTTGAAGTTCATATCTTTGCTTTTTTTATATTAATTTCTCTTTAAATAATGATATTTTGTGATTAAGCAGAATGTGTTCATATTGGATTGGTGTCTTGCTGAGAATGGTTTATCTTTAGATAACTCTCTGTCATACCACTGTGAAGGTTCTTCAACACTTTTAGTTCCCCTGAAGTATATCCTTTAAGTCAATTCAGAATATCACTTCAATCCATTCTCATGTACCCAAAGAACACAATCTCTTGAGAAAGTCCACACTGTGTTACAGTCTGGATTCTTAGCTAGTCAAGAGTTGTAACCTGGTTTGGTAAATTCCAAAGCAAATAACATTACTAAACATTTGAGTGAACTGGGTAAACTATGCTAACCACAACAATGTGCTGTAGTCTTGATTCAGGGTGGGCATGGCCTAGATAATGCTACATTTTGCTAAAGCTACAACATGCATCTACTGATGTTGTCTAGCATATCTTCATTACCAAATATGAAAAACAGAGGAGTTCTCCAACATTACTGCTTTTCCTGAGTTATCAGTTTTCAATCGTCCCAGTATAATTGTATAATGGGATTCCTGGGCTGGTTTTGTTGTTCAACTTGTAAAAAGTACAGAATCATCAGTTTGTATAAGGATGCGATTCAGTTTGTTTCTCACACAACAGCAACGTTTTGAACCAACAATCCAGTATTGCGGCACTTCCTCTTGCATTCAAAAAAAGTGTTCCCTGGGACAGGTAGCGTGTCGGATTTCACCCCAGAACTCTAGAGCAGCATTCTACAGCAGGTTTCCTCCAGAGTTTTGTTTGAATCTTTGACTCATGTCCTCACGAGCTGTAGCTTCACATTTTATACCATGGTTGTTTCTGTGTTTAAGTTCATGGAGCAATGCTCCTGATTAATTGCTTCAAGTGTTCCTTCTATTAGGCTCACAAATCAGGATCTTCCACTGTATTTCTTTCAGTGCCCTTAATCTTGGCATTGCTAATAATAGAGATGCTGATCAGCACTACGATTTCTCTTCATTATACAGTGAGGCCAACCATAGCATGATTTATTCTTTACTTTAGCCTGGTACAACAAAAATTGAAGTGGCTTCTTGCCAGCTCTATGAATTTTGTCAGAGTCTTGAAAATGGGAAAAAAAAATGTACATTCTGTGTCCCCAAACTTGGATACATTTGTTTTAACAATGTTTTCAAAAGACATGTAAGATGCCAGAACTAATGTCATTTAAATAGGTATTTCAGGCAGGCTTCCTGAAGCAGCAGTGATTCAGCGAATGTTGAAAGGAAAATCTCCACGAATTGTAATTCATTGCTGAAAATTCTGCACTGACCCATCATCCAAATCCAGCATTAGTTTCCAAGTTAAATATCTCACAAGACACATTGCGATCCACACTTTGGAAATTTAGAACATGCTTCAAAAACAATGAGACAGTTACATTGGATGCTTGGGATGTAGACACTTGATACTGTATTAATCTTGTGCTGTGCTCCTTTCATTACATATTCCCTCTTATTTACATTGCAAAATTTTAATATGTAAAATTCAGTGTCTGTGTGCTGGACTGCGTGCGTTCTGGGGTTGGGTGGGTTACAACATGCATGTAATTCGCTAACCAGAATGATTTTTTTTACAATTTATTGAACTGTCAGGTGGAACGTGGTCAAATGCCAGATATGGAGTCAGGAACAGCAAACATGTGCATTTCTCTTTGGTAGCCCCTATTTGGGATATCCTGCACAATATTTTAATTCTTTTTTAATTTAGGTATCTTATTTGCTGCTCTTTTTGCTTTTTGACAAAATCATGCTGGGATATTTCACAGATAAACTTCCCTCCTTGTGAGCTGAGAAACAGAAGATGGCTTGAAATCTGCCGTCTGAGTCAGCGGTATATCTTCAGGATTTCCTTCCTCGTTTTTACCATAACTGGCTGTGTTGAAATTCTCATACGATGAAGTCAGCCTTTTGTTGAGAAGATTGCGGTTGCGGTCGCCTATAATCTGAGGAACACCGTTGGCCAGCTTCTCCTGACTCCCTCGGTCTGTAACAGGCATGAATGTGGAGAGCTTGGGTTGGTTCTTTTTCCTTCTCTCGGGTGAGGTACGCACTGGCATCCAACAGGAGTCAGAGTGGCCAAACTCGTCACATTCCCTGGTACATTTCCCTGTCAAAGCTACATCGGGCAAAGGCCTTGAATCTGTGGAGAAAAGAAGATCTTGTTAGCTGGGTTTGTCCATTAGACTGGCATCTCAGGTATTAGACAACATTTAGAAACAAGGAACTGCAGATGCTGGCATGCAAAAAAAGACCACAAAGTGCTGGAGTAGCTCAGAAGGTCAGGCAGCATCTCTGAAGGACATGGATAGGTGATGTTTCGGATTGGGATCCTTCTTCAGACTGGTTGTGGAGGGGGCTTGGGGGAAGAAAAGCTGAATGAGAAGAGAGGCAGGACAAAGCGTGGCAGGTAACAGGTGGATAGGTCGACACAGGCAAGAGAGGTTTTGATAGGCAAATGGTTGGAGCAAAGGCCAAAGATTAAAGAGGAAGGTGTGAGACAGAATTAAAAACATGCTAATTGTTAAATCAGAGGAAGGAGTGTAGGAGAAGGGGAGAAATAGGTGGGAGTTCATATGAGGGACAGGGCTTGTGTGGGGAGGGGGGCGGACGACGACAGGGAGGAAGAGGTTACAGAATAATGAAAGGCATTGATAGAGTGGATGTGAAAAGGATATTTCCACTAGGACCAGAGATTATAGCCTCAGAATTAAACAGCACTATTTTAGAAAGGAGGTGAGGAGGAATTTACAAAGGGTAGTTAATCTGTGGAACTGATTGCCACAGAAGGCTGTGGAGGCCAAGTCAGTGGATATATTTAAGGCAGAGATAGACAAATTCTTGATTAGAACGGGTGTCAAGGCAGGAAAATGGGATTAGGAGGCAGTGATCAGCCATGATTGAATGGCAGAGTGGACTTGATGGGTCAAATGGCCTAATTCTACTCCTATAACTTGTGAACTTGTGGGATGGGGGATATAAGACATGTACATTTTCTGTGCATTAATTTTTTATGAGTTGAACATTACCCTGGAAAGGCAGAAGAGTCTCTGCTGGAATTTCATAGGAGCTTATTTACTTCTGCCATTTGGAATGTTACCTGACACATAGCAGAGTCTCAATTTGCTCTTTTCCACTGCACTTCCAGTGAAATGTGAACAGTTCCTAGTGTAATATAATTAATCACCAGTTAATTTTACTTCAGTCACATTCACAAAATAACTTTCCTAACGTTAAATACTTTTAATACATTTCTAGAATATGTTTGTAAGTAAGGATGGCAAAGTAAAGGTTCTGTTATATTTGTGATTTGGTGAAGGAGTTATTTGAAATGCCAGCTATTGTACAGTGGTAATGAAACTGAGCACAGGTTGAAACGTCCAGCTTGATATTCCTTTGTATTAAATTCAATCTGAATTCTGATCTGCAATCTGAACATAATAGAATTTGTTATAAATTGACATTTTACCAGTGAAGATAATTTGTGGCCCCTCAAGGCCTAAAATTAAAACAGAAATTGTTGGAAATACTCAGCAGGTTAGAGAGAGGGAGAGAGAGAGAGGGGGAGGGAGGGAGAGAGAGGGAGAGGGGAGAGCAAGAGGGAGAGAGGGGGGAGGGGTTTGGAGGGGGAGGGGTAGATGGCGATTGAGAAGGGGAGGCAGAGGGGGATGGGAATAGAGGGAGGGGGAGGGGGGGAGAAAGAGGAGAGGGAGGAAAAGAAATACAGAATTCATATTTCTGATAACCTCTGACCTGCTGACAGTTCCAACTTTGTTTTTTGTTTATGGTTGAAATTACCACCATCGTCCCCAAAACTTTGAGGATTCATTTATAGATACAGCATGGAACCAAGCCCATCGGCACACCGAGTCCACGCCGACCATCGGTCACCCGTGCACTAGATCTATGCTATTCCACTATCACATGGGACTGTCATATGCTGAGAGAATGGAGTAGCTGGGCTTGTACACTCTGGAGTTTAGAGGGATGAGACGGGATCTCATTGAAACATATAAGATTGTTAAGGGCTTGGACACATGTTCCCAATGTTGGGGGAGTCCAGAACCAGGGGCCACAGTTTAAGAATAAGGAGTAAGCCATTCAGTACAGAGACGAGGAAACACTTTCTCTCACAGAGAGTGGTGAGGCTGCGGAATTCTCTGCCTCAGAGGGCGGTGGAGGCAGGTTCTCTGGATGCTTTCAAGAGAGAGCTAGATAGGGCTCTCAAAAATAGCGGAGTCAGGGGATATGGGGAGAAGGCAGGAACGGGGTACAGATTAGGGATGATCAGCCATGATCACATTGAATGGTGGTGCTGGCTCGAAGGGCCAAATGGCCTACTCCTGCACCTATTGTCTATTGTATTGTAAATGCATGAGTTTGATTGGATTACTGCAAAGGGATTGTAAATAATGTTGCAAGACAGTTATCCTGCTGTTTGTTGATTGGCCAAAGTGTGAAGCCCTGGCTGAATTGTTTGTATTCCAGGGTAAATGTTGCATTATTCAGTTAAACTGACTTCCTTCCAGAAGCTACTGTAAGAAACATTGTTTGGGACTCTTTGTAATTGGGTTGGGGAACTGTCAATAATATTCTGATGTAATTGATATGTATGATTGGTTTGTAATGACAACCACCCCTATGTAGTTCGGCCCCTCAAGGTTCGTTGACCTTGGGTAACCCCCATTGGTGTCGATCTTCTGGAAGGGCGCTTGGGACTGTGTGACCTTTTGGGCAGTGTCTGCTTGCATGAGGCTGAAGGGCTTGTCCAGGCAGAGACAAGGATCTAACCCGCGGTGGTTTAGGTATCGTATAGGGGGATTTGTTGTTCGACCAAATATAAAGTTTTGTTGTTCGAGTGCTTGACTCAGTGTATTATCTAAACTAGACTAAGGGGGGGGAGGGGGGGTAAGCTTTAGGAGCGTATTTATATCACTTTCACATCATACAGACGAGGGGCAATTTTACAGAAGTCAATTAACCTACATCCCTGCATGTCTTTAGAATTTGGGAAGAAACCGGAGCACCTGAAGAAAAGCAACGCGATCACAGGGAGAACATACAAACTCTGCGCACACAGTACCCGTAGTCAGGATTAAACCGGAGTCTTTAATGGTGTGAGACCGCAACTCTACCGCTGCGCCACTATGTTGCGGATGATTTTAAAAGGGAGTTTTAAAAATAGTGACATGTCACAAATGAAATGAAAATAAATGCTGTCAATCAGATTGCCTTTTCTTAGTGGAATAAAAGTAATCTGGTTATTTCATCATAGTCACTACCAACATGGAATATATACCTAAGAAAATAATTGTTTGAGAAACAAAGATTCTCCATTGGTTTTGAGAGCTTCATTAGTACTAATAAATCGTGAAACAAAATTATTATAGGTTCAGCACATTTTACGACAAAATTAGAGACCATGCTCTCCATCCCTATATTCAAATGCTTGTCAAAACTGCATTGGTGGCAGCAACTTCCACACACAATGGAAACTATGTTTGTGAAATTGTGACTCAGTTTGTGCTTGTAAGGAAAAAGAAAATGAAACCCAGTATTATGGACATTTGTGAAGATTGATTCAAACTTATGGAAGACATATCAAATTTCCTTCAAATACACGTACAGATCTGGATTTGTCTGTTATTCCTTTTGCCTTGTCTGCCAGTGATAGACAATAAAGATATTATCCACTGTCAGCCACATCAGTCTTTGACTCAAGTGTATGGCATGAAAATTCAATATAAGGTAGTCGGAAAAAAATGTTTCCTGCTCATTAATTCAAATCATGATTCAGTTTCTACTCTCAACAGGCTAAGGTATCAATTTATTATAGCTTCGGGATAGGGGCAGGGGAGGGCAAAACAAAGTGGAGACTGCTATGCTTGGTCATTTGGTTTCAAATCAAAGGGAAATAATTTTATTCAGTGAAACATTATTACATGGCAGAAAGCTCCTGAACAGTCAGGTGGTGTGGATCAAATATATATGTTCAATATTTTCTTTTAGCTTCCAAAAGAATAAATATAATATTCATACTTATTTGATCCCTTTCATAATCTAGAATTAATGTCCTATCATTTACCCATTATAGCTTGAATATCTTCTTGAACAGGCAGCGGGTCTTAATATTTCTAATGGTTTCTGAATGATGAACGGTTTTAAGAACAAAAGAAGATGAAAAAAGGCATTTGGCTCATTGTGTCTACTTTACCATTCAATAGGATTAAAACAAAACTTTCACCTCACCATCATTGTTTTATACTATTGTGTAATAATGCAATGTCCATCAGGTATTGGAGAGCAGCATCTTATTTAGGGACTTGAAATTGTATTGTGATTACACTATATTGTAATGGTCATAACTGGACCATAATGACATCAAAATGCTGACAAAATGATGACATCAAAATCAAAGGCCATAAATCTTGAATACTCAGATTAAAGATGCTTCTTCAACAGGACAATTAACACGTTCCCATCCTCCCAGAAACAAGCGCAAGCTGAGTAATAGTTCCATATAGTTCACCTATCCTCTAATGCCTAGTCCATCTTTCATGTCTAAGTGTGGACAATGCCGGTGATTGACAATCACACTGCCATTTTCCAATTTCCAAATTTATATTTTGCAAAGAGATCCATGCTATTTCCATCAGAAATGGGAAATTGGCTGATACCGTCTCTCCCTGGCAAATGGTATCAAAGTTATTACAATGCATTACTGCAAAAACAGTCATGCACAGCTATCTTAGCACACTGTGGCAATCAGTCTCATAACTTAAAGTTGGAGACAGATGAGGCACTGCAGTAATTCAATGAACTATTAGGGAGACCCCGCATTATTATTCTATCATTTCTATGAAATTAAAATTCATTCAGAAAGTGCTTCCAGGATTTTAGACTTTAGACTTTAGAGATAGTGGAAAAGGGCCCTTCAGCCCATTGAGTCGGTGCCAACCACGATCACTCGAACACTAGCACTATCCTACACACCAGGGACAATTTACAGAAGCTAATTAACCTACAAACCTGTACGTCTTTGGCGTGTGGGAGGAAACCAGAACACCCAGAGAAAACCCACTTGGTCTCAGGGAGAATGTACAAACTCCATACAGAGAGCACCTGTAGTTGGGATTGAACCCGGGCCTCTGTGGTGCTATATGGCAGCAACTCTACCGCTGTGCCATTGTGCTGCTCTAAAGATTTAGAGAGTATTTAAGATTCATTATATTCAAAAAGATCTATTTCTATTTTTTTAATTAATAACAATAATAATAAAATTAAATTGAAGCCCAGTGGCAGGTTAACCACCACAGTCCACAGGGTATCAGCACCCCAGGCGAAGCTCAACCAAATACTGTCCCACCAACGGACATGAGTCCAGAGCCCAACCAGCCACAGTCAGCGGTAGAGAGGAAGATGGAGGGAACAAATCCGAATGGAGCAGTCACTGGCTGTGGCTGAAGAGAAAAGATGCTGTCTGGGCTGCCACGTGACCATCTTGAGGCTAACCATAAGACACATACACAGGTCATATCTCCGTGCGGTGGGCCTGCCTCGACTGAGGGTGTCTTGTGATAAAAGGCCAAAACACCCAGTGACGTTGAGGCACACAACTGAAGATGTGTCTGATTGGTAGCAATACCAAGAATACCAAATGTCAATTGTAGAGAAAAACCTTAGGGATTGTAACATCCAGTCCTACTAATCAACATTCAAGTTAAAAATAATCCAACTCTCCTTAGAAATAAGGCTGATATTTATGAATTGAAAGAATGAAATGTAACACATGTGTTTGATAAAGGGTGAGAAGGTAATCCTAGTAACTAAATGTGTGTTTAATCATTGGATGGGGGAAATGCTGGAGGTGACAATCAGGGAGAAAATTAATAATCATTTGAATAAACATGAATTAGTAATGGAAAACTAGCATAGATTTGTAAAAGACAAGAGGTGTTCAACTAACATTATTGATATTTTGGTGAGATAACCAACAAGGGTTGACGAGGACACATGGGAGAAGGGTCCCAACTCAAAAGGTCATCTATCCTTTGTTACTCCAGCATTTTTGCCTATCTTTGGTCCCACAACCACTGTTTTTTCTTGATACCTTAGCGATTAGGCAGTAAGCACGGGGGTCATGGGGGAGGTTTTATTGAATAATTGATGACATAAATCTTAGTCAGCAATCAATGTCAAGGACATAAGTTGATAAAGCAAATGATATTGCGATAGAGGAAATTTAGCATAGAGAAGGGCATGTTTTAATAGAAAGGTGAGGAAGAACACTCTATTATAAATAATACACATTGAAAGAGATTTAAGATGAAAAAGACCATAATTAATTGATGGCCTTATCTCTGAAGCGAATGTGCCAGATCAAGAACACAATGACACAAAGCTGGGTGGCAGTGTGAGCTGCGAGGAGGATGCTATGAGGATGCAGGGTGACTTGGATAGATTGGGTGAGTGGGCAGATGCATGGCAGTTGCAGTATAATGTGGATAAATGTGAGGTTATCCACTTTCGTGGCAAGAACAAGAAAGCAGTTTATTTTCTGAAATAGTGTCAGATTAGGACAAGGGGAGGTGCAACGAGACCTGGGTGTGCTTGTACATCAGTCACTGAAAGTAAGCATGCAGGTACAGCAGGCAATGAAGAAAGCAAATGGCATGTTGGCCTTCATAGCGAGAGGATTTGAGTATAGGAGCAAGGAGGTCTTACCACAGTTATACAGGGCCCTGGTGAAACCACATCTTGAGTATTGTGTGCAGTTTTGGTCTTCTAATTTGAGGAAGGGCATTCTTGCTATTGAGGGAGTGCAGCGTAGATTCACCAGTTTAATTCCCGGGATGGCAGGATTGGAAAAAAATGAAATGGGTCGACTGGCATTGTAATCACTGGACTTTAGAAGGATGAGAGGCGATCTTATAGAAACATATAACATTCTTAAGGGATTGGACAGGCTAGATGCAGGAAAAATGTTAATAATTTCAGAAGTCCAGGAGGAGTCCAGAACCAGGGTTCAGTTTAAGAATAAGGGGTAGGACATTTAGGACTGAGATGCGGAAAAACTTTTTCACCCAGAGAGTTGTGAATCTGTGGAATTCTCTGCCACAAAAGGCAGTGGAGGCTAATTCACTGGATGTATTCTAGAGAGAGTTGGATTTAGCTTTTAGGGCTAATGGAATCAAGGGATATGGGGAAAAAGCAGGAATGGGGTACTGATTTGGATGATCAGCCATGATCATAGTGAATGGCAGTGCTGGCTTGAAGGGCCAAATGACCTACTCCTGCACCTATTTTTTATGTTTCTATGTTAAGAAGCAATTCTTAAAGCATGAGGTGTCCTCTGCATTATAAAGGGATACACAAATGGAGAATACAAAAGAAAACAGGTAATGCTGAACCTTTGTAAAACATCAATTTAGCTGCAACCGGGGTCAAGGAAAGAGCATTCACATCACGGCCCTCTTTCTACTAATCGTTCCACCACCATGCACAAGAGCGCAAAACAGACACCATTGCATGCAGATGCCGAGAGCTATGTTCATCTCTGGCTGAACAACTTCTAATCTTGTGTGTGGACACGACAAGAAGACGAAGCTGCAACCATTTTAATTCGTCTTAGCGTTCTAGGGAACTTGTTTGTAATGGCCAAAGAGAGGATTGAAGATTTAGTAGAATGGTACCCAGTTTGAGGTTCATACAGCAGAGAAGATTACGAGTTGATCTGATAATTTTCAAAACAAATAGAAATTCAGACATAGCACATATGGAGCCTCTTTATATCGTTATAACTCAGTTAAGATTGTGGTATGATCTCTGACATGAAGTGTTAATTGGAGGGGTCTAGAATGAAATGACATATGAAAGTAAGCATGCAGGTTCAGCAGGCAGTGAAGAAAACGAATGGCATGTTGGCCTTCATAACAAGAGGAGTTGGGTTTAGGAGCAAAGAGGTCCTTCTGCAGTTGTCTAGGGCCCTAGTGAGATCACACCTGGAGTATTGTGTGCAATTTTGGTTCCCTAATTTGTGGAAGGACATTTTTGCTATTGAGGGAGTGCAGCGTAGGTTTACAAGGTTAATTCCCGGGATGGCGGGACTGTCATATGCCAAGAGAATGGAGCGGCTGCGCTTGTATACTCTGGAGTTTAGAAAGATGAGAGGGTATCTTATTGAAACATATAAGATTATGAAGGGTTTGTACACGCTAGAGGCAGGAAACATGTTCCCGATGTTGGGGAGTCCAGAAACAGGGGCCACAGTTTAAGAATAAGGGGTAAGCCATTTAGAACGGAGATGAGGAAACACTTTTTCTCACAGAGAGTTGTGAGTGTGGAATTCTCTGCGTCAGAGGGCAGTGGAGGTCGGTTCTCTGGATACTTTTAAGAGAGAGCTAAATAGGGCTCTTAAAGATAGCGGGGATAGGGGGAGAAGGCAGGAACGGGGTACTAATTGGGGATGATCAGCCATGATCACATTGAATGGCGGTGCTGGTTCGATGGGCCGAATGGCTTACTCCTGCACCTATTGTCTATTGTGTATTGTCTATAAGATTAAGAGTTGATCTGATAATTTTCAAAACATGAAGTGTTGATTGGAGGGGTCAAGAATTAAATTACATAAGACATTTATCAAAACAATACATGGCTGAACTGAGGGGACACAATCATGTTGTGTGTAGTCAAGATCTGGGATCAGAAATTATTCATCTAATTGTTGCTTTTGAGCATCCGGGCCATAACAAACTACAAGGCCCCTCAGATGTCTTGTAAGGATGACACAGACTTTCTAAATGAACTAAATAATCATTTCGGCAGGTTTGAGGCACTGAACACCACTACAGTGAGGAAATTAGAGCCACAACCAGGAGAACAGACACTGTCTTTTGAAACTGCTGACGTCCGCATAATCCTGGAGGGTATTGACCAGCGAAAGGCAGCCGGACAGGATAACATACCGGGGCGTCTGCTTAGGGGATGTGCCGACCAGCTAGCTCTGGTTCTGACAGACATTTTTAACATCTCCCTAAACCAGGCCATTGTTTCATCATGTTTCAAGACAGCCACCATCATACCAGTTCCCAAAAAGTCTACAATAACCTGCCTGAATGATTACCGCCCCATAGCACTCACACCAATAATAATGAAGTGCTTTGAGAGGCTTATTAAGCAGCACATGGTCTCTAAACTCCCCTCCAGTTTTGACCCGTTCCAGTTTGCTTATCGCCCGAACCGCTCCACAGAGGATGCTATTTCCTCTGCAGTCCACCTGAGCCTGGAGGAGAGGAACACCCACGTGCGGATGCTGTTTGTCGATTTCAGCTCAGCATTTAACACGATAATCCCCCAGCATCTGGTGAGAAAACTGGCACCCCTAGGTTTCAATACCATACTATGCAACTGGATCCTGGATTTCCTTTCTGAAAGACCCCAGTCTGTGCGGGTGGGGAAGAACACCTCCTCGGTCATCACATTGAGCACCGGCTCCCCTCAGGGCTGTGTCCTGAGTCCGCTGCTCTTTACATTGATGATACATGACTGTGTCGCCAGGTCCACTACTAACCATATCATCAAATACGCGGATGACACAACAGTAGTGGGCCTTATCCGCAATAACGACGACCAGGCATATAGAGAGGAGGTGGAACAGCTGGTGAGCTGGTGCAGCAGGAACAACCTTCTCCTAAATGTGAACAAAACCAAGGAGATTGTCGTCGATTTCAGAAGGAAAATTCAGCCCAGTCACACTCCACTCTGCATCAACAACTCTGCAGTGGAGCAGGTGAAAAGGATCAAGTTCCTGGGGGTGCATATAACGGACACCTTAAACTGGTCCACAAACATTACATCTCTGGCAAAACGGGCACAGCAGCGGTTGTACTTCCTCCGCAGGTTGAGAAGTTTACACCTCCACCCTCCCATCCTCGCCACTTTCTACAGAAGCACAATTGAGTCGGTCATGACCAGCTGCATCTCTACGTGGTGCGGCAGCTGTACAGCTGCGGACTGGAAGTGCCTTCAGAGAGTGGTGAGGACAGCGGAAAAAATCATTGGGACTTCTCTTCCTTCCATCATGGACATGGGGTACAAGCGCTGTCTGATTAGAGCTAAGGGCATTACCAGAGCCCCCACACACTCACAATTTGGACTGTTTATACTGCTTAACTCTGGGAGGAGGTACCGCAGCATGAAGAGCGGGACAACCAGGTTCTGCAACAGCTTCATCCCCCAGGCCATAAGATTACTGAACAATCAACAAAACCGAGGCTAGAACTTTTTAAATATTGACACTTTTTAAAAACTTTTTATATATATTTATTTTACAGAACCATGCACATGAGGCCTTTTTATGGACGCACCTAGCACTTTTACTTTTACTATTTACCTGATTTGGAGAGTCAAATGCAACGAAATTTTGTTCAAGGTGCACTGTGTCTAAGTGTATATCTGAATGACAATAAAAAAAGTTTTCATTCATTCATTCATTCATTCATTCATTCATTCATTCATTAAAATAGGATAAATACTGAGAGGTAAATAAATGAAGTGCTACGTAAGAGCTGGAGAATGGAGATAGTTGAATTGATTGTGCGGGGAGCCGCTGTGGGCTTGATGGTCCCATGAACAGCCTCTTGTGTTGTAACGATTCGTTGAATCTAATATAAACTCTGCCCAATGCTGAACTTATGAAACTATTAAAATAGTGAAATGACATTAATATATTCTGACAGTCGTGGATACACATATGCTTTAATGTAGAGAGCAAATGTTTTTTCATATGTGATTTTAAATGTGCTTTATGTAACTTTATTTCATATAAAAATAAAAAGAACAGTACCAAAGAGATGAACAAACACAGTAAAAGTGTCAAATTCCCCATAGTAGATATATTTAAAATAAATTGCAGTCTGACAGTAGATTCAGGGTATCTGGCTTTCTGTAATATGTGTCATGTTTAAAATAATCATATCTTTCCTTCTACTATGGGATGGAAGTAACTAAACAGAGATAGAGGAATGCTTAAGGCCCCAGGGCTTAAAATCTTATCATTCTGAGTGGCTTTTACAATGGAGAGTTGCAATAGTACATGACATCGACAGGACAGATTTTCTGAAATAAAATCAAACACATTTGTTATATCTCGTACATCGAATGAATATCGCAGGTTTTATTTGTCAATCATGAATGGGGAATGTAAAAGGAAGATACAAATAAACAAGGTAATATACTTGAAAATTAAAAAATTTGGATGCTGGAAATCTGAAATAAAAACAGAAAATGTTGTAAACACTCAGCATATCAGGCCACATCAGTGGAACGAAACAGAACATTTCAGATTAAAGACTGAAAGGTGATGAAGGAGTTTCATCTGACAAAGAAGGCTTTGACCTGAAATGTTAACCCTGCTCTATTTTCTGTCGATAATGTGCTTATTATTTTGCAACAGTTACCTCCATTTGGATTAAACTGTACATCTATAGTGAGACATGACACCAAAAAACTATTGTAATTCAGTGTTTTATCCTATGTTGTGCAAAAAAGACCTTCTGAAATTAATTGCCATCCTCCCACAAAGGCTATTTTAAATATATGGCACAATTTTCAGAAGATAAATTCATATTATTGATTTGTCTATTAAAAGTGTCTTTATCTTAACAGCCATGTTACCTAAAGGAGACACCAAAGAATACAGCAGAATAACAATTGTGGACATCATTCCTTTGCTGTTTTTTAATGTGTAGATTTATTTTGTTTAGATTCAATACCAGTCTACCACATAGACAGGGCTGTGCCCCGCTTCAACTAAACCGTTGTGAGAATTGTAAATCCCGCAACAGCCTGGCCTCAGCTGCAGTGTGCCAGATCATTTGACTAGCTGACCCTATGTTTCAGAGGATCATCTGTACTCTTGGTCTCAGGATCTCTGGCCTTTCTCTTGGGGATCGCTGATCTCCCTTCTACCGTTACTTGTTCTTCCTTGCGTACTGTTACATTTCCTCTTGTGTGTTACTGTGAAGAAAATCTGTCACTGGCACATCTGCCAATTCTCCCCTTTGGGTGATAACATCGAAGCAAATACTATGAAATGTACACCAACCGCATCATGGGGAAGTGTTCAACAGCTGATGATCACCACAACCGCTGCACAGTTGGACACATATAAAGCCACGATATAACCAGCAACTCATACTGTAAGTGATATCTCAAAGATTTCAGTCGAAACTGAGCTACAGTGAAAATCCACTGGGAATATTCACAGAGGGAACCAGTCAATTGTTACTCTTATGGGGCTGAAATATTATCAGTATCAGTTACAGACTGAGATTCTGACACATAGCTTTGACAATCCCCATGCTAAAAATCCCACCAGATTTATAGTTAACTCTGAGGGACTCAATAAGTGGTTGTAGAAGTTACAGTGAAGGTTGCTCCTTACAGCTCCATTTTGTAGCCATTGAAGTTCTGTGTTTGGTAATTATTCATTAGTTTCTGCTCAGGCATATGTTTACCTCTTTCTTCTGTAGAACTTGTAGATCCGATGCAAATTAAACCCAGACACGCAGCGGCAGAGCCTGAGAGCAACTCAACACTTTGCCAAAGAGGCAAGAAGTAGCTGACATTATAGATGCAGCTGAACACGAGAGAGAGAGAGGGGGAGAGAGAGAGAGAGGGGGAGAGAGGGAGAGAGAGAGGGAGGGGGAGGGGAGGGGGAGAGAGAGGGAGAGAGAGGGAGAGGGAGAGGGAGAGACGGATTACTTGGTTCTGTTGTCCCCCACAGAACAGGGACTGCAGCAACAGTCTGACCTACTTGATGAATACTGCCAAAATTGGGCCCTGGCAGTAAATCTAAAAAAAAACAACATCATGATTTCTCAGAAAAGACCCAGATGTCAGGAAGATAAATACAAATTTACTCTCAATGGTACTGTTATCGAACACACTATGAGCTATACTTACCTTGGTCTAACTGTTTCAGCATCAGGGAGCTTCAATATGGCAGTGAATGCACTGAAAGAGAAAGCTCGAAGAGATCTGTATGCAATAAAAAGAGGATTCTACAACATCCAAATCCCAATGAAAATCTGGCTTTAAATATTTGACAGTGTAATCCAGCCTATTGCGCTTTATGGTAGAGAAGTATGGGGTCCGCTCAGTCACCATAGTTATAGTAAATGGGAAAAACAAACAACGGAGGCACTGCATGCGGAATTTTGTCGGAACATCCTCCGTATCCAAAGGAAAACACCAACAAACGCATGTAGGGCGGAACTAGGCAGATACCCACTGATAATAAATATCCAGAAAAGAGCACTAAACATTTGGAATCACCTTAAATCTAGCCCCCCAGATACCCTCCAGTTTAAAGCCCTTCAAACACAAGAGGGGAACCCAGAAAAGTGTTCCCTGAGTCAGTTGGTACTGAGACTAACTACCCCTATTCAGTTAATCCCTATCCAGTTAAACCCTGACCGGACTCAGATCAATACTGACCCCCAATCACCAGTTAGAGTGAACAAAATTATCAAACAATGTAAAGAAACGTATTTGGAACATTGGGATAAAGAAACCAAAAGCCAAAGCAGATTAGAATGTTACCGTGCCCTAAAAAGAGATTATAAATTGGCAGACTACCTCTCAACTGTTAGAGACATAAAAGCAGAGACAGACCCTCACCAAATACAGGTTAAGTGACCACTATTTGGCAGTTGAAATAGGAAGACAGAAGAAATTCTGGCAACCAAGACAAAACAGAATATGCGGCCACTGTTTGACAGAAGAGGTTGAAACAGAGGTGCACTTCCTCCTAAAATGCACAAAATTTGACAAAACAAGAAAGCATACTTTGACAAACTCAGTGTGGCAACCCCTGATTTTAAAGAACTAGATGATACCATATAACCATATACAATTACAGCACGGAAACAGGCCTCTCGACCCTTCTAGTCCGTGCCGAACACGTATTCTCCCCTAGTCCCATATACCTGCGCTCAGACCATAACCCTCCATTCCTTTCCCGTCCATATAACTATCCAATTTATTTTAAATGATAAAACGAACCTGCCTCCACCACCTTCACTGGAAGCTCATTCCACACAGCCACCACTCTCTGAGTAAAGAAGTTCCCCCTCATGTTACCCCTAAACTTCATGTCCCTTAATTCTCAAGTCATGTCCCCTTGTTTGAATCTTCCCTACTCTCAGTGGGAAAAGCTTATCCACGTCAACTCTGTCTATCCCTCTCATCATTTAAAGACCTCTATCAAGTCCCCCCTTAACCTTCTGCGCTCCAAAGAATAAAGCCCTAACTTGTTCAACCTTTCTCTGTAACTTAGTTGCTGAAACCCAGGCAACATTCTAGTAAATCTCCTCTGTACTCTCTCTATTTTGTTGACATCCTTCCTATAATTAGGCGACCAAAATTGTACACCATACTCCAGAATTGGCCTCACCAATGCCTGTACAATTTTAACATTACATCCCAACTTCTATACTCAATGCTCTGATTTATAAAAGCCAGCACACCCAAAAGCTTTCTTTACCACCCTATCTACATGAGATTCCACTTTCAGGGAACTGTGCACAGTTATTCCAAGATCCCGCTGTTCATCTTACATTCTTCAATTTCGCTACCATTCGGCTCGAAGGGCCGAATGGCCTACTCCTGCAACCTAATTTCTATGTCTATGTTTTCTATTTACCATGTACGTCCTATTTGATTTGTCCTGCCAAGATGTAGCACCTCACACTTATCAGCATTAACTCCATCTGCCATCTTTCAGCCACTCTTCCAACGGCATAAATCTCTCTGTAGACTTTGAAAATCTACTTCATTATCCACAACCCACCTATCTTAGTATCATCTGCATACTTCTAATCCAATTTACCACACCATCATCCAGATCATTGATGTACATGACAAACAACAGTGGGACCCATAACAGATCCCTATGGCACCCACTAGTCAACTGGCCTCCAACTGACAAACAACCATCCACCATTACTCTCTGGCATCTCCCCCAGACACTGTTGAATCCATCTTGCTACTCCACCATTATACCAACCATTGACCTTCTTAACCAACCTTCCATGAGGAACCTTCATCCAGATCATTGATGTACATCAAAACTAAGAATAATCCTTGGTGAAGGAAATACGGCACATCTTGGTGCACAATACGTAACAGCATGCCAATAACTGAGAGACGGTGAATGACCAACATGTACATATGTACGCACACACTAATTGACATTAACTGACACTAAGAAATTAATATTGAATTGCTAAACTTGCTAGTGTGTTGTACAGCTCACAGCTGCAAAACGTGTAGCAGCAATAAAGGGCTATCGGCGCCTATTGCCAGTTTTATGTACAGGACATATCTATCCCTGCACTGTATAGGGTGATTTCACGAAAGGTCACTGGAGCGTAGATCCGCACCCCCACGTGACCGAAATTTTAACTGGAGTACATGCGTACATGTTAGTGAATGGGAAAACAACGTACTTTCACACCCGTTAAAAACATCGAAAACGGCCCGTTTTTCAAGCTGCAATTACTGAGCCAGTCGGGGTGACCGTGAGGAACAGCGACCTAAATTTACAGTCCAAAAAAAGATAGAAACTAAGGTAAATTCAAGAGGGAGCTGAAGGTGTAAAACAGCGGAAGTGCTAGCGACATTTGCCTGGAGATTTAAAGATCGAAAATATCGGGAATTATCGCGTTTGCTCGCTGCATTTCATCAAAAGTGGCATCATTGCTTTTTATCTTTATTCATTTGTTATATGAAAGTATTCAAAGTTAAAATCCGTCAGTAAAATTGCAAAATCGCCCATGGTTCTCGGGTGGGTTTTAACATGCAAAATAAACACGCTTCTGAAGCTCTATTTACCATTTAAATATCGTAAACTATCAATGCGTTTGAAATAAATTTTACTGAGATGCAAACTGTCAGCTGTTCGTTGGACAAAACAGGACATTTATTATTTGCCAAAATATATTTCTCAATGTTCTTTGTTTAAAAGCCTGCACAATCACCCAAACTACTTATTTATTTATTTATCATCTAATAACAGACAAGCCTGCAGCATGAAATGATGTCAACAATCCTAATTGGGCACCCACTGTGAGCAGGATAGACAATGTGCACAAGAACGCCATGCACGTGCACAAGAAAGAGTATTAAAGCAGATTTGGTTGCAGCTCAAGCATCTATAGCTCTGCAAGTTGATGCGTTCTTGTGCACATGTCTATCCTGCTTACAGTGGGTGCCCAATCAGGATTGTTGACATCATTCCATGCTGCAGGCTGTCTGTTATTAGATTATTAGCATTTTCATTTTGCATGTTAAAACCCACCCGAGAACCATGGGCGATTTTGCAATTTTACTGACGGATTTCTAACTTTTAATACTTTCATATAACAATGAAATAAGATAAAAAGTCAATAATGCCACTTTTGATGAAATGCGCGAGCAAACGCGATAATTCCCGATATTTTGGATCTTTTAAATCTCCACGGCAAATGTCGCTAACAACGTCCGCTGTTTTTACACCTTCAGCTCCTCTTGTATTTACCTAGTTTCTATCTTTGTTTTGGACCGTTAATGTCGGTAGCTGTTCCTCACGGTCACCCGACTGGCTCAGTAATTGCAGCTTAAAAACGGGCCGTTTCGATGTTTATAACGGTGTGAAGTGCGTGTTTCCCCTCACTGACATGTACCGGAAGTGACGCTTGTACTCCAGTTACAATTTTCGGTCACGTGGGTGCGGATCTACGCTCCATGACCTTTCGTGAAACCACCCTATACTTGTATTTATACTGATGCATCTCAAATATGCATGTCATGTTTTATACTTTGGCAATATACAATGTTTTTTATCATGCCAATAAAGTTTTTTAATTGAAAATGAATTGAGGAGGGGGATGATTATCTGGACGGACAGGGGGGGGGGGGATGAGGGACTTGCCGGAAGCGGAAGTGTTTGCGGGGAGACAGGGCAGCACCGGGTGCGGGGATGGAGGGAGGGAGCGGGGCCGCGCTGGGCCGGGGCTGGAGATGGTGGAGCCGGGGCTGGAGATGGAGCCGGGCCTGGAGATGGAGCCGGGCCTGGAGCCGGGCCTGGAGATGGAGCCGGGGCTGGAGATGGAGCCGGGGCTGGAGATGGAGCCGGGACTGGAGCTGGGGCCGGGGCTGGAGATGGAGCCGGGGCTGGAGATGGAGCCGGGGCTGGAGATGGAGCCGGGGCCGGAGATGGAGCCGGACCGGAGCTGGAGCTGGACCGCAGATGGAGCCGGTCTGGAGCTGGAGCCGGGCCTGGAGATGGAGCCGGGACTGGAGCCGGGACTGGAGCTGGAGACGGAGCCGGGGCTGGAGATGGAGCCGGGACTGGAGCCGGGACTGGAGCTGGGCCGGGACTGGAGCTGGAGATGGAGCCGGGGGCTGGAGCTGGAGCCGAGCTGGAGCTGGAGCCGGGACTGGAGCTGGGGCCGGGACGGGAGCTGGAGATGGAGGCCGGGCTGGAGCTGGAGCCGGAGCTGGAGCTGGAGCCGGACTGGAGCCCGGGCCTGGAGCTGGGGCCGGGACTGGAGCTGGAGATGGAGCCGGGCCTAGAGCTGGGCCTGGAGCTGGAGCCGGACTGGAGCTGGAGCCGGGACTGGAGCCGGGACGGGAGCTGGAGACGGAGCCGGGGCTGGAGATGGAGCCGGAGCCAGGACTGGAGCCGGGGCCGGACGGGCAGCGGGGAGCGGGAGCGCGCTCACGGAGACCGGCACCGGCACCTGCGCGCTCCCGCGGCCAGAGAGCGGCCCAGGAGGAATATCAACACGTGGGGTGAGGGATCGTTGAGGGGAGAGATTAAAGAAGGTGGGGAGGAGGGGGGGGAGGGGGAGAGAGAGATGTCCGCCCTGCCCTGGTCTAACCTGCCGCTGTTCTGCTCTTTCGCTCCTGACAGGTGTGAGGTGTGTGGGGCCACGGATCAAAGTACAGGTGTCCACAGTGCACAGCGGTGTCCTGCAGGTATGTCACAGACCCCAACACCCCCACACAGCTCCTCTCCCCCCCCCCCATCCCCAACGCTGCCCTTCATCTCCCCCCCCTCCCCTCTCATCCCCACCCCGTCTGTCCCTTCCACTCTGCCCCACCTCCCCACTTCACCCTCTCCGCTCCGTACCCAACCCCCCCCCCCCGCATTCCCACATAGGGTCGCCAACTTTCTCGCTCCCAAATAAGGGATAAAAAGGTCAAAATACAGGACAAATTCCCCACGGCAATTCGTTGAGCGACTGGGCCGTGACCTGGGTGAATGATGAGTTGCCCCGGGTGCTGGACTGCACACAAAGCCCAGCCGCGGGCCAGCTGAGGAGTTTTGGCCCGGGGGCCGCGCGATGTCACACACGCAAAAATGAACCGATGATCGGCCGTGAGAAGGAGGGGTGGTGGTGGTGTCGGCGGTAAGCGAAGGTCCGAAGGTCAGACAGCTGGCCGGGCCTGCCGACCGACCGACGGGGCCATTGGCGAGGCCTGCTGCTGCTGCTGCACTCCATGGCTGCACTACGTCGGGACGGGTGAGGCGGGGCAGGACGCGGCGCTCCAACCCGACAGTCCCCTTGACCCGAGTAGTAGCGGTCAAATACAGGACAAGGGCGGTCCCGTACGGGACAAACCAA